>NC_082660.1:49302266-49611766 GCF_028023285.1 Balaenoptera ricei
GTGCTGTTGGATTCTGTTTGCTAGTATTTTGTTGAGGATTTTTGCATCTATGTTCATCAGTGATATTGGCCTGTAGTTTTCTTTCTTTGTGACATCTTTGTCTGGTTTTAGTATCAGGGTGATGGTGGCCTCGTAGAATGAGTTTGGGAGTGTTCCTCCCTCTGCAATATTTTGGAAGAGTTTGAGAAGGATAGGTGTTAGCTCTTCTCTAAATGTTTGATAGAATTCGCCTGTGAAGCCATCTGGTCCTGGGCTTTTGTTTGTTGGAAGGTTTTTAATCACAGTTTCAATTTCAGTGCTTGTGATTGGTCTGTTCATATTTTCTATTTCTTCCTGGTTTAGTCTCGGCAGGTCTTGCATTTCTAAGAATCTGTCCATTTCTTCCAGGTTGTCCATTTTATTTGCATAGAGTTGCTTGTAGTAATCTCTCATGATCGTTTGTATTTCTGCATTGTCACTGGTTACTTCTCCTTTTTCATTTCTAATTCTATTGATTTGAGTCTTCTCCCTTTTTCTCTTGATGAGTCTGGCTAATGGTTTATCAATTTTGTTTATCTTCTCGAAGAACCAGCTTTTAGATTCATTGATTTTTGCTATTGTTTCCTTCATTTCTTTTTCATTTATTTCTGATCTGATCTTTATGATTTCTTTCCTTCTGCTAGCTTTGGGGTTTTTTGCTCTTCTTTCTCTAATTGCTTTAGGTGCAAGGTTAGGTTGTTTATTCGAGATGTTTCCTGTTTCTTGATGTAGACTTGCATTGCTATAAACTTCCCTCTTAGAACTGCTTTGGCTGCATCCCATAGGTTTTGGGTCGTCGTGTCTCCATTGTCATTTGTTTCTAGGTATTTTTTGATTTCCCCTTTGGTTTCTTCAGTGATCACTTCGTTATTAACTAGTGTATTGTGTAGCCTCTATGTGTTTGTATTTTTTACAGGTCTTTTCCTGTAATTGATATCTAGTCTCATATGGTTGTGGTCGGAAAAGATACTTGATACGATTTCAATTTTCTTAAATTTACCAAGGCTTGATTTGTGACCCAAGATATGATCTATCCTGGAGAATGTTCCATGAGCACTTGAGAAAAATGTGTATTCTGTTGTTTTTGGGTGGAATGTCCTATAAATATCAATTAAGTCCATCTTGTTTAATGTATCATTTAAAGATTGTGTTTCCTTATTTATTTTCATTTTGGATGATCTGTCC
Source organism: Balaenoptera ricei (assembly GCF_028023285.1). Lineage (NCBI taxonomy): Eukaryota > Metazoa > Chordata > Mammalia > Artiodactyla > Balaenopteridae > Balaenoptera > Balaenoptera ricei. The sequence goes on from NC_082660.1 coordinate 49,303,470, forward strand.
ATTGGTGAAAGTGGGGTGTTAAAGTCCCCTACTATGATTGTGTTGCTGTCGATTTCCCCTTTTAGGGCTGTTAGTATTTGCCTTATGTATTGAGGTGCTCCTATGTTGGGTGCATAAATATTTACAATTGTTATACCTTCTTCTTGGATCGATCCCTTGATCTTTATATAGTGTCCTTCTTTGTCTCTTATAATATTCTTTATTTTAAAGTCTATTTTGTCTGATATGAGAATTGCTACTCCAGCTTTCTTTTGATTTCCATTTGCATGGAATATCTTTTTCCATCCCCTCACTTTCAGTCTGTATGTGTCCCTAGGTCTGAAGTGGGTCTCTTGTAGACAGCATATATATGGGTCTTGTTTTTGTATCCATTCAGCCAGTCTGTGTCTTTTGGTGGGAGCAGTTAATCCATTTACATTTAAGGTAATTATCGATATGTATGTTATTATTCCCATTTTCTTAAATATTTTGGGTTTGTTATTGTAGGTGTTTTCCTTCTCTTGTGTTTCTTGCCTAGAGAAGTTCCTTTAGCATTTGTTGTAAAGCTGGTTTGGTGGTGCTGAACTCTCTCAGCTTTTGCTTGTCTGTAAAGTTTTTAATTTCTCCATCAAATCTGAATGAGATCCTTGCTGGGTAGAGTAATCTTGGTTGTAGGTTTTTCTCCTTCATCACTTTAAGTATATCCTGCCACTCCCTTCTGGCTTGCAGAGTTTGTGCTGAAAGATCAGCTGTTAACCTTATGGGGATTCCCTTGTGTGTTATTTGTTGTTTTTTCCTTGCTGCTTTTAATATGTTTTCTTTATATTTAATTTTTGATAGTTTGATTAATATGTGTCTTGGTGTGTTTCTCCTTGGATTTATCTTGTATGGGACTCTCTGTGCTTCCAGGACTTGATTAACTATTTCCTTTCCCATATTAGGGAAGTTTTCATCTGTAATCTCTTCAAATATTTTCTCAGTCCCTTTCCTTTTCTCTTCTTCTTCTGGGACCCCTATAATTCGAATGTTGGTGCGTTTAATGTTGTCCCAGAGGTCTCTGAGACTGTCCTCATTTCTTTTCATTCTTTTTTCTTTATTCAGCTCTGCAGTGGTTATTTCCACTATTTTATCTTCCAGGTCACTTATCCGTTTTTCTGCCTCAGTTATTCTCTATTGATCCAGTCTAAAGTATTTTTAATTTCATTTATTGTGTTTTTCATCGTTGCTTGGTTCCGCTTTAGTTCTTCTAGGTCCTTGTTAAATGTTTCTTGCATTTTGTCTATTCTATTTCCAAGATTTTGGATCATCTTTACTATCATTATTCTGAATTCTTTTTCAGGTAGACTGCCTATTTCCTCTTCATTTGTTAGGTCTGGTGTGTTTTGACCCTGCTCCTTCACCTGCTGTGTGTTTTTTTGTCTTCTCATTTTGCTTATCTTACTGTGTTTGGGGTCTCCTTTTCACAGGCTGCAGGTTCGTAGTTCCCATTGTTTTTGGTATCTGTTCCCAGTGGCTAAGGTTCGTTCAGTTGGTTGTGTACGCTTCCTGGTGGAGGGAACTAGTGTCTGTGTTCTGGTGGATGAGGTTGGATCTTGTCTTTCTGGTGGGCACGTCCACGTCTGGTGGTGTGTTTTGGGGTGTCTGTGGCCTTGTTATGACTTTAGGCGGCCACTCTGCTAATGGATGGTGCTGTGTTCCTGTCTTGCTAGTTGTTTGGCATAGGATGTCCAGCACTGTAGCTTGCTGGTTGTTGAGTGAAGCTGGGTCTTGATGTTGAGATGGAGATCTCTGAGGGATTTTCACCGTTTGGTATTACGTGGAGCTGGGAGGTCTCTTGTGGGCCAGTGTCCTGAAGTTGGCTCTCCCACCTCAGAGGCACAGCCCTGAAGCCTGGCTGGAGCACCAAGAGCCTTTCATCCACACGGCTCAGAATAAAAGGGAGAAAAAAATAGAAAGAAAGAAAGAAAGGTGATAAAATAAAATAAAATAAAGCTATTATAATAAAAAATATGAAAAAAATTTTTAAGAGAAAATTTATTAAGAAAAAAATTATTTTTAATTTTTAAATATAGATTTATTAATTTTTTATAAGAAAAAAATTATTAAGAAAAAAATTATTAAGAAAAAAAATTTAATTTTTTAATATAAAAAATATGAAAAAACTTATGAAAAATTTTTTTAATTTCTAAAAATAGAAAATAAGGAAAAAAAATATTAAGAAAACATTTATTAGGAAAAAAAATTTAAGTAAAAAAACAAAAAAAAACCCCCAAAACCCCCCCCAAAAAACCGGACTGGCCTAAACCTAGGACTAATGGTGAAAGCAAAGCTATACAGACAAATTCTCACCCAGAAGCATACACATATACACTCAAAAAAAAAGGAAAAGGGGAAAAATTAATATATCCTGCTCCCAAAGTCCACCTCCTGAATTTGGGATGATTCGTTGTCTGTTCAGGTATTCAACAGATGCAGGCACATCAAGTTGTTTGTGGAGCTTTAATCCGCTGCTTCTGAGGCTGCTGGGAGAGAGTTCCCTTTCTCTTCTTTGTTCGTACAGCTCCGAGGGTTCAGCTTTGGATTTGGACCCGCTTCTGCATGTAGGTCGCCTGAGGGCGTCTGTTCCCCACCCAGACAGAACGGGGTTAAAGGAGCAACTTCTTCGGGGGCTCTGGCTCACTCAGGATGGAGGGAGGGAGGGGTACGGATGCGGGGCGAGCCTGCGGTGGCAGAGGCCGGCGTGACGTTACAGCAGCCTGAGGTGCGCCGTGTGTTCTCCCTTGGAAGTTGTCCCCGGATCACGGGATCCTGGCAGTGGTGGGCTGCACCGGCTCCCGGGAGGGGCGGTGTGGAGAGTGACCTGTGCTCGCACACAGGCTTCTTGGTGGCGGCAGCAGCAGCCTTAGCGTCTCTTGCCTGTCTCTGGGGTCCGCGCTGACAGCCGCTGCTTGCGCCCGTCTTTGGAGTTCGTTTAGGCCGCACTCTGAATCCCCTCTCCTTGCGCGCCGCGAAACAAAGAGGCAAGAAAAAGTCTCTTGCCTCTTCGGCAGCTGCAGACTTTTTCCCAGATTCCCTCCCGGCTAGCACCGAAGCCCGATCCTCAGCTCCCAGCCCCCGCCCGCCCCGGCGGCTGAGCAGACAAGCCTCTCGGGCTGATGAGTGCTGCTCGGCGCCGAGCCTCTGTGTGGGAATCTCTCCGTTTTTAGTGGAGTGTAATTGATTTACATTGTTGTGTTAGTTTCTGCTGTAAAGCAAATTGAATCAGCTATACGTACACAAATATCCCCATACCCCCTCTCTCTTGTGTCTCCCTCCCAACCTCTCTATCCCACACCTCTAGGTGGTCACAAAGCACCAAGCTGGTCTCCCTGTGCTATGCGGTTGCTTCCTACTAGCTATCTATTTTACATTTGGTAGTGTATATATTTCAATGACACTCTCTCATTACACTTTCCCCTCCTGGTGTCCTCAAATCCCTTCTCTACGTCTATGTCTTTATTCCTGTCCTGACCCTAGGTTCTTCAGAATCTTTTTGGGTTTTTTTTTTAGATTCCATATATATACATTAGCATGTGGTATTTATTTTTCTCTTTCTGACGTACTTCACACTGCATGACATACTTTAGGTCCATCCACCTCACTACAAATAGTTCAATTTCCTTTCTTTTTGTGGCTGAGTAATAATCCATTGTACATATATGCCACATCTTCTTTATCCATTTATCTGTCAGTGGATACTTAGGCTGCTTCAATGCTGTGGCAATTGTAAATAGTGCTGCAATGAACATTGTAGTACAAGACTCTTTTTGCATTATGGTTTTATCAGGGTATATGCTCAGTAGTGGGATTGCAAAGTCATATGGTAGTTCTATTTTCAGTTTTTTTAAGGAACCTCCATATTGTGCTCCATAGTGGCTGTATCAATTTACATTCCCACCAACAGTGCAAGAGGGTTCCCATTCCTCCACACCGCCTCCAGCATTTATTGTTTGTAGAATTTTGATGGTGGCCATTCTGCCATGTGTGAGATGATACCTCATTGTAGTTTTGATTTGCATTTCTATGATTACTGATGCTGAGCATCCTTCCATGTGTTTGTTGGCAATCTGTATATATTCTATGGAGAAATACCTGTTTACCTCTTCTGCCCATGTTTGGATTGGGTTCTTTGTTTTCTTGATATTGAGTTGCATGAGCTTCTTGTAAATTTTGGAGATTAATCCTTTGTCAGTTGCTTCATTTACAAAAATTTTCTCCCATTCTGAGGGTTTTTTCATCTTGTTTAGGCTTTCCTTTGCTATGCAAAGGCTTTTAAGTTTCATTAGGTCCCATTTGTTTATTTTTGCTTTTATTTCCATTTCTCTAGGAGGTGGGTCAAAAAGGATCTTGCTGTGATTTATGTCATAGAGTGTTCTGCCTATGTTTTCCTCTAAGAATTTTATAGTGTCTGGCCTTACACTAGGTCTTTCATCCATTTGGAGTTTATTTTTGTGTATGGTGTTAGGGAGTGTTCTAATTTCATTCTTTTACATGTAGCTGTCCAGTTTTACAAGCATAACTTGTTGAAGAGGCTGTCATTTCTCCACTGTATATTTTTGCATCCTTTATCAAAGATAAGGTGACCATATGTGTGTGGGATTATCACTGGACTTTCTATCCTGTTCCATTGATCTGTATTTCTGGTTTTGTGCCAGTACCATCCTGTCTTGATTTCTGTAGCTTTGTAGTATAGTCTGAAGTCTGGAGCCTGAGTCCTCCAGCTCTGTTTTTCTTTCTCAATATTGCTTTGGCTCTTCAGGGTCTTTTGTGTTTCCACACAAATTGTGAAATTTTTTTGTTCTAGTTCTGTGAAAAATGCCATTGGTAATTTGACAGGGATTGCATTGAAGCTGTAGATTGCTTTGGGTAGTATAGTCATTTTCACAGTGTTGATTCTTCCAATCCAAGAATATTGTATATCTCTCCATCTATTTGTATCCTCTTTAATTTCTTTCATCAGTGTCATACAGGTCTTTTGTGTTCTTAGGTAGGTTTATTCCAATGTATTTTATTCTTTTTGTTGCAATAGTAAATGGGAGTGTTTCTTAATTTCTCTTTCAGATTTTTCATCATTAGTGTATAGGAATGGAAGAGATTTCTGTGCATTAATTTTGTATCCTGCCACTTTACCAAATTCATTGATTAGTTCTAGTAGTTTTCGGGTAGCATCTTTAGACTTCTCTATGAAGAGTATCATGTCATCTGCAAACAGTGATAGTTTTACTACTTCTTTTCCGATTTGGATTCTTTTATTTCTTTTTCTTCTCTGCTTGCTGTGACTACAACTTCCAAAACTATGTTGAGTAATAGTGGTGAGAGTGTGCACCCTTGTCCTCTTCCTGATTTTAGAGGAATTGATTTCAGTTTTTCACCATTGAGAACGATGTTGGCTGTGGGTTTGTCATATATGGCCTTTATTCTGTTGAGGTAAGTTCCCTTTATGCCTACTCTCTGGAGGGTTTTTATCATAAATAGGTGTTGAATTTTGTCAAAAGCTTTTTCTGCATCTATTGAGAGGATCATATGGTTTTAATCCTTCAGTTTGTTAATACGGTGTTTTACATTGATTGATTTGTGTATATTGATGAATCCTTGCATTCCTCGGTTTAACCCCACTTGATCATGGTGTATGATCCATTTACTGTGCTGTTGGATTCTGTTTGCTAGTATTTTTTGAGGATTTTTGAATCCATGTTCATCAGTGATATTGGCCTGTAGTGTGCTTTTTTGGTCACATCTTTGGTTTTTGTATCAGTGTGATGGTGGCCTCGTAGAATGAGTTTGGGTGTGTTCCAACCTCTCCTATATTTTGGAAGAGCTTTAGAAGGATAATTGTTAGCTCTTCTCTAAGTGTTTGATAGAATTCACCTGTGAAGCCCTCTGGTCCAGGGCTTTTGTTTCTTGGAAGATTTTTAATTACAGTTTCAATTTCACTTCTTGTGATTGGCCTGTTTATATTTTCTATTTCTTCCTGGTTCAGTCTCAGAAGGTTGTGCTTTTCTAAGAATTTGTCCATTTCTTCCAGGTTGTCCATTTTAGTGGCATATAGTTTCTTGTAGCAATCTCTTATGATCCTTTGTATTTCTGCCTTGTCAGTTCTTATTTCTCCTTTTTCAGTTCTATTTCTATTGATTTGAGTCTTTTCCCTTTATTTCTTGGTGAGTCTGGCTAATGGTTTATCAATTTTGTTTGTCTTCTCAAAGAACAGCTTTTACTTTTATTGATCTTTGCTATTGTATTATTAATTTCTTTTTCATTTATTTCTGTCTGATTTTTATGATTACTTTCCTTCTGCTAACCTTGTGGTTATTTTCTTCTTTCTCTAATTGTTTTAGGTGTAAGGTTATGTTGTTTATTTGAGATTTTTCTTGTTTCTGGGGATGGGATTGTATTGCTATAAGCTTCCCTCTTAGAACTGCTTTTGCTGCATCCCATAGGTTTTGGGTCATCGTGTTTTCATTATCATTTGTTTCTCAGTATTTTTTAAATTTCCTCTTTGATTTTTTCAGTGATCTCTTGGTTATTTAGTAATTTATTTTTTAGCCTCCATGTGTTTGTATTTTTTACAGATTTCTTCCTGTAATTTATATCTAGTCTCATAACGTTTGGTCAGAAAAAATACTTGAAAAGACTTCAATTTTCTTAAATTTACCATGGCTTGATTTGTGGCTCAAGATATGCTCTATCCTGGAGAATGTTCCATTAGCACTTGGGAAGAAAGTGTATTCTGTTTGTTTTTGATGGAATATCCTATAAATATCAGTTAAGTCCGTCTTGTTTAATGTATCATTTAAAGCTTGTGTTTCCTTGTTTATTTTTATCCTGGATGATCTGTCCATTTTTGAAAGTGCGGTGTTAAAGTCCCCCATTATTATTCTGTTACTGTCAATTTCCCCTTTAATGGCTGTTAGCATTTGCCTTATATATTGAGGTGATCCTTTGTGGGCGCATGAATATTTACTGTTTTTATATATTGTTCTTGGATTGATCCCTTGATCATTATATACTGTCCTTCTTTGTCTCTTGTAATAGTCTGTATTTTAAAGAGTATTTTTCTGATTTGAGAATTGCTACACCACCTTTCTTTTGATTTCCATTTGCATAGAATATCTTTTTCCATCCTCTCACTTTCAGTCTGTATCTGTCCCTAGGTCTGAAGTTGGTCTCTTGTAGACAGCATATTTATGCATCTTTTTTGTTTGTTTATTCAGCCAATATGTGTCTTTTGCTTGGGACATTGAATCCATTTACATTTAAGGTAATTATCCATATGTATTTTCCTTTTACCATGTTCTTAATTGTTTCAGGTTTGTTATTGTAGGCCTTTTCCTTTTCTTGTGTTTCCTGCCTAGAGAAATTCCTTTAGCATTTGTTGTGAAGCTGGTTTGGTGGTGCTGAATTCTCTTAGCTTTTGCTTGTCTGTAAAGGTTTTGATTTCTTCATCAAATATGAATTATATCCTTGCTGGGTAATCTTGGTTTCAGGTTTTCCCCTTTCATCTCTTTAAATATGTCCTGCCACACCTTTCTGGCTTGCAGAGTTTCTGCTGAGAAATCAGCTATTAACCTTATGGGGATTCACTTTTATGCTCTTTGTTGCTTTTCCCTTGCTGCTTTTAATTTTTTTTGTATTTATTTTTTGATAGTTTGATTAATATATGCCTTGGCGTGTTTCTCTTTGGTTTTCTCCTGTATGGGACTCTCATTGCTTTTTTGGACTTGATTGAGTATTTCCTTTCCCATATTAGGGTAGTTTTCAACTGTAATCTCCTCATATATTTTCTCAGTCCCTTTCTTTTTCTCTTCTTCTTCTGGGACCCCTATAATTCAAATATTCATGTGTTTAATATTGTCCCAGAGGTCTCTGTGACTGTCTTCATTTCTTTTCATTCTTTTTTCTTTATTCTCCTCTCTGGTATTTATTTCCACTATTTTATCTTCCTGGTCAATTATCTGTTCTTTTGCCTCAGTTATTCTCTTATTGATTCCTTCTAGTGAATTTTTAATTTCATTTATTGTGTTGTTTATTATTGTTTGTTTGCTTTTTAGTTCTTCTAGGTCCTTGTTAAACATTTCTTGTATTTTCTCCATTCTATTTCCAAGATTTTGTATCATCTTTACTCTCATTACTCTGAATTCTTTTCTAGGTAGACTCCTTATTTCATTCTCATTTGTTTGGTCTGGTGGGTTTTTACCTTGCTCCTTTATCTGCTGTGTATTTCTCTGTCTTCCCATTTTGCTTAACTTACTGTGTTTGGGGTCTCTTTTTCACAGGCTGCAGGTTCGTAGTTCCCATTTTTTTTGGTGTCTGCCCCCAGTGGCTAATTTTGTTTCAGTGGGTTGTGTAGGCTTCCTGGTGGAGGGGACTAGTGCCTGTGTTCTGGTGGATTAGGCTAGATCTTGTATTTCTGGTGGGCAAGACTGCATCCGTTTGTGTTTTGGGGTGTCTGTGAACTTAGTATGATTTTAGGCAGCCTCTCTGCTAATGGGTGAGGTTGCATTCCTGTTGCTATTTATTTGGCTTGGGATATCCAGCCCTGTAGCTTGCTGTTCATGGAGTGGAGCCTGGTCTTAACATTGAGATGGATATCTCTGGGAGACCTTTCACTGTTTGATAGTACACAGGGCCAGGAGGTCTCTGGTGGACCCATGTCCTGAACTCGGCTCTCCACCTCAGAGGCTCAGACCTTACACCTGGCCAGAGCACCAAGACCCTGTCATCCACACGGCTCAGAAGAAAAGGGAGAAAAAACAAAAATAATAAATAAAATTTTAAAAAAGTTAATAAAATAAAAAATATTATTAAAAATACAGAAATTAAAAAGTAATAAAAAAGAAAAAAAAGAAAGAATGAAAGAAGAGAGCAACCAAACCAATAAAGAAATCCACCAATGATTACAAGCAATAAAAACTATCCTAGAAAAAGAAAATTCAACAGACAGACAGAACCCTAGGATAAATGGGTAAAGCAAAGCTATACAGACAAAATCACATAAAGAAGCATACATATACACACTCACAAAAAGAGAAAAGGAAGAAAAAAATATATATAAAAAGGAAGAGAACAACCAAACCAATAAACAAATCTACCAATGATAATAAGCTCTAAATACTAAGCTAAGATAACCATAGAACCAGAAACAAATTAGATACTGAATGCAAACCCCAAGTCTACAGTTGCTCCCAAAGTCCACTTCCTCAATTTTGGGATGATTCCTTGTCTATTCAAGTATTCCACAGATGCAGGGTACATCATGTTGATTGTGGAGGTTTAATCTGCTGCTCCTGAGACTGCTGGGAGAAATTTCCCTTTCTCTTCTTTGTTTGCACAGCTCCTGGGCTTCAGCTTTGGATTTGCCCCAGCCTCTGAGTGTAGGCCGCCCAAGGGCATCTGTTCCCTGCCCAGACAGGACGGGGTTAAAGTAGCAGCTTATTAGGGTGCTCTGGCCTACTCAGCCTGGGGGAAAGGAGGGGCACGGAATGCGGGGCGAGCCTGGTGCGGTAGAGGCAGGCATGACGTTGCAACAGCCTGAAGCATGTCATGTGTTCTCCCGGGGAAGCTGTCCCTGTATCACGGGACCCTGGCAGTGGCAAGCTGCACAGGCTCCCAGGAGGGGAAGTGTGGATAGTTACCTGTGCTTGCATACGGGTTTCTTCATGGTTGCAAGAACAGCCTTAGTGTTTCATGCCGTTCTCTGGTGTCTGTGCTGATAGCTGCAGCTTGCGCCTGTCTCTGGAGCTCATTTAGGCAGTGCTCTGAATCCCCTCTCCTTGCACACCGTGAATCAATGGTCTCTTGCCTCTTAGCAGTTCCAGACTTTTTCCCGGACTCCCTCCCAGCCAGCTGTGGCTCACAAGCCCTCTTCAGTCTGTGTTCATGCAACCAACCCCAGTCCTCTCCCTCCGTTGATGTATTCCTGATTTGCTTGTGAGGAGAGGTGACCTCCATGTTCTCCTATTCTGCCATCTTGACTCCTCCCACTCTATCCTTGGTTCTGGCAGGCTCTGTCCTTTCTTGACTTGCTGAGGTGTTGAGAAAACTCACGGGACAACAGGGCTGAAAGATGAGGGGCAGCTCTGGTCTCTGTTGAGTAGGGATTGTCGACCCAAAGGAGATCACAGCTGTAGCCTCACCTGCTTCCTGTTGGCCTTTTGCCTGATCCACGTGCTCAATTTCTCTGGCCATATGATGGTCAGGATCCAGGGGTAAGCCAGGAACTTCTTGTAGTATAGCCCAGTCTCCTGACGCATGATCCTGGGGGCATATGGGGTTTTGCCTGGTGGGATCCCTTCTGAGTGTGATGGCCATGTGGGCTTGGGCAGGGTCGGGGGTTGCACTGCTCTCCCTTTGGGCTCCTGGGTAGCTCAGTGATGGTGGAAGAGGAAAAAAAAGGTGGACTTAGACCTTAAAACTAACGCCAGAATGATTTAAGATTTTGGGGGCTATTGAGATGGAATTAATGTATTTTGCATGTAAGAAGAACATGAATTTTGGGGGACCAGGTGCAAAATGCTTTAGACTGAATTACTGTGTTCCTCCTCAAATTTATATGTTTAAATATAATTCCCAATTTGATGACATTTAGAAGTGGGGCCTTTGGGAGGTGAATAGGTTGTGAGGGGAGAGCCTTTATGAGTGTGATTAGTGCCTGTCTTAGTCTATTCATGCTACACAACAGAAATACCATAGTCTGGGTGAATGTAAACAATAGAAATTTATTTCTCACAGTTTGGGAGACTGGAAGTCCAAGATCAAGGTGCCAGCATGATCGAGTTCTGGTAAGGACCCTCTTCTGGGTTGCAAAAAGCTGGTTTCTCGTTGTATCCTCACAAGGCAGAAGGGATAAGGGATCTCTCTCAGCGTCTTTTATAAGGGCACTAATTCCATTCCTGAAGGCTCTGTCCTTATAACCTAATCACCTCTGAAAAGCCCCAACTCCTAATATCATCTCATTGGGCCTTAGAATTTCAAAATACAAATTCTGGAGGGACACAAAAATTCACAAAGTAGCAGTGCCCTTATAAAGGAGACCCCAGAGAGCTCCCTTGCCCCTTCCACTGTGTGAAGATACTGTGAGAAGATGGTCATCTATGAAGAAGGAAACAGGCTCTCACCAGACACCAAATCTGTTGGTGCTTTCGTTGTGGACTTCCCAGCCTCAGGAATTGTGAGAAATAAGTGTTTGTTGTTTAGGCCATCCAGTCTTTGGTATTTTTGTTGTAGCAGTGTGAATGGACTAAGACAGATGTCAATTTTGCCTAACATTAATATAACTACTCTAGCTTTCTTTGACTAGTTTTGAAATGGCATATCTTCTATTATTTTCTCTTAAAAAGATTTCCCAGCTTTATTGAGTTATTACTGAAATATAACACATGTAAGTTTAAGGTGGACAACATGATGATTTGATACATGTACATGTTGTGAAATGATTGCCACAATAAAGTTAGCTAACACCTCCATCCCCTCACATTAGTACCATTTCTGGAGCAGTGGTAACTTTTAATATTTACTCTCTTAACAACTTTTAAGTATATAATACAGTATTGTTAATCATAGTGCTCATACTGAACACTAGATCCCCAAAACTCATTCATCTTATAACTGGAACTTTGTACACTTTGACAAACATCTCCCTATTTCTGCCACCCTCTAACCCCAGGCAACCATCATTCTGCTCTATGTTTCTTTGAGTACAGCCTTTTTAGATTCCACATATGAGTGAAAACATACAGTATTTGTCTCTCTCTGTCTGATTTATTTCACTTAGCATAATGCCTTCAAGGTCCATCCATGTTGTCACAAATGGCAGAATTTCCTTCATTCTCATGGTTGAATGATATTTCATTATATATATATATATATATATATATATATATATATATATATACATACATATATATATTATATATCACATCTTTACCCATTCATCCATTGATGGATTTTTTAGGTTGTTTCCATACCTTGGTAACTGTGAATAATGATGCAATGAATATGTAAATGCAGATATGTCCTTAAGATCTTGTTCTCATTTCTTTCAGGATATATAAACAGAAGTGGAAGTGCTGGGTCATACGGTAGTTCTAGTTTTAATTTTTTGAGGAACCTCCATACTGTTTTTCATAGTGGCTGCACCAATTTTCATTCCCACCAACTGTGCACAAGGTTTCCCTTTTCTCTACATCCTCACCAACACTTATGTCTTGTCTTTTTGATGATAGTCATTCTAATAGGTGTGAAGTGATGTCTCATTGTGGTTTTGATGTGTATTTCCCTGATGATTAGTGATGTTGAGCACCTTTCATGTACCTGTTGACTATTTGTATGTCTTCTTTGGTATAAAGTGTCTATTCAGTTCCTCTTTTCCATTTGCATGTAAAATCTTTTTCCATCCTTTCACTTTGAACCTATGTGTGTCCTTAAAGTTTCAGTAGTTTCTTGTAGGCAGTATATAGTTGTCTTGTTTCATCAAACCATTTGGCCACTCTGTGCCTTTTGATTGTATAATTTAATCCATTTATATTTAAAGAAGTTATGTGGCAGAGTAGAAGGACATGTGCACACTCCCTCTTGCGAGAGCACCAGAATCACAGCTGACTGCTGAACGATCATCTACAGGAAGACACTGGAACTCACCAAAAAAGATACCCTACAACCAAAGACAAAGGAGAGGCCACAATAAGATGGTAGGAGGGGCACAATCACAATAAAATCAAATCCTATAACCACTGGGTGGGTGACTCACAAACTGGAGAACAATTATACCACAGCAGTCCACCCACTGGAATGAAGGTTCTGAACCCCATGTCAGGCTTCCCAACCTGGGGGCCCAGCAATTGGAGGAGGATTTCCCAGAGAATCAGACTTTGAGGGCTAGCGGGATTTGATTGCAGGACTTTGACAGGACTGGGGGAAACAGAGACTCCACTCTTGGAGGGCACACACAAAGTAGTGTGTGCATCAGGACCCAGGGGGAATGAGCAGTGACCCCATAGGACACTGAACCAGACCTAGCTGCTGGTGTTGCAGGGTCTCCTGCAGAGGCAGAGGGTGGCTGTGGCTCATGGGAGGGACAGGGACACTGGCAGCAGAAGTTCTGGGAAGTATTCCTTGGCATGAACCGTCCTGGAGTCCACCATTAGCCCCACCAAAGGGCCTGTAGCTTCCAGTTCCAGGTCGCCTCAGGCCAAACAACCAAAAGAGAGGGAACTCAGCCTCACCCAACAGCAGAAATGTGGACTAAAGTTTTACTGAGTTCTGCCCACAAGAGCAACACCAGCTTTACCAACCACCAGTCCCTCCCATCAGGAAGCTTGCACATGCCCCTTAGAGAGCTTCATCCACCAGAGGGCAGACAGCAGAAGAAAGAATAACTACAATCCTTCAGCCTGTGGAATAAAACCCACATTCACAGAAAGACAGACAAAAGGAAAAGGCAGAGGACTATATACCAGATGAAGGAACAAGATTAAACCCCAGAAAAACAATTCAATGAAGTGGAGATAGGCAACGTTCCAGAGAAAGAATCAAAATAATGATAGTGCAGATGATTTGGACATCAGAAAAAGAATGGAGGCAAAGACGGAGAGGATTCAAGAAATGTTTAGCAATGAGCTAGAAGAATTAAAGAGCAAAAAAAAAAAAAACAAAAAAAAAAAAACAGAGATGAACTTTACAATAACTGAAATGAAAAATACACTAGAAGGAATCAGTAGCAGAATGACTGAGGCAGAAGAACGGATAAGTAACCTGGAAGATAGAATAGTGGAATTCACTGACACAGAACAGAATAAAGAAAAAAGAATGAAAAGAAATGAAGACAGCCTAAGAGACCTCTGGGGCAACATTAAATGCACCAACATTCACATTATAGGGGCCCCAGAAGGAGAAGAGAGAGAGAAAGGACCCAAGAAAATATTTGAAGAGATTATAGTTGAAAACTTCCTTAACATTGGGAAGGAAACAGCTACCGAAGTCCAGGAAGCACACAGAGTGCCAGGCGGATAAACCCAAGGAGAAACACACTGAGACACATAGTAATCAAATTGACAAAAATTAAAGACTAAGAAAAATTATTAAAAGGAACAAGGGAAAACCGACAAATAACATACAAGGGAACTCCCATAAGGTTAACAGCTGATTTCTCAGCAGAAAATCTACAAGCCAGAAGGGAGTGACACGATATATTTAAAGTAATGAAAGGGGAGAACCTACAACCAAGATTACTCTACCCAGAAAGGATCTCATTCAGATTCGATGGAGAAATTAAAAGCTTTACAGACAAACAAAAGCTAACAGAATTCAGCACTACCAAATCAGCTTTACAACAAATGCTATAGGAACTTCTCTAGGTAGGAAACACAAGAGAAGGGAAAGATCTACAATAACAAATCCAAAACAATTAAGAAAATGGTAATAGGAACATACATAATGATAATTACCTTAAATGTAAGTGGATTAAATGCTCCCACCAAAAAACATAGACTGGCTGAATGAATACAAAAACAAGACACATATACGCTGTCTTCAAGAGACCCACTTCAGACCTAGGGACACATACAGACTGAAAGTGAGTGCATGGAAAATATATATTCCATGCAAATGGAAATCAAAAGAAAGCTGGAGTAGCAATTCTCATATCAGACAAAATAGACTTAAAAATAAAGACTATTACAAGAGACAAAGAAGGACAGTACATAATGATCAAGGGATCAATCCAAGAAGAAGATATAACAATTATAAATATATATGCACCCAACATAGAAACACCTCAGTACATAAGGAAAATGCTAACAGCTATAAATGAGGAAATCGACCATAGCACAGTAATAGTGGGGGATTGTAACACCTCACTTACACCAATGGACAGATCATCCAGACAGAAAATTAATAAGGAAACATAGCTTTAAATGACACAATAGAGAAGATAGATTTAATTGATATTTATAAAATCTTCTATCTGCAAACAGCAGATTACAATTTCTTCTCAAATGCACACAGAACATTCTCCAGGATAGATTACATCTTGGGTCACAAATCAAACCTCGGTAAATTTAAGAAAGTTGAAATCATATCAAGCATCTTTTCTGACCACAATGCTATGAGATTAGAAATCAATTACAGGGAAAAAACCGTAAAAAACACAAACACATAGAGGCTAAACAGTACATTACTAAATAACCAAGAGATCACTGAAGAAATCAAAGAGGAAATCAAAAAATACCTAGAGACAAATGACAATGAAAACACGATGACCCAAAACCTACGGTAATCAGCAAAAGCAGTTCTAAGAGGGAAGTTTATAGCAATACAATCTTACCTCAAGAAACAAGAAAAATCTCAAATAAGCAATCTGACCATACAGCTAAATGAACTAACGAAAGAACTAACAAAATCCAAAGTTAGTAGAAGGAACGAAATCATAATGATCAGAGCAGAAATAAATGAAATAGAAATAAAGAAAACAATAGCAAAGATCAGTAAAGTAAAAGCTGGTTCTTTGAGAGGATAAAATAAAATTGATAAAACTTTAGCCAGACTCATCAAGAAAAAGAGGGAGAGGACCAAAATCAATAAGATTAGAAATGAAAAAGGAGAAGTTACAATGGACACCACAGAAATACGAAGCATCCTAAGAGACTACTACAAGTAACTCTATGCCAATAAAATGGACAACCTGGAAGAAATGGACAAATTCTTAGAAAGGTATAACCTTCCAAGACTGAACCAGGAACAAATAGAAAATATGAACAGTCCAATCACAAGTAATGAAATTGAAATTGTGATTAAAACCTTCCAACAAACAAAAGTCCAGGAACAGATGGCTTCACAGGTGAATTCTATCAAACATTTAGAGAAGAGCTAACACCCATCCTTCTCAAACTCTTCCAAAAAATTGCAGAGGAAGGAACACTCCCAAACTCATCCTATGAGTCTAACATCACCCTGATGCCAAAACCACACAAAGATACTACAAAAATAAAATTATTACAGACCAATATCACTGAAAAATATACATGCAAAAATCCTCTACACAATACTAATAAACAGAATCCAACAACACATTAAAAGTATCATACACCGTAATCAACTCAGATTTATCCCAGGGATGCAAGGATTCTTGAATATATGCAAACCAATTAATGTGATACACTATATTAACAAACTGAACAATAAAAACCATATTATCATCTCAATAGAGGCAGAAAAGGATTTTGAAAAAATTCAACACCAATTTATGATAAAAACTCTCCAGAAAGTCGGCATAGAGGGAAACAACCTCAACATAATAAAGGCCATATATGACAAACGCACAGCAAATATCATTCTCAGTGGTGAAAAAAAGAAAGCATTTCCTCTAAGATCAGGGAAAAGACAAGGATGTCCACTCTCGCCACTATTATTCAACATAGTTTTGGACGTTCTAGCCATGGCAATCAGAGAAGAAAAAGAAATAAAAGGAATACAAATTGGAAAAGAAGAAGTCAGACTTTCCCTGTTTGCAGATGACATGATACTATACATAGATAATCCTAAAGATGCCACCAGAAAACTACTACAGCTAGTCAGTGAATCTGGTAAGGTTGCAGGATACAAAATTAATACACAGGAATCTCTTGCATTCTTATACACTAACAATGAAATATCAGAAAGTGAAATCAAGGAAACAATCCCATTCACCATTGCAACAAAGACAATGAAATACCTAGTAATAAACTTCCCTAAGGAGGTAAAAGACTTGTACTCCAAAAACTATAAGACACTGATGAAAGAAATCAAAGATGACAGAAACAGATGGAGATATATAACATGTTCTTGGATTAGAAGAATAAATATTGTGAGAACAACTATACTACTCAAAGCAATCTACAGATTCAATGCAATCCCTATCAAATTACCAATGGTATTTTTACAGAACTACAACAAAAAATCTGAAAATTTGTATGGAGACACAAAAGACCCCAAATAGCCAAAGGAAGCTTGGGGGAAAACAATGGAGCTGGAGGAATCAGACTCCCTGATTTCAGACTGTACTGCAAAACTGCAGTAATTAAGACAATATGGTACTGGCACAAAAACAGAAATATAGATCAATGGAACAGGATAGAAAGCCCAGAGACAAACCCATGCACCTATGGTCAACTAATCTATGACAAAGGAGGCAAGGATATACAATGGAGAAAAGACAGTCTCTTCAATAAGTGGTGCTGGGAAAACTGGACAGCTACATGTAAAGGAATGAAATTAGATAACTCCCTAACACCATACACAAAAATAAACTCAAAATGGATTAGAGACCTAAATGTAAGACTGGACACTATAAAACTCTTAGAGGAAAACATAGGAAGTATACTCTTTGGCATAAATCACAGAAAGATCTTTTTAGACCCACCTCCTAGAGTAATGGAAATAAAAGCAAAATAAACAAGTGGGACCTAATGATACTTAAAAGCTTTTGCACAGCAAAGGAAACTATAAACAAGAGGAAATGGTTACCCTTAGAATGGGAGAAAATATTTGCCAATGAATCAACGGCCAAAGGATTAATCTCCAAAATATACAAACAGCTCATGCAGCTCAATATTAAAAAAAACAAACAACCCAGTCAAAAAATGGGCAGAAGACCTAAATAGACATTTCTCCAAAGAAGACGTACAGATGACCAAGAGGCACATGAAAAGCTGCTCAACATCACTAATTATTAGAGTAATGCAAATCAAAAATTCAATGAAGTATCACCTCATACGGGTTAGAATGGGCATCAACAGAATTGATATAGCCACTATGGAGAACAGTGTGGAAGTTCCTTAAGAAACTAAAAATAGAATTACCATACGACCCAGCAATCCCACTACTGGGCATATACCCAGAGAAAACCATAATTCAAATAGCACATGCACCCCAATGTTCATTTCAGCACTATTTACAATAGCCAGGTTATAGAAGCAACCTAAATGTCCATCGACAGACAAATGGATAAAGAAGAAGTGCTACATGTATACAATGGAATATTATTCAGCCATAAAAATGAATGAAATTGGGTCATTTGTAGAGACGTGGATGGACTTATAGACTGTCATACATAGTGAAGCAAGTCAGAAAGAGATAAACAAATATCGTGTATTAACGCATATATGTGGAATCTAGAAATATGGTATAGATGAACCGGTTTGCAAGGCAGAAATGAGACACAGATGTAGAGAACAAACGTCTGGACACCAAGGGGGAACGTGGGGGCGGGGGGAGGTGGTGGTGGTGCTGGGTTGAATTGGGAGATTGGGATTGACATATATACACCAATATGTATAAAATAGATAACTAATAAGAACCTGCTGTATGAAATACAGTAAAATAAAATTTTAAAAATTAAACTAGTTATGTTATGCAAGGACTTACTAAAGCGATCTTATTGTTTTCTGTTTGTTTTTTATTTCCTTTATCCTCTCGTCTTCTTTTGCTGTCTTTCTCTGTGGATTCATAATTTTTCATGGTGGTATGTTTGTATTCCAAACCCTTTTATCTTTTGTCTATCTACTGTCAGCTTTTGTTTTGTAGTTACCATAAGGTCTACATAAAACCCCTAGATATAGCAGTCTATTTTAATCCGATAACAACTTAACTTCTATTGCATACTAAAACTCTATCATTTTACTCCTCTCCTCCATAATTTATGTTTTAATGTCATAATATACCTCTTTGTATATTGTGTATCCATTACCAAATTATTGTAGCTATAGTTATTTTTAGTACTTTTATCCTTTAAACCTTCATACTAGAGTTAAGTGATTAACATACCACCATATTACTGTATTTGAGTATTTTGAATTTGACTATATATTTACCATTACCAGTAAGTTTTATATTTTCATGTTTCTAATTAGTTTCCATTCATGTCAGCTTGAGGAACTCTTTTTGGCATTTTTTGTAGTGATGATGAATTCCCTAAACTTTTGTTTTTTTTAGGGAGTCTCTATCTTGCCTTCATTTCTGAAAGAGAGATTTACCGTGTAAAGTATTTTTGGTTGGCAATTTGTTTTATTTCAGCACTTTGAATATATCATCACCCTCTTTTGGCTTACAAGGTTTCTGCTGATAAATATGCTGATAACCTTGTAGTGGTTCTATTTTATGTGAAAAACATTTTTTTCCTCTTGCTGCTTTAAAAATTCATTGTCTTTTATTTTAGGTATTTTTATTTAAATTTGTCTTAGATAAAATTGTTTGAGTTTGAAATTTTCAAGTGACCTATTACTTTCATGAACTTGGATGTCTATATCTCTCCTCAGATTTGAGTTTTCAGACATTATGTCTTTAAATAAACGTTCTACTCCATTTTCCCTCTCTTCTCCTTCTGGGACTCCAATAATGTGTAGTTAGTTTCTTTGACTGGTATTTAATAATTCACACTGGATTTCTTTATTTTTCTTAATTCTTTTTTTTTTTTTTTTTTTTGCTCCTCTGACTGAATGATTTCTAAAGGCTTGTCCTTCTATTTCACAAATTCTTTCTTCTATTTGGTCAAGTCTACTGTCGAAGTTCTGTATTTAATCCTTCAATTCAGTCATTGTATTCAACTGAAGAATTTCTGGGTTTTTGTTTTGTTTTCTTCTTGTTTTTTAGTGGTTTCTTTTTCTTTATTGAATTTCTCATTTTGTTCATGTATTTTTTCCCTAATTTCATTCAGTTGTCTCTGTGCTTTCTTGTGTTTACTGAATTTCTTTAAGAGGATTGTTCTGCATTCTTTCTTGGACAGTTCATAGATGTCCATTTCTTTAGGGTTTGTATTTAGAATTTTATTAATTTCCTTTCGTGGTGTCCTGTTTCCTTGATTATTCATGATCCTTGTGGCCTTGCATTGGTATCTGTGCATTTCAGGAAGTAGATACCTCTTTTAGTCTTTACAGACTGGCTTAGGCATGCAAATCCCTGTCCAGATATTCTGGGTGGGCACTTTGGTGGTGTCCAGGGGTGGGCTTGCTGCTGGAGTCTTTGAGTGGTCTGTTGCTGGGGTGGGTCAAAATCTAGACCCTGGGTTCATGGATGTCCCTCTGATGCCTGGGTTTGTGGGCACTGACTGTGGGTCTGGGAACACTGGAGTTGCCCAGGACCAGAGGAGCTGTCTGATAATGGGATGTACTGAGAGCCTGGGTTCATGAAAGCGCACTAGGAGCCCAATTCCACAGCAGCTGCCTGTGGCCATGGTAGCCAGCTGGTGGTGAGATGAGCCAGAAGCCTGGGCTCATGGGAGCCTAGTGATATGGGAGATGTCTGGTGTTGGTATGGATCAGTAGCTTGGGGTCACAGGCGCCCATTGGAAGCCTAAGGTCACAGGAGCCTCCTGGGTCTCTGGGAGCCAATCCAGGGTCTGGGTTTTCAGGGACCCTCTGGGAGTCTGGAGCTAAGGAAGTCAGTTGGAGCAGCAGGAGCTGCCCAGGGCCACTGGAGCCGGAAGGCATAAGGATGAATTGAGGTACTGGGTTGTGGGAGCCCCTCAGGAGTCTGCTGCCATGAGAACCTCCTGAGGTCACTGGAGCCAGTGGAAACTAGGGTGAGCTGGGACCT
This sequence comes from Balaenoptera ricei, assembly GCF_028023285.1. Lineage (NCBI taxonomy): Eukaryota > Metazoa > Chordata > Mammalia > Artiodactyla > Balaenopteridae > Balaenoptera > Balaenoptera ricei. The sequence continues at coordinate 49,324,050 of NC_082660.1, forward strand.
GAACTCACAGGAGTCCACTGGGGGCCTGGTGCTGTGGAAGCTGTCTGGCTCCACAGATGCTGCCTAGGGCTCCTGGAGCTGGCAGGCACTGGGGTAAGCTTAGTGCCAGGTTTTGTGGGGGCCCACTAGGACCCTGGTGCCACAGGATCTGCTTGAGGCCAGTGGAGCTAGCAGGCCCTAGGATGAGCTGGGTACCTGTGATCATGGGACTGCTAGGAGCCTGGGGTCATGACAGCTGTCTGAGGGCTTGAGCTGGCAGGTGTCAGGTTGAGCTGGTGGCTTGGGTTCACATGGGAGCCTGGTGCTGTGCAAACTACCTGGGACCATACAGGATGCCTGGGGCTGCTGGAACTGACAGACACCAGGGTTAACTGGGGGCCTGATTTTACAGGAGTCCACTGGGAATCTGATATCACAGCAGCTGTCTAGTACCATGGGAAACTTCTGGGGCATTGGAGCTGGCAGGCACAGGGGGTTTGATTTCCCAGGAGCCCACAAGGAGTCTGGTGCCAAGGTCATTGCCTGGGGCCACAGGAATCAGCAGACACTGGGATGAAATGGAGACCTGGATTTCTGGGAGCTCAGAGGGAGCCTGGTGCCATTGGAGCCAGCAGACACTGGAGGTGCACAAGAGACCTGGATTTGTAGGGGGTGTCAGAAATCTGGTGCAAACATTACTGTCTGGAGTCACTGTAGCTGGCAGGCATGGGAAAGCTGAGTTACTTCAAAAATAATTCATTTTATTTGTATCTTAGTGTGAGGCCATGATAAAAGGGGAAACACAAAGTTGCTTTTCTTAACAGAACAGGTTGCAGAGAAAGTCCAGGAGAGAATACCCTTGGAAGCTCTCTGAAAAGATGACTACAAGGAAACATTGCTTTTCAAATCTGGACTTTATTTATTTATTTATTTATTTATTTAATTTATTATTTATTTTTTTAAACATCTTTATTGGGGTATAATTGCTTTACAATGGTATGTTACTTTCTGTTTTATAACAAAGTGAATCAGCTATACATATGCATATAACCCCATATCTCCTCCCTCTTGTGTCTCCCTCCCACTCTCCCTATCCCACCACTCTAGGTGGTCACAAAGCACTGAGCTGATCTACCTGTGCTATGTGGCTGCTTCCCACTAGCTATCAATTTTACATTTGGTAATGTATATATGTCCATGCAACGCTCTCACTTCGTCCCATCTTACACTTCCCCATCCCTGTGTCCTCAAGTCCATTCTCTACGTCTCCGTCTTTATTCCTGTCCTGCCCCTAGGTTCTTCAGAAACATTTTTTAAAATTTCATATATATGTGTTAGCATACAATAGTTGTTTTTCCCTTTCTGACTTAACTTCCCTCTGTATGACACACTATAGGTCAATCCACCTCACTAAATATAACTCGATTTCATTTCCTTTTATGGCTGAGTAATATTCCATTTACATACGTGCCACATTTTCCTTATCCACTCATCTGTCAATGGACACTTAGGTTGCTTCCATGTCCTGGCTATTGTAAATAGAGTTGCAATGAATATTGTGTAACAAGACTCTTTTTGAATTATGGTTTTCTCAGGGTATATGTCCAGTAGTGGAATTGCTGGGTCGTATGATATAGTTCTATTTTTAGTTTTTTTAAGGAACTTCCATACTGTTCTCCATAGTGTCTGTATCAATTTATTATCCCACAAACAGTGAAAGAGGGTTCCCTTTTCTCCACACCCTCTCCAGCATTTATTGTTTGTAGATTTTTTTGTTGATGACCATTCTGACCGGTGTGAGGTGATACCTCACAGTAGTTTTGATTTGCATTTCTCTAATGATTAGTGACACTGAGCATTTTTTCATGTGTTTGTTCACTATCTGTATATCTTCTTTGGAGAAATGTCTATTTAGGTCTTCTGCCCGTTTTTGGATTGGTTTTTTTTTTTTTTTTCATATTGAGCTGCATGAGCTGCTTGTAAATTTTGGAGATTAATCCTTTGTCAGTTGCTTCATTTACAAATATTTTCTCCCATTCTGAGGGTTGTCCTTTTGTCTTGTTTATGTTTTCCTTTGCTCAGCAAAAGCTTTTAAATTTCATTAAGTCCCATTTGTTTATTTTTGTTTTTATTTCCATTTCTCTAGGAGCTGGGTCAAAAAGGATCTTGCTGTGATTTATGTCATAGAGTGTTCTGCCTATGTTTTCCTCTATGAGGTTTATAGTATATTTAGGTCTTCAATCTATTTTGAGATTAGTTTTGTGTATGGTGTTAGGAAGTGTTCTAATTTCATTATTTTATATGTAGCTGTCCAGTTCTCCCAGCACCACTTATTGAAGAGGCTGTCTTTTCTTCACTGTATATTCTTGCCTCCTTTATCAAAAATAAGGTGACCATATGTGCATGGGTTTATCTCTGTACTTTCTATCCTGTTCCATTGATCTATATTTCTGTTTTTCTGCCAGTACCATACTGTCTTGATTACTGTAGTTTTGTATTATAGTCTGAAGTCCAGGAGCCTGATTCAGCCAGCTCCATATTTCTTTCTCAAGATTGCTTTGGCTATTCAGGGTCTTTTGTGTTTCCATACAAATTGTGAAATTTTTTGTTCTAGTTCTGTGAAAAATGCCACTGGTAGTTTGAAAGGGATTGAATTAAATCTGTAGATTGCTTTGGGTAGTATAGTCATTTTCACAATGTTGATTCTTCCAATACCAAGAATCTCTCCACCTGTTTGTATCATCTTTAATTTCTTTCATCAGTATCTTATAATTTTCTGCATACAGGTCACTTGTGTGATTAGGTAGGTTTATTCCTAGGTATTTTAATTATTTTGTTCCAGTGATAAATGGCAGTGTTCCCTTAAATTCTGTTTCAGAGTTTTCATCATTATTGTATAGGAATACAAGAGATTTCTCTTAATTAAATTTGTATCCTGCTACTTTACCAAATTCATTGATTAGTTGTAGCAATTTTCTGGTAGCCTCTTTAGGATTCTCTATGTATAGTATCATGTCATCTGCAAACAGTGACAGATTTATTTCTTGTTTTCCAATTTGGATTCCTTTTATTTCTATTTCTTCTCTGATTGCTGTGTCTAAAACTTCCAAACTGTGTTGAATAATAGTGGTAAGAGTTGGCAACCTTGTCTTGTTCCTGATCTTAGAGGAAATGGTTTCAATTTTCCACCATTGAGAACGATGTTGGCTGTGGGTTTTTCATATACGGGCTTTATTATGTTGAGGTAAGTTCCCTCTATGCCTACTTTCTGAGGGGTTTTTATCATAAAAGGTGTTGAATTTTTTCAAAAGCTTTTTCTGTATCTATTGAGATGATCATATGATTTTTCTCCTTCAAATTGTTAATATGTTTTATCACATTGATTGATATGTGTTTATTCAGTAATCCTTGCATTCCTAGGAGAATACACACTTGATCATGGAGTATGATCCTTTTAATGTACTGTTGGATTCTGTTTGCTAGTAATTTGTTGAGGATTTTTGTATCAATGTTCATCAGTGATATTGGCCTGTAGATTTCTTTCTTTGTGACATCTTTGTCTGGTTTTGGTATCAGGGTGAGGGTGGCCTCATAGAATGATTTTGGGAATGTTGCTCCCTCTGCTACATTTTAGAAGAGTTTGAGAAGGATAGGTGTTAACTCTTCTCTAAATATTTGATCAAATTCGACTGTGAAGCCATCTGGTCCTGGGCTTTTGTTTGTTGGAAGATTTTTAATCAAAGTCTTAATTTCTGTGCTTGTGATTGGTCTGTATATATTTTCTATTTCTTCCTGGTTCAGTCTTGGAAGGTTTTGCTTTTCTAAGAATTTGTCTACTCTTCCAGGTTGTCCATTTTATTGGCGTATATTTGCTTGAAGTAATCTCTCATGATCCTTTGTATTTCTGCACTGTCAGTTGTTACTTCTCCTATTTCATTTCTAATTGTGTTGATTTGAGTCTTCTCCTTTCTTTTCTTGATGAGTCTGGCTAATGTTTTATCAATTAAGCTTATCTTCTCCAAGAACTAGCTGTTAGTTTTATTGATCTTTGTTATCATTTCCTTCATTTCTTTTCCATTTATTTCTGATCTGATTTTTATGGTTTGTTTCCTTCTGCTAACTTTTGGGTTTTTTTGTCCTTCTTTCTCTCATTGCTTTAGGTGTTAGTTTAGGTTGTTTATTTGAGATGTTTCTTGTTTCTTGATGTAGGTTTGTATTGCTATAATCTTCCCTCTTAGAACTGCTTTTGCTGCATCCCATATGCTTTAGGTCGTCGTTTTTTCATTGTCATTTGTTTCTAGGTATTTTTTGATTTCCTCTTTGATTTCTTCAGTGATCTCTTGGTTATTTAGTAGTTTATTGTTTACCCTCCATGTGTTTGTATTTTTACAGATTTTTTTCCTGTAATTTATATCTAGTCTCATAGTGTTGTGGTCAGAAAAGATACTTGATACGATTTCAACTTTCTTAAATTTAGCAAGACTTCATTTGTGACCAAGATATGGTCTATCCTAGAAAATGTTCCATAAGCACTTGAGAAGAAAGTGTATTCTGTTGTTTTTGGATGGAATGTCATAAATATCAATTAAGTAAATGTTCTTTAATATATCAGTTAAAGCTTGTGTTTCCTTCTTTATTTTCATTTTGGATGATCTGTCCATTGGTGAAAGTGCGGTGTTAACGTACCGTAATATTATTGTGTTACTGTCATTTTCCCCTTTTATGGCTGTTAGCATTTGCCTTATGTATTGAGGTGCTCCTATGTTGGGTGCATAAACATTTACAATTGTTATTATATCTTCTACAATTGTTATATCTTCTTGGATTGATCTCTTGATCGTTATGTAGTGTCTTTCTTGTCTCTTGTAATAGTGTTTATTTTAAAGTGTGTTTTGTCTCATATGAGAATTGCTACTCCAGCTTTCTTCTGATTTCCATTTGTGTGGAATAACTTTTTCCATCCCCTCACTTTCAGTCTGTATGTGTCCCTAGGTCTGAAGTGGGTCTCTTGTAGGCAGCATATATACAGGTCTTATTTTTGTGTCCATTCAGCCAGTCCATGTCTTTTGGTTGCAATTTTAATCCATTTTCTTATAAGGTCATTATCCATATGTATGTTCCTATTACCATATTATTAATTGTTTTGAGTTTGTTATTGTAGGTCTTTTCTTTCTCTTGTGTGTCCATCCTAGAGAAGTTCCTTTCGCATATGCTGTAAAGCTGGTTTGGTGGTGCTGAATTCTCTTAACTTTTGCTTGTCTGTAAACGTTCTAATTTTGCCATCAAATCTGAATGAGACCCTTGCTTGGTAGAATAATCTTGGTTGTATGTTTTTCCTTTCATCACTTTAAATATGTCCTGCCACTCCCTTTTGGCTTGAGGAGTTTCTGCTGAAAGATCAGCTGTTAATCTTATGGGGATTCCCTTGTGTGTTATTTGTGGCTTTTCCCTTGCTGCTTTTAATATTTTTTCTATTTACTTTTTGATAGTTTGTTTAATATATGTTTTGACATTTTTCTCCTTTGATTTATCCTCTGTTGGACTCTCTGCACTTCCTGGACTTAATTGACTATTTCCTTCTCCATATTAGGTAAGTTTTCAACTATAATCTCTTCAAATATTTTCTCAGTCCCTTTCTTTTTCTCTTCTTCTTCTGCTTCCCCTATAATTCGAATGTTGGTGCATTTAATGTTGTCCCAGAGTTCTTTGAAACTGTCCGAAATTGTTTTCATTGTTTTTTTCTTTATTCTGCTCTCTGGTAGTTATTTACAGTATTTTATCTTCCAGGTCACTTACCCGTTCTTCTGCCTCAGTTATTCTGCTTTTGATTCCTTCTAGAGAATTATTAATTTCATTTATTGTGTTGTTCATCATTGTTTGTTTGCTTTTTAGGTCTTCTAGTTCCTTGTTAAACCTTTCTTGTATTTTTTCCTTTGTACTCCCAAGATTTTGGATCATCTTTAGTAACATTACTCTGAATTCTTTTCAGGTAGACTGCCTATTTCCTCTTCATTTGTTTGGTATTGTGTGTTTTTACCTTGCTCCTTCATCTGCTGCATATTTCTCTGTCTTCTCATTTTTCTTAACTTACTCTGCTTTAGGTCTCCTATTCGCAGCCTGCAGGTTCATAGTTTCTGTTGTTTTTGGTGTCTGCCCTCAGTGGGTAAGTTTGGTTCAGTGTGTCATGTAGGCTTCGTGGTGGATGGGACTTGTGTCTCTGTTCTGCTGGATGAGGCTGGATCTTGTCTTTCCGGTGGGCAGGACCACGTCTGGTGGTGTTGTTTTGGGTGTCTGTGAACTTATTATGATTTTAGGCAGCCTCTCCACTAATGGGTGGGGTTGTGTTTCTGTCTTGCTAGTTTTTAGGTATTGGGTTTTCTGCACTGGAGCTTGCTGGTCGTTGAATGGAGCTGGGTCTTAGCATTGAGATGGTGATCTCTGGGAGAGCTTTCACCATTTGATATTATGTGTGGCTTGGAGGTTTCTGGTGGTCCAACGTCATGAATTCAGCTCTCCCACCTAAGAGACTCAGGCCTGACACCTACCTGGAGCACCAGGACCCTGTCAGCCACACGGCTCAGAAGAAAAGTTAAGGAAAAACAAAGAAAAATAAAGTAAAATAAATTTATTAAAATAAAAATAAAGGGGGGAGGAGAGAAGATGGCAGAAGAGTAAGACGCGGAGATCACCTTCCTTCCCACAGATACAGTAGAAATACATCTACACGTGGAACTGCTCCTACAGAACACCCACTGAACGCTGGCAGAAAACGTCAGACCTCCCAAAAGGCAAGAAACTCACCCCGTACTTGGGTAGGGCAAAAGAAAAAAGAAATAACAGAGACAAAAGAATAGGGACGGCACCTGCACCAGTGGGAGGGAGCTGTGAAGGAGGAAAGATTTCCACGCACTAGGAGCCCCTTCGCGGGCAGAGACTGCGGGTGGCAGAGGGGGGAAGCTTCGGAGCCACGGAGGAGAGCGCAGCCACAGGGGTGCGGAGGGCAAAGCGGAGAGATTCTCGCACTTCCCGCACGGAGGCTCGGCGCCGAGCAGCACTCACCAGCCCGAGAGGCTTGTCTGCTCAGCCGCCGGGGCGGGCGGGGCTGGGAGCGGAGGCTCGGGCTTCGGTCGCAGGGAGAGGACTGGGGTTGGCGGCGTGAACACAGCCTGAAGGGGTTGGTGCACCACAGCTAGCCGGGAGGGAGTCCGGGAAAAAGTCTGCAGCTGCCGAAGAGGCAAGAGACTTTTTCTTCCCTGTTTCCTGGTGCGCGAGGAGAGGGGATTCAGAGCGCCGCCTAAACGAACTTCAGAGACGGGCGCGAGCCGCAGCTAACAGCGCGGATCCCATAGCAACAGGGGCGCAGAGGGAAAAACGGAGAGACTCCCGCACAGAGGCTCGGCGCCGAGCAGCGCTCACCAGCCCGAGAGGCTTGTCTGCTCCCCCGCCGGGGCGGGCGGGGCTGGGAGCGGAGGCTCGGGCTTCGGTCAGATCGCAGGGAGAGGACTGGGGTTGGCGGCGTGAACACAGCCTGAAGGGGTTAGCGCACCACAGCTGGCTGGGAGGGAGACCGGGAAAAAGTCTGCAGCTGCCGAAGAGGCAAGAGACTTTTTCTTGCCTCTTTGTTTCACGGCGCGCAAGGAGAGGGGATTCAGAGCGCCGCCTAAACGAACTCCAGAAACTGGCGCGAGCCGCGGCTATCAGCGCGGACCCCAGAGACGGGCGTGAGACGCTGGGGCTGCTGCTGCCGCCTCCAAGAAGCCTGTGTGCGAGCACAGGTCACTCTCCACACCGCCCCTCCCGGGAGCCCGTGCAGCCCGCCACTGCCAGGGTCCCGTGATCCAGGGACAACATCCCCCGGCAGAACGCACTGCGTGCCTCAGGCTGCTGCAACGTCACGCCTGCCTCTGACGCCGCAGGCTCGCCTCGCCTCCTCTGTACCCCTCCCTCCCCGCGGCCTGGGTGAGCCAGAGTCCCCGAAGCAGCTGCTCCTTTAACCCCGTCCTGTCTGGGCGGGGAACAGACGCCCTCAGGCGACCTACACGCAGAGGCGGGTCCAAATCCAAAGCTGATCCCCAGGAGCTGTGCGAACAGAGAAGAGGAGGGGAAATCTGTCCCAGCAGCCTCAGAAGAAGCGGATTAAAACTCCACAAACAACTTGATGTGCCTGCATCTGTTGAATACCTGAATAGACAACGAATCATCCCAAATTCAGGAGGTGGACTTTGGGAGCAGGATATATTAATTTTTCCCCTTTTCCTTTTTTTTTTGTGAGTGTATATGTATATGCTTCTGGGGGAGATTTTGTCTGTATAGCTTTGCTTTACAATAGCTTTATTTTACTTCACTATATTATAGCTTCTTTCTTTCTTTCCTTTCTTTCTTTCTTTCTTTCTTTCCTTCCTTCCTTCCTTCCTTCCTTCCTCCTTCCTTCCTTCCTTCCTTCCTTTCTTTCTATTTTTTCTCCCTTTTACTCTGAGCCGTGTGGACGAAAGGCTCTTGGTGCTTCAGCCAGGCATCAGGGCCGTACCTCGGAGGTGGGAGAGCCAACTTCAGGACACTGGTCCACAAGAGACCTCCCAGCTCCACGTAATACCAAACGGCAAAAATCTCTCAGAGATCTCCATCTCAACATCAAGACCCAGCATCACTCAATGACCAGCAAGCTACAGTGCTGAACACCCTATGCCAAACAACTAGCAAGACAGGAACACAGCCTCATCCATTAGCAGAGAGGCTGCCTAAAATCATAATAAGGCCACAGACACCCCAAAATACACCACCAGACGTGGACCTGCCCACCAGAAAAAAAAGATCCAGCCTCATCCACCAGAGCTCAGGCACTAGTTCCCTCCACCAGGAAGCCTACACAACCCACTGAACCAACCTTAGCCACTGGGGACAGATACCAAAAACAACGGGAACTACAAACCTGCAACCTGTGATAAAGAGACCCCAAACACAGTAAGATAAGCAAAATGATACGACAGGAAAACACACAGCAGATGAAGGAGCAGGGTCAAAACACACTAGACTTAACAAATGAAGAGGAAATAGGTAGTCTACCTGAAAAAGAATTCAGAATAATGATAGTAAGGATGATCCAAAATCTTGGAAATAGAATAGACAAAATGCAAGAAGCATTTAACAAGGACGTAGAAGAACTAAAGAGGAATCAAGCAATGATGAAAAACACAATAAATGAAATTAAAAATACTCTAGATGGGATCAATAGCAGAATAACTGAGGCAGAAGAAAGGATAAGTGACCTGGAAGATAAAATGGTGGAAATAACTACTGCAGAGCAGGATAAAGAAAAAAGAATGAAAAGAACTGAGGACAGTCTCAGAGACCTCTGGGACAGCATTAAACGCACCAACATTCGAATTATAGGGGTCCCAGAAGAAGAAGAGAAAAAGAAAGGGACTGAGAAAATATTTGAAGAGATTATAGTTGAAAACTTCCCTAATATGGGAAAGGAAATAGTTAATCAAGTCCTGGAAGCACAGAGAGTCCCATACAGGATAAACCCAAGGAGGAACACGCCAAGACACATATTAATCAAACTGTCAAAAATTAAATATAAGGAAAACATATTAAAGGCAGCAAGGGAAAAAAAACAAATAACACACAAGGGAATCCCCATAAGGTTAACATCTGATCTTTCAGCAGAAACTCTGCAAGCCAGAAGGGAGTGGCAGGATATACTTAAAGTGATGAAGGAGAAGAACCTACAACCAAGATTACTCTACCCAGCAAGGATCTCATTCAAATGTGATGGAGAAATTAAAACCTTTACAGACAAGCAAAAGCTGAGAGAGTTCAGCACTACCAAACCAGCTTTACAACAAATGCTAAAGGAACTTCTTTAGGCAAGAAACACAAGAGAAGGAAAACACCTACAATAACAAACCCAAAACATTTAAGAAAATGGGAATAGGAACATACATATCGATAATTACCTTGAATGTAAATGGATTAAATACTCCCACCAAAAGACACAGGCTGGCTGAATGGATACAAAAACAAGACCCATATATATGCTGTCTACAAGAGACCCACTTCAGACCTAGAGACACATACAGACTGAAAGTGAGGGGATGGAAAAAGATATTCCATGCAAATGGAAATCAAAAGAAAGCTGGAGTAGCAATTCTCATATCAGACAAAATAGACTTTAAAATAAAGACTATTACAAGAGACAAAGAAGGACACTATATAATGATCAAGGGATCGATCCAAGAGGAAGGTATAACAATTGTAAATATTTATGCACCCAACATAGGAGCACCTCAATACATAAGGCAAGTACTAACAGCCATAAAAGGGGAAATCGACAGCAACACAATCATAGTAGGGGACTTTAACACCCCACATTCACCAATGGACAGATCATCCAAAATGAAAATAAATAAGGAAACACAAGCTTTAAATGATACATTAAACAAGATGGACTTAATTGATATTTATAGGACATTCCACCCAAAAACAACAGAATACACATTTTTCTCAAGTGCTCATGGAACATTCTCCAGGATAGATCATATCTTGGGTCACAAATCAAACCTTGGTAAATTTAAGAAAATTGAAATCGTATCATGTATCTTTTCCGACCGCAACGCTATGAGACTAGATATCAATTACAGGAAAAGATCTGTAAAAAATACAAACACATGGAGGCTACACAATACATTACTTAATAATGAAGTGATTACTGAAGAAATCAAAGGGGAAATCAAAAAATACCTAGAAACAAATGACAATGGAGACACGACGACCCAAAACCTATGGGACGCAGCAAAAGCAGTGCTAAGAGGGAAGTTTATAGCAATACAAGCCTACCTCAAGAAACAGGAAACATCTCGAATAAACAACCTAACCTTGCACCTAAAGCAATTAGAGAAAGAAGAACAAAAAAAACCCAAAGCTAGCAGAAGGAAAGAAATTATAAAGATCAGGTCAGAAATAAATGAAAAAGAAATGAAGGAAACAATAGCAAAAATCAATGAAACTAAAAGCTGGTTCTTTGAGAAGATAAACAAAATTGATAAACCATTAGCCAGACTCATCAAGAGAAAAAGGGAGAAGACTCAGATCAATAGAATTAGAAATGAAAAAGGAGAAATAACCACTGACACTGCAGAAATACAAAAGATCATGAGAGATTACTACAAGCAACTCTATGCCAATAAAATGGACAACCTGGAAGAAATGGACAGATTCTTAGAAATGCACAAACTGCCGAGACTGAACCTGGAAGAAATAGAAAATATGAACAGACCAATCACAAGCACTGAAATTGAAACTGTGATTAAAAACCTTCCAACAAACAAAAGCCCAGGACCAGATGGCTTCACAGGTGAATTCTATCAAACATTTAGAGAAGAGCTAACACCTATCCTTCTCAAACTCTTCCAAAATATTGCAGAGGGAGGAACACTCCCAAACTCATTCTACGAGGCCACCATCACCCTGATACCAAAACCAGACAAAGATGTCACAAAGAAAGAAAACTACAGGCCAATATCACTGATGAACATAGATGCAAAAATCCTCAACAAAATACTCGCAAACAGAATCCAACAGCACATTAAAAGGATCATACACCATGATCAAGTGGGTTTTATCCCAGGAATGCAAGGATTCTTCAATATACGCAAATCAATCAATGTGATACACCATATTAACAAATTGAAGGAGAAAAACCATATGATCATCTCAATAGATGCAGAGAAAGCTTTTGACAAAATTCAACACCCATTTATGATAAAAGCCCTGCAGAAAGTAGGCATAGAGGGAACTTTCCTCAACATAATAAAGGCCATATATGACAAACCCACAGCCAACTTTGTCCTCAATGGTGAAAAACTGAAACCATTTCCACTAAGATCAGGAACAAGACAAGGTTGCCCACTCTCACCACTATTATTCAACATAGTTTTGGAAGTGTTAGCCACAGCAATCAGAGAAGACAAAGAAATAAAAGGAATCCAAATCGGAAAAGAAGAAGTAAAGCTGTCACTATTTGCAGATGACATGATACTATACATAGAGAATCCTAAAGATGCTACCAGAAAACTCCTAGAGCTAATCAATGAATTTGGTAAAGTAGCAGGATACAAAATTAATGCACAGAAATCTCTTGCATTTCTATACACTAATGACGAAAAATCTGAAAGTGAAATTAAGAAAACACTCCCGTTTACCACTGCAACAAAAAGAATAAGATATCTAGGAATAAACCTACCTAAGGAGACAAAAGACCTGTATGCAGAAAATTATAAGACACTGATGAAAGAAATTAAAGATGATACAAATAGATGGAGAGATATACCATGTTCCTGGATTGGAAGAATCAACATTGTGAAAATGACTCTACTACCCAAAGCAATCTACAGATTCAATGCAATCCTTATCAAACAAACAGTGGCATATTTCACAGAACTAGAACAAAAAATTTCACAATTTGTATGGAAACACAAAAGACCCCGAATAGCCAAAGCAATCTTGAGAACGAAAAATGGAGCTGGGGGAATCAGGCTCCCTGACTTCAGACTATACTACAAAGCTTCAGTAATCAAGACAGTTTGGTACTGGCACAAAAACAGAAATATAGATCAATGGAACAGGATAGAAAGCCCAGAGATAAACCCACACACGTATGGTCACCTTATCTTTGATAAAGGAGGCAAGCATATACAGTGGAGAAAAGACAGCCTCTTCAATAAGTGGTGCTGGGAAAAGTGGACAGGTACATGTAAAAGTATGAAATTAGAACACTCCCTGACACCATGCACAAAAATAAACTGCAAATGGATTAAAGACCTAAGTGTAAGGCCAGACACTATCAAACTCTTAGAGGAAAACATAGGCAGAACACTCTATGACATACATCACAGCAAGATTCTTTTTGACCCAGCTCCCAGAGAAATGGAAATAAGAACACAAATAAACAAATGGGACCTAATGAAACTTAAAAGCTTTTGCACAGCAAAGGAAACCATAAACAAGACCAAAAGACAACCCTTAGAATGGGAGAAAATATTTGCAAATGAAGCAACTGACAAAGGATTAATCTCCAAGATTTACAAGCAGCTCATGCAGCTCAATAACAAAAAAACGAACAACCCAATCCAAAAATGGGCAGAAGACCTAAATAGACATTTCTCCAAAGAAGATATACAGATGGCCTACAGACACATGAAAGAATGCTCAACATCATTAATCATTAGAGAAATGCAAATCAAAACTACAATGAGATATCATCTCACACTGGTCAGAATGGCCATCATCAAAAAATCTAGAAACAATAAATGCTGGAGAGGGTGTGGAGGAAAGGGAACACTCTTGCACTGTTGGTGGGAATGTAAATTGATACAGCCACTATGGAGAACAGTATGGAGGTTCCTTAAAAAACTACAAATAGAACTACCATACGACCCAGCAATCCCACTACTGGGCATATACCCTGAGAAAACCATAGGTCAAAAAGTGTCATGTACCACAATGTTCATTGCAGCTCTATTTACAATAGCCAGGACCTGGAAGCAACCTAAATGTCCATCGACAGATGAATGGATAAAGAAGATGTGGCACATATATACAATGGAATATTACTCAGCCATAAAAAGAAATGAAATGGAGGTATTTGTAATGAGGTGGATGGAGTTAGAGTCTGTCATACAGAGTGAAGTAAGTCAGAAAGAGAAAAACAAATACAGTATGCTAACACATATATACGGAATCTAAGGAAAAAAAAAAAAAAGGCCATGAAGAACCTAGTGGCAAGACGGGAATAAAGACACAGACCTACTAGAGAATGGACTTGAGGATATGGGGAGGGGGTGGGATGAGATGTGACAGGGTAAGAGAGTGTCATGGACATATATACACTACCAAATGTAAAATAGATAGCTAGTGGGAAGCAGCCGCATAGCACAGGGAGATCAGCTCGGTGCTTTGTGACCACCTAGAGGGGTGGGATGGGGAGGGTGGGAGGGAGGGAGATGCAAGAGGGAAGACAAATGGGAACATATTGTATATGTATAACTGATTCACTTTGTTATAAAGCAGAAGCTAACACACTATTGTAAGGCAATTATACTTCAATAAAGATGTTTAAAAAAATAAAAAATAAAATAAAAAATACTAAATATAAAAAAGTAATAAAAAAATAAAGAAAGAGAGAAAGAGCAACCAAAGCAATCAACATATCCACCAATGATAAGAACTGCTAAAAAACCATACAAAGTAAAAACAAAACAAAACAAAACAAAACAAAGGCACAGAAAGAATCCTATGACAAATTTTAAAAACAAAGCTATACAGACAAAAGCACACAAAGAATCACACACATGCACTGTCACAGAAAGAGAAAAAGGAAAAAGAATCATATATATATAAAAGGAAGGGTGCCATCAAATCATTAAACAAATCTACCAATGATAATAAGCTCTAAATACTAAACTGAGATAAACATAAAACCAGAAACAAATTAGGTGCAGAAAGCAAACTCCAAGTCTACAGTTGCTCCCACAGTCCACTGCCTCAATTTTGGGATGATTCGTTGTCTATTCATGTATTCCACAAATGCAGGGTGCATCAAGTTGACTGTGGAGATTTAATCTGCTGCTCCTGAGGCTGCATGGAGAAATTTCCTTTTCTCTTCGTTGTTCGCACAGGTCCTGGTGTTCAGCTTTGGATTTGGCCCCGCCTCTGCGGGTCCACCTCTGTAGGTTGCCTGAGGGCATCTGTTCCCTGCCCAGACAGGACTGGGTTAAAGTAGCAGCTGATTAGGGGGCTCTGGTTCACTCAGGCCGAGGGGAATGAGGGGTAATGAATGTGGGCCGAGCCTGTGGTGGTAGAGGCCAGTGTGACTTTGCAACAGCTTGAGGTACACTGTGTGTTCTCCTGGGGAAGTAGTCCCTGGATTATGGGACCCTGGCCATGGAAGGCTGCACAGGCTCCTGGGAGGGGAGTTGTGGATAGTGTCCTGTGCTTGCACACAGGCTTCTTGGTGGCTGCATTAGCAGCCTTAGCATTTCATGCCCGTCTCTGGTGTCTGCCCTGATAGCCGCAGCTCACACCCGCTTCTGGAACTTGTTTAGGTGGTGCTCTGAATCCCCTCTCCTTGCACACCCTGAAATGGTCTCTTGCCTCTTAGGCAGTTCCAAACTTTTTCCCGGACTCCCTCCCAGCTAGCTGTGGTGCACTAGCCCCCTCCAGGCTGTGTTCACACAGCCAACTCCAGTCCTCTCCCTGGGATTTGACCTCCGAAGCCCGAGCCTCAGCTCCCAGTCCCCACCCGCCCCAGCGGGTGAGCAGACAAGCCTCTCAGGCTGGTGAATGCTGGTCAGCACCGATTCTCTGTGCAGGAACCTCTCCTTTTTGCCCTCTGCACCCCTGCTGCTGTGCTCTCCTCTGTGGCTCCAAAGCTTCTCCCCTGCCACCCCTGGTCTCCACCAGTGAAGCTGCTTCCTAGTGTGTGGAAACTTTTCTTCCTTCGTAGCTCCCTCCCAGAGGTGCAGGTCCCATCCCTATTCTTTTTTTTTTCTGTTTTTCTCTTTGGCACTACGCAGGTAAGTGGTGTGTTTCTTGCCTTTTGAGAAGTCTGACGTCTTCTGCCAGCATTCAGTAGGTGTTCTGTAGGAGTTGATCTCCCTGTCTTACTCATCCGCCATCTTGAAGGCCCCCCCATTTCTTGTCTTTATATAATACCCATTCTAACAGATGTAGGGTGATATCTCATTTTGGATTTGATTTGCATTTCCTTGATGATTAGTAATGTTGAACATTGTTTCATATATCTATTAGCTATCTGTATGTCTTTTTTTGAAAAAAATTCCTATTCAGACCTGCTGCCCATTTTTTAAAAATAGATTGTTGTATTGCTCTTGAGTTGTATGAGATCTTTATATATTTAGATATTAACCCTTTTTCAGATATATAATTTGCAAATATTTTCTCCCATTTTGTAGGTTGCCTTTTCATTTTGTTAATAGTTTCCTTTGCCATGCAGAAACTTTCTAGTTTGATGTAGTCCCATTTGTTTATTTTTGCTCTTAATGCTTCTGCATTTGAAGTCAGACATAAAAAATCACCACCAGGAGCTCACCACCTGTTTTCTTATAGTAGCTTTATGGTTTCAAGTCTTACATTCAGTTCTTATGTCTAAGTCTTTAATCCATTTTGAGTTAATTTTTGTGTATGGTATAAGACAATGATCAATTATTGTTCTTTTGTATGTGGCTTCCAATTTCTCCGAACATTATTTATTGAAGAGACTGTCTTTTCCCAATTGTATATTTATGGCACTTTTGTCATAAATTAATTGACCATATATGTGTGGGTTTAGTTCTGGGCTCTTGGTTATTTTCCATTGATCTATGTTTATATTTTTATGCCAATACCATAATCTATTGATTACTAAAACTTTGTAATAAAATTTTAAGTCAGTGAGTGTGATGCCTTCATCTTTGTTCTTTTTTCAATATGTTTTTTGTTTATTCTTTTGTGGTTTCATAAAAATTTTATGATTCTTCTAGTACTGTGAAAAATGACTGGTATTTTATTTTTTTATTTTTATTTTTTTAAATTTATTTATTTATATTTATTTTTGGCTGTGTTGGGTTTTCGTTTCTGTGTGAGGGCTTTCTCCAGTTGCGGCGAGCGGGGGCCACTCTTCATCGCGGTGTGCGGGCCTCTCTCTGTCGCGGCCTCTCTTGTTGCAGAGCACAGGCTCCAGACGCGCAGGCTCAGTAGTTGTGGCTCACAGGCTTAGTTGCTCCGCGGCATGTGGGATCTTCCCAGACCAGGGCTCGAACCCGTGTCCCCAGCATTGGCAGGCAGATTCTTAACCACTGCGCCACCAGGGAAGCCCTACTGGTATTTTAATATGATTGCATTGAATCTGTGTATTTCTTTGGATAGTATAGATATTTTAACAATATTAATCCTTACAATCAATAATCATGGTATATATTTCCATTTATTTTTATCATCTTCAATTTACTTCATCAATGTCATAGTATTGAGTGTACATGTTTTTACCACCTTGGTTCAATTTATTCCTAAGTATTTCATCATTTTTGATGCAATTGTAAAGATGATATTTTTAATTAATTTCTCTTTCTGATAATTTGTTACTAATGTATAGAAACACAAGAGATTTTGTATATTGATTTTGTATGTTGCAACTTTACTGAATTCATTTAATAGTTCTGTCAGATTTTTTGGTGGCATCTTTATGGTTTTTTATATATAATATAATCTCATCTTCAAATAGTGACAATTTTACTTCTTCCTTTCCCATTGGGATACCTTTTGTGTATATTTCTTGCCTAATTGCTGTGGCTAGAACTTCCACTACTATGTTGAATGAAAGTGGCAACAATGGGCATCTATATCTTAAATATTTTTTTAAATTAATTTTTATTGGAGTATAGTTGCTTTACAATGCTGTGTTAGTTTCTGCTGTACAGCAAAGTGAATCAGGTCTACGTATACATAGACCTCTTTTTGGATTTCCTTTTTGGAAATCCTCTTTTTGGATTTCCTTCTAATTTAGGTCACCACAGAGCATTGAGTAGACTTTCCTGTGCTATACAGTAGGTTGTCATTGGTTATCTATTTATTATATAGTAGTGTATATATGTCAAACCCAATCTCCCAATTCATCACACCCCACTTCCCCCCTTGGTATCTATAAGTTTATTCTCTCCATCAGTCCCTATTTCTGCTTTGCAAATAAGTTCATCTGTATCATTTTTTTCTAGATTCCACATAAAGCCATATTATATGATATTTGTTTTCCTCTTTCTGACTTACTTCACTTTGTATGACAGTCTCTAGGTCCATCCATGTCTCTGCAAATGTCACAATTTCATTCCTTTTTTTGGCTAATATCCCATGGTATATACGTGCCACATCTTTATCCATTGATCTGTGGATGGACACTTAGGTTGCTTCCATGTCCTGCTATTGTAAATAGTCCTGCAATGAACATTGTGGTCCATGTCTCTTTTTGAATTATGGTTTTCTCAGAGTATATGACCAGTAGTGAGATTGCTGGGTCATATGGTAGTTCTATTTTTAGTTTTTTAAGGAACCTCCATACTGTTCTCCATAGTGGCTGTATCAATTTACATTCCCACCAACAGTGCAAGAGGGTTCCCTTTTCTCTACGCCGTCTCTAGCATTTATTGTCTGTAGATTTTTTGGTGATGGCCATTCTGACCGGTGCGAGGTGATACCTCACTGTAGTTTTGATTTGTATTTCTCTAATGATTACTGATGTTGAGCAGCGTTTCATGTGTTTGTTGGCATTCTGTATATCTTCTTTGAAGAAATGTCTACTTAGGTCTTCTGCCCATTTTTGGATTGGGTTGTTTGTTTTTTTTATACTGAGCTGCATGAGCTGTTTGTATGTTTCAGAAATTAATCCTTTTTCAGTTGCTTCATTGACAAATATTTTCTCACAGTCTGAGGGTTGCCTTTTCGTCTTGTTTATGGTTTCCTTTGCAGTGCAAAAGCTTTTAAGTTTAATTAGACCCCATTGGTTTATTTCTGTTTTTATAACCATTTCCCAAGGAGGTCGGTCAAAAAGGATCTTGCTATGATTTATATCATACAGTGCTCTTTTTTTTTCCTCTAAGAGTTTTATAGTGTCTGGCCTTACATTTAGGTCTTTAATCCATTCTGAGTTTATTTTTGTGTACAGTGCTAGGGAGTGTACTAATTTCATTCTTTTACCTGTAGCTGTCCAGTTTTCCCAACCTAACATATTGAAGAAGTTGTCTTTTCTACATTTTATATTCTTGCCTACTTTATTAAAGATCAGGTGACCATATGTGCGTGGGTTTATCTCTGGGCTTTCTATCCTGTTCCATTGATCTATATTTCTGTTTTTGTGCCAGTACCATACAGTCTTGATTAATGTACTTTGTAGTATAGTCTGAAGTCCAGGAGCCTGATTCCTGCAGCTCTGTTTTGCTTTCTCAAGGTTGCTTTGGCTATTCGGAGTCTTTTGTGTTTCCATACAAATTCTGAAATTTTTTGTTGTAGTTCTGTGAAAATGCCATTCTTAGTTTGAAAGGGATTGCATTGAATCCTTAGATTGCTTTTGGTAGTAGAGTCATTTTCACAATGTTGATTCTTCCAATCCAAGAACATGGTATATCTCTCCATCAATTTGTGTCATCTTTAATTTCTTACATCAGTGTCTTATAGTTTTCTGCATAGAGGTCTTTTGTCTCCTTAGGTAGGTTTATTCCTAGTTATTTTATTCTTTAGGTTGCAATGGTAAATGGGAGTGTTTCATCAATTTCTCTTTCATATTTTTCATCATTCGTGTATAGGAATGCAAGAGATTTCTGTGCATTAATATTGTATCCTGCTACTTTACCAAATTCATTGATTAGTGCTAGTAGTTTTCTGGTAGCATCTTTAGGATTCTCTCTCTATAGTATCATGTCATCTGCAAACAGTAACAGTTTTACTTCTTTTCCAATTTGTATTCCTTTTACTTCTTTTTCTTCTCTGATTGCTGTGGCTAAAACTTCCAAAACTATGCTTAATTATAGTGATGAGAGTAGGCCATCTTGTCTTGTTCCTGATATTAGTGGGAACGGTTTCAGTTTTTCACCATTGAGAACGAAGTTGGCTGTGGGTTTGTCATATATGGACTTTATTATGTTGAGGTAAGTTCCCTCTGTGCCTAGGTTCTGGAGGCTTTTTATTGTAAACGGGTGTTGAATTTTCTTGAAAGCTTTTTCTGCATCTATTGAGCTGATTGTATGGTTTTTCCCCTTGAATTTGTTAATATGGTTTATCACATTGATTGATTTGCATATATTGAAGAATCCTTGCATTCCTGAGATAAACCCCACTTGTTCATGGTGTCTGATCCTTTTATTGTGCTGTTGGATTCTGTTTGCTGTTTTGTTGGGGATTTTTGCATCTATGTTCATCAGTGATATTGGCCTGTAGTTTTCTTTTTTTGTGACATCTTTATCTGGTTTTGGTATCAAGGTGATGGTGGCCTCGTAGAATGAGTTTGGGAGTGTTCTTCCCTCTGCTATATTTTGGAAGACTTTGAGAAGGATAGGTGTTAACTCTTCTCTAAATATTTGATAGAGTTCTCCTGTAAAGCCATCTTTCATGGGCTTCTGTTTATTGGAAAATTTTATTTTTTTAAAATCTTTATTGGAGTATAATTGCTTTACAATGGTGTGTTAGTTTCTGCTTTATAACATACACATATACATATGTTCCCATATCTCTTCCCTCTTGCATCTCCCTCCCTCCCACCCTCCTTATCCCACCCCTCTAGGTGGGCACAAAGCACTGAGCTGATCCCCCTGTGCTATGCGGCTGCTTCCCATTAGCTATCTATCTTATGTTTGGTAGTGTATATATGTCCATGCCACTCTCTCACTTTGTCACAGCTTCCCCTTTCCCCTCCCCATATCCTCAAGTCCATTCTCTAGTAGGTCTGTGTCTTTATTTCCGTCTTACCACTAGGTTCTTCATGACCTTTTTTTTCCCCTTAGACTCCATATATATGTGTTAGCATACTGTATTTGTTTTTCTCGTTCTGACTTACTTCACTCTGTATGACAGACTCTAACTCCATCCACCCCACTGCAAATAACTCACTTTCGTTTTTTTTATGGCTGAGTAATATTCCGTTGTATATATGTGCCACATCTTCTTTATCCATTCATCCGATGATGGACACTTAGGTTGCTTCCACGTCCTGGCTATTGTAAATAGAGCTGCAATGAACATTTTGGTACATGACTCTTTTTGAATTATGGTTTTCTCAGGGTATATGCCCAGTAGTGGGACTGCAGGGTCGTATGGTAGCTCTATTTTTAGTTTTTTAAGGAACCTCCATACTGTTTTCCATAGTGGCTGTATCAATTTACATTCCCACCAACAGTGCAAGAGGGTTCCCTTTTCTCCACACCCTCTCCAGCATTTATTGTTTCTAGATTTTTTGATGATGGCCATTCTGACTGGTGTGACATGATATGTCATTGTAGTTTTGATTTGCATTTCTCTAATGATTAATGATATTGAGCATTCTTTCATGTGTTTGTTGGCAATCTGTATATCTTCTTTGGAGAAATGTCTATTTAGGTCTTCTGCCCATTTCTGGATTGGGTTGGCTTTTTTTTTGATATTGAGCTGCATGAGCTGCTTGTAAATTTTGGACATTAATCCTTTGTCAGTTGCTTCGTTTGGAAATATTTTCTCCCATTCTGAGGGGTCTCTTTTGGTCTTGTTTATGGTTTCCTTTGCTGTACAAAAGCTTTTAAGTTTCATTAGGTCCCATTTGTTTATTTCTGTTTTTCTTTCCATTTCTCTAGGAGGTGGGTCAAAAAGGATCTTGCTGTGATTTATGTCATACAGTGTTCTGCCTATGTTTTCCTCTAAGAGCTTGATAGTTTCTGGCCTTACATTTAGGTCTTTAATCCATTTTGAGTTTATTTTTGTGAAGGGTGTTAGGGAGTGTTCTAATTTCATACTTTTACATGTACCTGTCCAGTTTTCCCAGCACCGTTTATTGAAGAGGCTGTCTTTTCTCCACTGTATATGCTTGCCTCCTTTATCAAAGATAAGTTGACCATATGTGCATGGGTTTATCTTTGTCCTTCCTATCCTGTTCCTTTGATCTATATTTCTGTTTTTGTGCCAGTACCATGCAATCTTGATTACTGTAGCTTTGTAATATAGTCTGAAGTCAGGGAGCCTGATTCCTCCAGCTCCATTTTTCGTTCTCAAGATTGCTTTGGCTATTCGGGGTCTTTTGTGTTTCCATACAAATTGTGAAATTTTTTGTTCCAGTTCTGTGAAAAATGCCAGTGGTAGTTTGATAGGGATTGCATTGAATCTGTAGATTGCATTGGGTAGTAGAGTCATTTTCACAATGTTGATTCTTCCAATCCAAGAACATGGTATACCTCTCGACCTATTTGTATCATCTTTAATTTCTTTCATCAGTGTCTTATAATTTTCTGCATACAGGTTTTTTGTCTCCTTAGGTATGTTTATTCCTAGATATTTTGTTCTTTTTAATCACAGTTTCCATTTCAGTGCTTGTGATTGGTCTGTTTATATTTTGTATTTCTTCCTGATTCAGTCCTGGAAGGTTGTGCTTTTCTAAGAATTTGTCCATTTCTTCCAGGTTTTCCATTTTATTATCATATAGTTGTTTGTAGTAATCTCTCATGATCCTTTGTATTTCTGCAGGGTCAGTTGTTCCCTCTCCTTTTTCATTTCAATTCTTTTGATTTGAGTCTTCTCCCTTTTTTTTCTTGATGAGTCTGGCTAATGTTTTTTCAATTTTGTTTAACTTCTTAAAGGACCAGCTTTTAGTTTTATGGATCTTTACTATTGTTTCCTTCATTTGTTCTCATTTATTTCTGATCTGATCTTTATAATTTCTTTCCTTCTGCTAACTTTGGGTTTTTTTTTGTTTATTTTTCTTTCTCTACCTGCTTTAGGTGTAAGGTTCGGTGGTTTATTTGAAATGTTTCTTGTTTCTTGATTTAGGATTGTATTGCTATGAACTTCCCTCTTATAAACTGCTTTTGCTGCATCCCATAGGTTTTGGGTCGTCATGTTTTCATTGTCATTTGTTTCTAGGTATTTTTTGATTTCCTCTTTGATTTCTTCAGTGATCTCTTGGTTATTTAGTAGTGTATTGTTTAGCCTCCATGTGTTTGTAATTTTTACAGATGTTTTTTCCTGTAATTGATATCTAGTCTCATAGCACTGTGGTCGGGAAAGATACTTGATATGATTTCAAGTTTCTTAAACTTACCAAGTCTTGTTTTGTGACCCAAGATATGATCTATCCTGGAGAATGTTCCATGAGCACTTGAGAAGAAAGTGTATTTTGTTAATTTTGGATGGAATGTTCTATAAATATCAATTAAGTCCATCTTGTTTAATGTATCATTTCAAGTTTGTTTTGCCTTATTTATTTTCATATTGGATGATCTGTCCATTGGTGAAAGTGCGATGTTAAAGTCCCCCATATTATTGTGTTACTGTCGATTTCCCCTTTTATGGCTGTTAGCACTTGCTTTATGTATTGAGGTGCTCCTCTGTTGGGTGCATAAATATTTACAATTGTTATATCATCTTCTTGGATTGATCCCTTTATCATTATGTAGTGTCTTTCTTTGCCTCTTGTAGTAGTCTTTATTTTAAAGACTATTTTATCTGATATGAGAATTGCTACTCCAGCTTTCTTCTGATTTCCGTTTGCATGGAATATCTTTTTCCATCCCTTCACTTTCAATCTGTATGTGTCCCTAGGTCTGAAGTGGGTCTCTTGTAAACAGCATATATATGCGTCTTGTTTTTGTATCCATTCAGCCAGTCTATGTCTTTGGTTGGAACATTTAATCCATTGAAATTTAAGGTAGTTATCAATATGTTTGTTCCTATTACCCTTTTCTTAATTGTTTTGTGTGTGTTATTGTAGGTCTTTTCTTTCTCTTGTGTTTCCTGCCTAGAGAAGTTCCTTTTGCATTGGTTGTGAAGCTGGGTTTGTGGTGCTGAATTCTCTTAGCTTTTGCTTATCAGTAAAGATTTTAATTTCTCTGTCGAATCCGAAAGAGATCCTTGCTGGGTAGAGTAATCTTGGTTGTAGGTTTTTCCCTTTCTTCATTTTAAATATGTCCAGCCACTCCCTTCTGGCTTGCAGAGTTTCTGCTGAAAGATCAGCTGTTAACCTTATGGGGGTTCCCTTGTATGTTATTTGTTACTTTTTCCTTGCTGCTTTTCATATTTTTCTTTGTTTTTAATTTTTGACAGTTTGATTAATATGCATCTTGGCGTGTGTCTCCTTGGATTTATCATGTAATGGGCTGTCTGCACTTCCTGTACTTTACTATTTCCTTTTCCATATTAGGGAAAATTTCAACTGTAATCTCTTCAAATATTTTCTCAGTCCCATTTTTTTTCCTCTTCTTCTTCTGGGACCCCTATAATTTTAATGTTGGTGCATTTAATGTTTTTCCAGAGGTTTCTGAGAGTGTCCTCAATTATTTTCATTCTTGTTTCTTTATTGTGCTCTTCAGTAGTTATTTCCACTCTTCATGTTCCTGTTCACTTAACCTTTCATCTGTGTCAGTTATTCTGCTATTGATTCCCTCTAGAGAATTTTTAATTTCATTTATTGTGTTGTTCGTCAGTGTTTGTTTTCTCTTTAGTTCTTCTAGGTCGTTGTTATACATTTCTTCTATTTTCTCCATTCTTTTTCCAAGATTTTGGATCAACTTTACCACGATTACTCAGAATTCTTTTTCAAGTAGACTGCCTATTTCCTCTTCATTTGTTTGGTCTGGTGGGTTTTTACCTGCTCCTTCATCTCCTGCATTTCTCTGTCTTCTCATTTTGCTTAACTTACTGTGTTTGAGGTCTCCTTTTCACAGGTAGCATGTTCGTAGTTCCCTTTGTTTTTGGTGTCTGCCCCCAGTGGGTAAGGTTGGTTCAGTGTGCTGTGTAGGCTTCCTGGTGGAGGGAACTGGTGCCTGTGTTCTGGTGGATGAGGCTCGATGTTGTATTTCAGGTGGGCAGGACCATGTCCAGTGGTGTGTTTTGGCGTGTCTGTGAACTTGTTATTATTTTAGGCAGTCTTTGTGTTAATGGGTGAGGTTGTGTTCCTTTGCTGCTATTTGTTTGGCATAGGTTGTCCAGCACTGTAGCTTGCTGGTCATTGAGTGAAGCTGGGTCTTAGTGTTGAGATGGAGATCTCTGGGAGAGCTGGCCATTTGATATTACATGTGGCCAGGAAGTCTCTGGTGGACCAATATCCTGAACTCAGCCGTCCCACCTCAGAGGCTCAGGTCTGACACCTGGCCAGAGCACCAAGACCCTCTCTCTCCAGGGACATTAACTCCTCTGTGCTTCTGGATTGTGTACTGAGCTGTACATGTACATGTACAGGGTTACCAAATCTCTACCTCTGCAGGAAATCGCAGAGCAGTAGATGAGTGGTTTGCATCACAATCTGCATGAAGCACTGCCATGTTGGATATGCATGTGTTGGTGATAGCCCACAAATTTCTGGTTGCCTCAGCAGCAGCTTTTCTTTTCCTTAATGTAAGTCTAGTTTCACTTGCTCATGAGATGCTGTGTGCAGAGACCTTGAACCCAGCACTTCAGACCACTGTCCCCGGTGCAAAACAGCTACGCCTAACATTTCAACTTGGGGGACAGTGTGCAGAAGCTGGTTTTGGTATCAGGGTCATGGTAACCTCGTAGAATGAGTTTGCTTGTTTTATTTCCTCTGCATTTTTTTGGAATAGTTTCAGAAGGATATGTGTTATGTCTTCTCTAAATGTTTGATAGAAGTCACCTGTGAAACTTTCTGGTCCTGGACTTTTGTTGGTTGGGAATTTTTAAATCACAGTTTCAATTTCTGTACTTGTGATTGGTTTGTTCATATATTCTATTTCTTCCTGGTTCAGTCTTGGGAGATTGTAACTTTGTAATAATTTGTCCATTTCTTCTAGGTTGTTCATTTTATTGTCATATAATTGCTTGCAGTAATCTCTTATGATCCATTGTATTTCTGAGATGTCTGTTGTAACTTCTTCTGTTTCATTTCTAATTTCATTCATTTGACTCCTCTTCGTCTTTTTTCTTGATGAGTCTGGCTAAAGAATAATCAAGTTTGTTTACTTTCTTAAAGAACCAGGCTTTAGTTTCATTGATCTTTGTTATTTACATCTCTCTTTCATTTAATTCTGCTCTGATAGTTATGATTTTTTTTCCTTCTACTAACTTTGTTTTTTGTTTGTTCTTCTATCTCTATTTGCTTTGTATGTAAGGATAGGTTTTTCATTTGAGATTTTTCTTATTTCCTGAGGTAAGATTGTATTGCTATAAACTTCCCTCTTAGATCTGCTTTTGCTGTGTCCCATAAGTTTTGGATTATTGTGCTTTCTTTTTCATTTGTCTTTTGGTATTTTTTGATTTCCTCTTTGATTTCTTCAGTTATCTATTGGTTGATTAGTAGTACATTGTATAGTTTCCACGTGTTTGGGCTTTTTTTTACTTTTTTTTTTCTTGTAGCTGATTTCTCATATCATAGCGTTGTGATCAGAAAAGATGTTTGGCATGATTTCAGTTTTCTTAAATTTACCAAGGCTCACTTTGTGGCCCAGCATGTGATTAATCCTGGCGAGTGTTCCATGTGCACTTGAGAAGCACGTGTATTCTGCTGCTTTTGGATGGAATGCTCTGTAAATATCATTTAAGTCCATCTGGTCTAATGTGTCATTTAAGGACTGTGTTTCCTATTTGATTTTCTATCTGGATGATCTGTCCATTGACAAAAGGGGGGGCAGTGTTAAATTTCCCCATTATTATTGTGTTACTCTCAATTTCTCCTTTTATGGCTGTTAGTATTTGTGTTATAAATTGAGGTGCTCCTATGTTGAGTACATAAATATTTACAACTGTTATATCTTCTTTTTGGGTTGATCCCTTGATCATTATGTAGTGTCAGTCTTTGTCTCCTGTAACAGTCTTTATTTTAAAGTCCATTTTGTTTGATATGAGTATTTCTACTCCAGCTTTCTTTTGACTTCCATTTGTGTGGAATACATTATTCCATTCCCTCACTTTGTTTGTATGTGTCACTAGGTCTGAAGTGGGTCTTTTGTAGATAGCATATATATGGGTCTTGTTGTTGTATCCATTCACCTAGTCTATGTCTTTTGGTTGTAGCAATTAATCCATTTACATTTCAGGTAATTATCAATATGTATGTTCCTATTGCCATTTTATAAATTGTTTTTAGTTTGTTTTTGTAGGTCTTTTTTCTACCTTTCCTCTTTTGTTTTCTTCTCTTGTGGTTTGATGATCATCTTTAGTGTTGTGTTTGGGTTGCTTTTTCTTTTTTGTGTGTGTATCTATTGTACTTTTTGCATTTGCTGTTCCATGAGGTTTTGATATAGCAGTCTATATATGTACAATGTTGTTTTAAGTTGCTGGTCTCTTTCCAGCCTAGAGAAGTTTCTTTAGCATTTGTTACAAAGGTGGTCTGTTGGTGCTGAATTCTCTTAGCTTTTGCTTGCCTGTAATACTTTTGATTTCTCTGCCAAATCTGAATGAAAGCCTTGCTGGGTAGAGTATTCTCGGTTGTAGGTTTTTTTCCTTTCATCACTTTAAATATATCATGCCAATCTGTACTGGCCTGCAGAGTGTCTGCTGAGAAGTCAGCAGATAACGTTATGGGAGTTCCCTTGTATTTTATTTGTTGCTGTTCCCTTGCTGCTTTAATATTTTTTCTTTGTGTTTAATTTTTGTTAGTTTGATTAATATGTGTCTTGGCATGTTTCTCCTTGGATTTATTCTGTGTGGGACTCTCTGTGCTTACTGGACTTGACTGATTATTTCCTTTCCCATGTTGGGGAAGTTTTCAACTATAATCTCTTCAAATATTTTCTCAGGCCCTTTCTCTCTCTCTTCTCCTTCTGAGACCCCTGTAATGTGAATGTTTGTGTGTTTAATGTTGTCCCAGAGGTCTCTGATACTGTCCTGATTTATTTTCATTCTTTATTGTTTATTCTGTTTTCCGGCAGCGATTTCCATCTTCCAGGTAACTTATCCGTTCTTCTGCCTCACTTATTCTGCTATTGATTCCTTCTAGTGTATTCTTCATTTCAGTTTTTTGCTTCATCACTGTTTGTTTGTTGTTTAGTTCTTCTAGGTCTTTGTTAAAATTTCTTGTATCTTCTTGATCCTTGCCTCCATTTTTTTCCCCAGATCTTGGATCATCTTCACTAATATTATTCTGAATTCTTTTCCTGATAGGTTGGCTATCTCCACTTTACTTAGTTGTTCTTCTGGGGTTTCATCTTGTTCCTTCATCTGGGATATATTCCTCTGCTGTCTAATTTTAACTAACTTTCTGTGATTGCAGTTTCTCTTCCACAGGCTGCAGGATTGTAGTTCTTTTGGTGAATGAGGCTGTCTAAGAGGCTTGTACAGGCTTCCTAATGGAAGGGGTTGATTCCTGCCCAGTGGTGGTTGGAGCTGGATCTTGTCCATCTGGTGGGCCGGGCTGTGCTCAGGGAGACTGTAATACACTTGTCTGCTGATGGGTGGCCTGTGTTCCCATGCTGTTGGTTGTTTGGCCTCAGGTGACCCAGCACTGCAAACTACAGACTGGTGGGTGTGTCTAATGGCGGCCTCAGGGATGGCTTACACCAATGGGTACTTCCAGAACTGCTGTTGCCTGTGTTTTTGTCCCTGCAGTGAGCCACAGCTGCCCCCACCTCTGCAGGAGACCCTCCAATACTAGCAGGTAGGTCTGAACAAGTCTTTTATGGGGTCACTGCTTTTTTTCCCTGGGTCCTGGTGCACACAAGACTTTGTGTATACCCTCCAAGAGTAGAGTTTCTGTTTCCCGCAGTCCTGTAGAAATTCTGTGATCAAACACCACTGGCCTTCAATGCCAGATTCTCTGAGGACTCCTCTTCCCATTGCCAAACCCCCAGGCTGAAAAGCCTTACGTGGGGCTCAGAACTTTCTCTCCTGTGGGATACCTTCTGTGGTATAATTGTTTTCCAGTTTGTGGGCTGCCCACCCAGTTGGTATGGGATATGATTTTATCTTGATTGCATTCCTCCTACCATCTCATTGTGGGTTCTTCTTCGCCTTTGGATGTAGACTATCTTTCTTGGTAAGTTCAGGCATTTTGTTGTTGATGGTCATTCAGCAGTTAGTTGTGATTTTGGCGTTTTCATTGGAAAGGGTTGAGCACACGCCTTCTATTCTTCCATCTTGAGCTAATCTCTGGGTAGAATATTCTCAGTGGAGGTTTTTCCCTTTCGTCACTTTAAAGATATTATGCCACTCCCTTAAGGCCTGAAGTTTCTGCTGAAAAAAAATCAGCTGAGAGACTTAGGGGAGTTCCCTTTTATGTTATTTGTTGCTTTTCCCTTGTTGCTTTTAATGTTTTCTTTTTATCTTTAATTTTTTTGTCAATTCGATTAATATGTGTCTTGGCATATTCCTCCTTGAGTTAATCCTGTATGGAACTCTCTGTGCTTCCTGGACTTGGGTGACTGTTTACTTTCCCATGTTAGGAAACTTTTCAGCTAATATCTATTCATATCAGCCCCTTTCTTTCTCTCTTTACCTTCTGAGACCTCTATCATGAAAATGTTAATGTGTTTGGTGTTGTTCCAGAGGTCCCTTAAACTGTCCTCATTTCTTTTCATTCTTTTTTTCTTTTTATTCTGTTCCATGGCAGTGATTTTCACCAATCTGTCTTCCAGCTCACTGATCCATTTTTCTGCGTAATTTATTCTGCTATTGATTCCTTCAATAGCAGAATAAATAGTTTATTTTTCATTTCAGTTATTGTGTTCTTCAACTCTGTTTGGTTGTTCTTTACTTTTTCTCTTTTTTAAAAAAACAATTTTTGTAACTTCTCTCTCTGCATTCATTCTTTTCCTGAGTTCTTGGATCATACTTATGATCATTACTCTGAACTCTTTCTTGGATAGATTCCCTATCTCCACTTCACTTAGTTGTTCTTCTGGGGTTTAATCTTGTTCTGTCTTCTGGAACATCCTTTGCCTCTCATTTTGTCTAAATTTCTGTGTCTGCAGACTCCACTCTGCAGGCTTCAGGATCATATTTTTCTTGCTACTGTTGTCTGCCCCCTGGTGGGTGAGGCTGGTCTAGAGGTTTGTGCAGGCTTCCTGGTGGGAGAGACCATTGCTTGCCCACCAGTGGATGGAGCTGGCTCTTGGCCCTCTGGCTGGCAGGGTCATGTCAAAGGACATGCCTAGAGGTGGCTCTGGGCTCAGGAATTCTTTAGGCAGCCTGTCTGCTGATCGGTGGGTCTGTGCTCCTGCCCTGTTGCTTGTTTGGCCTGAGGCATCCCAGCACTGGTGCCTACAAACTGGTGGGTGGGGCCACGTCTTGGTCCTAGTGACTGAAGCAAGATGTCAGCCTCCAGTGAGAATTCATGCAGATGGATACTCCCCAATATTTCCACCATCAGTGTCTATGTCCCCACGGTGAGCCACAGCTTCCCCCTGCTTCCCCAGGAGACACTTCATGACCAGCAGATAGGTCTGGCCCTGGTTCCTGAGAAGTTACTGCCTTTGCCCTGGGTCCTGGTGCATGCAAGATGTTGTGTGCACTCTTTAAGTGTGGATTGTCTGTTTCCCCCAGTCTTGTGGAAGTTCTGCATTTAAGCCCCACTGGCCTTCAAAGAGAAATTACCTGGGGGTTCCCCTTACTGATGTCAGATCCCCAGGATGGGAACCTGACGTGGGTCTCAGAGCTTTCACTCCTGTGGGAGCAATTCTGTGATATAATTATTCTCCAGTTTGTGTGTCACCCACCAGGGGAGTATTGGATTTGATTGTATTGTGAGTGCACACTTCCTACCGTCTTGTGGTTTCTTCTTTATGTCTTTGGATGTAGAATATCTATTTTGGTAGATTTCAGTCTTTTTTATTGATGTTTATTCAGCAATTAGTTGTGATTTTGGTGTGCCCATGAGAGGAGGTCAGCTGAAGCTCCTTCTACTCTACCATCTTGTCTCTCTCTGTTTTATCTGCATACTTTAAAAACTGCTGCCTGAGGGTCTGGCTTTCAATCAGTCTGAAACTAGGTGCTAAATAAAATTCCTCCCCTTGGAATACTGACAGATCTTGGCACACCCTCAACAAGAGGACCATATACGTATAAATCAGGTGATATAGACAACCACCCAGAATTGAGAAACTTAGAGCTAGGGCAGTTTTGAATGATCAGTATCATCACCTACACAGGCTGCTCCGTCATGCATGAAAGAGGTAGCAGTTTTGCCTAATACATAGAAACAAACACAGAGAGCCAAGCCAAATGAGGGAAAAGAGAAATATGTTTCAAAGGAAATAACACAACAACACCTCAGAAAATACCCTACAGATATGAGGATAAGTAATCCATGTGATTAAAAATTCCATGCAATGATCATAAAGATGCTCACTGAAATCAGTTGAATAGATAAACCCAGAGAGAACTTCAAGAAAGAGTTAAAATATATAAGTAAGTACCAATCCGAGCTGAAAAATACAATAACTGAAATGAAGAATACACTAGAGGGAATCAACAACAGATTAGATGATACAGAATGGATCGGTGATCTGGAAGACAGGATAGTGAAAATCTTCTGATCAGAAAAGCAAAAACACAAAAAATTAAATAAGTGAGATAGTTTAAGAAAATTCTGGGACAACATAAAGTGTACTAAGATTCCCATGATAAGTGTCCCAGAAGGAGAAAAAAGAGAAAACGGGGTAGAAAAATTATTTTTTAAATTAATGATTTAGGGCTTCCCTGGTGACACAGTGGTTGAGAATCTGCCTGCCAATGCAGGGGACACGGGTTCGATCCCTGGTCCAGGAAGATCCCACATGCTGTGGAGCAAGTGGGCCCATGCACCACAATTACTGAGCCTGTGCTCTAGAGCCAGCGAGCCACAACTACTGAGCCTGCATGACACAACTACTGAAGCCCACATGCCTAGAGCCCGTGCTCTGCAACAAGAGAAGCCACCACCATGAAAAGCCCACTCACCGCAACGAAGACCCAACACAACCAAAAATAAATAAATAAAATAAATAAATTATTTAAAAAAATAAAATGATGATTCAAAATTTCCTTAACATGGGGAAGGAAACAAACATGGAAGTCCAGAAAGTACAGAAAGCCCCAAATAGGATGAACCCATGGAGATCTACACCAAGACATAGTCTGATTAAAAAATGTCAAATTTAAAGCTAAAGAGAGAATTTTAAAAGCAGGAAGAGAAAAACAACTAGTTATGTATAAGGAAATCCCAATAAGACTATCAGCATATTTGTCAGCAGAAGCTATGCAGGCCAACGGAAGTTGCATGATATATTCAAAGAACCTAAAGTAAAAAAAAAGAAACATAACCAAGATTGCTCTATCTGGCAAGTTTATCATTCAAAATTGAAAAAGAGGAATAGAGTTTCCCAGACAACCAAAAATTAATGGAGTTTATAATCACTGAACTGGCCTCACAGGAAATGTTAAAGGGACTTTTTTAAGCAGATAAGAAAAGGCCATAACTTGAAATAAGAGAAAAATCCCATTTAAAATTGCATAAAAAAGAATAAAATTCATAAGAATAAATTTAATGAAAGAGGTGCAAGACACATACTCTGAAAACTATAAGACATTAAGGAAAGACATTGAAGATGACACAAATAAATAGAAAGATATATTGTGCTCCTAGTTTAGTAGAATTAATACTGTTAAAATGTCCATATTTTCCAAAGCAATCTACAAATTCAATGCAATTCCCATCAATTTACCAATGGCATTTTTCACAGAACTAGAATAAAGAATACAAAAATTGTTATGGAACCACAAAAGATCCTGAACAGCCAAAACAATATTGAGAAAGAAAAACAAAGCTTGAGGTATCACTCTCCCTGACTTTAAACTATACTTCAAAGCTATAGTAATCAAAGCAGTGTAGTATTGGCACAAAAACAGATCAATGGTACAGAATAGAGAGCCCAGAAATAAACCCATGCACATATGATCAATTAATCTATGGCAAAAGAGAAAGGAATATACAATGGAGGAAAACGTTCTCTTCAACAAATGATATTGGGAAAACTGGACAGATACTTGCTAAGGAGTGAGATGGTTCCACTATCTTACACCATATACAAAAGAAAATTCAAAATGGTTTAAAAACTTGAGTACATATATGTATGCAAAGGCTTGAATGTAATATGTTGATATATATACACTACTATGTATAAAATAGGTAACTAATGAGAACCTACTGTATAGCACAGGGAACTCTACTCAATGCTTTGTGGTAACCTAAATGGGAAGGAAATCTAAAAACGAGGGGATATATGTATATGTATAACTGATTCATTTTGCTGTACAGCAGTAACTAACACAACATTGTAAAACAACTATACTCCAATAAAATTAATTTTTTAAAAAAACTCTTGAATGCAAGACCAAAAACCATAAAACTCTTAGAAGAAAACATGGGCAGTAAGCTCTTTGACATCAGTCTTAGTGATATTTTTTGGGCCTTTTTCCTCAGGCTAGGGCAACAGTATCAAAAATAAACAAATAGGAACTCTACTCAATACTCTATAATGGCCCAAATGGGAAAATAATCTTAAAAAAGAAAGAGTGGATATATGTATATGTATAACAGATTCACTTTCCTGTACACCTGAAACTAATACAACATTATAAATCAACTATACCCCAATAAAAATTTTAAAAAATGAACAAACAATATAAAATAAAAACAACTCATAGATACAGAGAACAAATTAACAGTTGCCAGAGGGGAAGGGGATTGGGAGGTGGGTGAAATGGGTGAAGGGGATTGACTGTATGGTGATGGATGGCAACTAGACTTGTAAGGTTATCACCTTGTAGTGTATATCAATGTTGAATTATAATTCTCTACACCTGAATCTTATATAAGTTTTAAAAAGATTAAAAAATTCTACACTGTTAAAAATAATATAAAACAATAAAAAAATGGGGCTACATCAAACTAGAAAGGAAACAGTGAAGGAAATCATCAACAAAACGAAAGGGCAACCTACTGAATGGTTTTGTAAATCATATCTCCTGTAGAGGGTAATATAAAAAATACATAAAGAACTTATATATCTTGGGACTTCCCTGGTGGCACAGTGTTTTAGAATCCACCTGCCAATGCAGGGGACATGGGTTCGATCCCTGGTCCGGGAAGATCCCACATGCCGTGGAGCAACTAAGCCCATGCACCACAACTACTGAGCTCACGAGCCACAGTTACTGAAGCCCACACGCTCTAGTGCCCGTGTGTTGTAACTACTGAAGCCTGTACACCTAGACACCGTAGTCCTCAACAAGAAAAGCCACCACAGTGAGAAGGCTGTGCACAGCAATGAAGAGTAACCCCCGTTCGCTGCGACTAGAGAAAGCCTGCATGCAGCAGCAAAGACCCAACACAGCCAAATAAATAAATAAATAAATAAATAAATAAATTTTAAAAAGAACTTATATATCTTAATATAAGAAAAAAACAACAACAAAAATAACGAGTAGAAAATGGACAGTGGACTTGAATAGACATTTTTCCAAAGAAGACATATGTATGGTCATCATGTCACTGAGCCTAAGCTCATACTGCTCACCACACAATAGGCCTATATGGGCAAGGAATAGTGACTTTATTCAGAAATCCAGCAAACTGAGAAGATGGTGGACTAATGTCTTAAAGAACCATCTTAACTCAGAATAGAATTCAGGCTTCTTTTATGTTAAGGGAAAGGGGAAGTGGGAAGGTTCAAGATTAAAAGGTAAAAGCCAAGTGCAGACTTCTTGGAGTCACCTGGCCTTCAAGGGAAGCATGACATTTCTTTGTTCTTGTGGTTTCTCATGTAGGCTGGCACTCAAGGCTTCTGCAAAAGCTTCAAGTTGTTAGCAGTTATTTTTACTTTACCATTCTTATTTTTGCTTGTTAGCAAGATTTCTGGGCTGAAAGTGAACTTACCTACAACAAGTAGTAACCATATCTAACCCAGGACTGTGAGATGGAAACTTTCTTCAGGAAACTTAATGAGCTATTTGAACACAAACAACTTTTTTCTAATATTTAACTCTTTATGTGCAGGGCTAAAGTTATAGAAAACATAAGCTGAAGAATGAGGGAGGCAGTTTCAAAATGATGTTAGTTCTGTTCTTCCTATGTTACAATCATGCACATTTAAAGATGCTCAATATCACTAAACATCAGGGAAATGCACATCAAAACCACAATGAGATATTACCTCACTCTGTCAGAATGGCTATTATAAAAAAGACAGGAATAACAAGTGTTGATGAGGATGTGGATAAAAGGAAACCTTCATGCACTGTTGGGGGGAATATAAATTAATTCAGCCACTATGGAAAACAGTATGAATGTTCCTCAAAAATTAGAAATAGAACTACCAC
Organism: Balaenoptera ricei; assembly: GCF_028023285.1. Classification (NCBI taxonomy): domain Eukaryota; kingdom Metazoa; phylum Chordata; class Mammalia; order Artiodactyla; family Balaenopteridae; genus Balaenoptera; species Balaenoptera ricei. The sequence continues at coordinate 49,359,057 of NC_082660.1, forward strand.
AAAATCCAGCAATTCACTCCTGGGTATTTATTCGAAAAAAAGGAAAACACTAATTTGAAAAGATATATGCACCCCTATGCTAATTGCAAACTTATTTATCATAGTCAAGATATGGAAGCAACCTAAGTGTCCATGGATGGATGAATAAATAAAGAAGATATGAATAGCATTCCATTTTATATATACACAATAAAATGTTATTCAACCATCCATAAAAAATGAAATACTGCCATTTGTGTCCACATGGATGGACCTAGAAGGTATTACACCGAATGAAATGTCAGACATAGAAAGACAATACTTGGAATCTTAAAAACGATGTATAACTGATTCACTTAGCTGTACACCTGAAACTAACACAACCTTGTAAATCAACTATATTCCAATAAAAATAATAGAAAAGAAAGAATGACATGGTCGTTGTGGATATGATAAAAACTGGTTGGAACTGATTGGGCCCAAGATGGCAGAAGGTTTGACTTCCAGCAGACCTTGAGCCTCATTATATGTTCATTGTAATACATTAGCATATGTTAAATGACACACCAACAGGTGCCATGACAGTTCAGAGGCTGACCATAAAAGGCCAAAAAGTGGGTGGGTCCCTATTACTGGAAATTCTCAACCTTTCCTAGAAATAGTTGGAATAATCCTCCCACTCTTTAGCCTATGAAATTACCCAGCCCATAAAAACTAACCACACCATATTTTGGAGCCGCTCTAGCCTTTTGAGATGGACCACGTTCTGTCTATGGAATGTGTATCTTCCAGGGCCTCTCGCCTTCTGAGGTGGTCCACACTCTATCTGTGGAGTGTGTATCTCTCTCAATAAATCTACTACTTACCTAACTAAAAACAAAAAACAAAAACAAAAACAAAAAATGAAACAAATGAACACACAAAACAAAACAGAAACACACTCACAGATACAGAAAACAAACTGGTGGTAGCCAGAAAGGAAGGGGGATTAGGAGTGGGAGAAATAGTTGAAGGAGTTTAAGAGGTACAAACTTCCAGTTCTAAAATAAATGTCATGAGGATGTAATGAACAGCATAGGGAACATAGGGAGTATTGTCAATGATAACTTTTTATGGTGACAGATAGTAACTAGACTTGTAATGGTGATGATCTTGAAATGCATATATGTATTGAATCACTATGATATATATCTGAAATAAATATGATATTGTATGTCAATTATACTTTAATAAAAAAGAAACACATTTACATATAAAGAATCATATAAAGACAAAGCAATGGAGAAAATTATACCATGCCAACTCTAATCTAAATAAAGCTGCAGTGGCTATACTAATTTCAGACAAAGAAAACTTCAGAACAAGTAAAATCATATGAATAAAGAGGAGTATTATATAATAATAAAGAGGTAATTTCTCCAAGAGGACATAACAATCCTTAATGTGTACATTCCAATCAGCAGAGTGTCAAAATACGTGAAGAAAAAATCTGATAGAACTTCGAGGAGAAATAGATGAATCCACTATTATACTTGGAAACTTCAACAACTGTCTATCAGAAATGGAAAGATCCATTAGACAGAAAATCAGTAAGAGCACAGTTGAACTCAATAGCACCATCAGTCAACTTGATTGATTAATTAATCCACCAATAGCAGAATATAGATTCTTTTCAAGTTCACATGGAATATTAATCAAAATAGATCACATACTGGATTATAAAACACACCTTAACAATTTTCAAAGAATGGAAATCATATAATCTATGCTTTCAATCCACAATGGAATTAAAGGAGAAATCAATAACAGAAAGATAATTGGGGGGAAAAAACCCCAAATACTTGGAGATTAAACAACACACTTCTAAATAAAAAATGGTTCAAAGAACAAATCTCAAGAGAAATAAAAAACTACTGTTAATTAAATGAAAATGAAAATACAACTTATCAAAATTTGTGAGAATAAATTAGGAAGTATTACCTCTGCTTCTATATTCTGAAAGAAATTTTAGATAATTGGTATAATTTCTTTCTTAAATGTTAGATGGACTTCTCCAGTGAAAAATTCTGGGCTGAGTGCCTTATCTTTTGAACATGTATTAATTATAGGTTCAATTTCTTTAATAGATATAAACCTATTCTCTTTGCCTATTTATTCTTGTGTGAGTTTTTGCAGATTGTGTCTTTCAAGGGGTTGGTTCATTTTATCTAGGTTATCAAATTTATGGACATAGAGTTGTTCATAGTATTCCTTTATTATCCTTTTGATGCCCATCGAATCTCAATGTGATTTCTTTAATTTATGGTTGCCAATAAAAAGTCAAATAACAATCAAGCTAAGAAGAAACAAAAGAGAATTTTACTCAAACCAAACTGAGGATTATAACTCGGGAAACAGATTCTGAGAAGTCCTGAGAACTGCTCAATTGATCAGGAGTTAGAGATGCAGTTTTATACATTTTTGAGACAAAGAAATTATGTAGCATATTGACAGGTTAGCATTGTGCACATAGTTCAATCAACAAAGTTTTTTTCAATTATGCATGTACAGACAAGACTTTGGTCAATGGGACCCCTTGTATGAGATGAAAAAGAAATATATTAATCATAGAATTACAACATTATAACGCTGGCATCTGAGAAAAGGGTCCAACTTCTTCTCAAAGGTTGATTTCATCCTCCTGCTTTAAGGAGGTCTGGTTAATGTATAATGTAGATGCACATTGCACATTGGAAAAGGCTTTCCACAAAGGGGGCATGTCGTTTTGTTTTTTGTTTTCTTTCTGTCTTAGCTTGATTGTCCTGCCATAGACTATTTGTGATTTTCCTCATCATGGTATTAGTATTTTGTGTCTGATGGGAAGGCAGTTTCATGTGCACAGTCTTTTGACTGCACTGGATCACATAAGAATGAACATGTAATGCTTACATATCAAGAGATAAAGAGCTGTGCCACTGCTGTGCTTACCATCTTGTGTGGGAATATTTTTCCCAGTTTAATGCTCAATATGTGTTCCTTTTTTCTGCTCACACATGTGCATCAATGACCCTCAGACATGCCCTCAGTTTTCAGTACTTTTGATTCCACAGGGGGAACATTGGGTCTTTTTCTTGCAGCAAGAGAGGAGTGTACATAGCCAAGTGTCCTACACCAGCTGCCGGGGTGGGGAGTACCCAATAACCATATGGGAACCTCGTACATTATTGGATCTGATCTTGCTCTGTCTCTTCTCTATGAAAGTAAAGTGTTGTTCCAACCAGTGATTGACTGTTTTGTGTTTTCCTTGGCTGCTCTGGTCCAATGGGCAGAAGCATTAGGAGTCTGCCCCTGGGATTAGTAACCAGTGTTCAGGGTGCTGATGTCCTGTGACAGATAGCTGGTGCAAGATACACTACTTAGCCATATCATTTTTTTTAACCTAGGTTGGCTAGTGGCTTATAGATTTTATTGATCTTTTCCAAGATCCATTTCACTGATTTTTTTCTATTGGTTTATTTTCAATGTCATAGATTTTTGCTCTAATTTTTAGTTTTTATTTCCTTCTGCTTATTTTTAATTTAATTTAGTCTTCTTTTTCTAGTTTCCTAAGGTAGAAGCTTAGATTATTGATTTTTAGTGTTTTCTTTCTTTCTAGTACATACATTCAAAGCTATAAATTTCCCTCTAATTTTCACTGAATTGTACAAATTTTGATATTGTATTTCCATTTTCATTTAGTTCTATTTTATTTTTTATTTTATTTGTACATTATTCTTTTATTCTACTTTATCTTATTGTGGAAAGATCATTTAATGTGAGATCTATCCTCTTGTATGTTTAGTGTACTATATATTATTATTGATATAGGTACAATGTTGTTCAGCAGATTTCTAGAGCTTATTCATCTTGCTTGACTGAAATGTAATGCCTATTATTAGCAATTCCCTATTTCCCCCTCCACCTAGCCCCTAGAAACAACCATTCCACTCTTTGATTCCATGATTTTTTTCTTTTTTTGGTCAGTTTTTTTTTAACATCTTTATTGGAGTGTAATTGCTTTACAATGGTGTGTTAGTGTCTGTTTTACAACAAAGTGAATCAGCTATACATATACATATATCCCCATATCTCCTCCTTCTTGCATCTCCCTGCCTCCTACCCTCCCTATCCCACCCCTCTAGTTGGTCACAAAGCACCAAGCTGATCTCCCTATGCTATGCGGCTGCTTCCCACTAGCTATCTATTTTACATTTGGTAGTATATATAAGTCCATGCCACTCTCTCACTTCGTCCCAGCTTATCCTTTGCCCTCCCCGTGTCCTCAAGTCCATGGAATCAGGCAGTACTTGTCTTTCTGTGACTTGCTTCTTTCATTTAGCATAGTGTCTATAAGGTTCATCTATGATGTGTCACATATTGCAGAATTTCTTTCTCTTTTAAGGCTGAATAATATCCCATTGTACATATATACCACATTTTCTTTATATATTCATTGGTCAATAGACATTAAGTTGTTTTCACAGCATGGCTATTGCAAATAGTGTTGAAATGAACATAGGAATGCTAGTATCAATTTGATATTCTGCCTTCAATCCTTTTGGGTAAATATTCAGAAGTGAGATTGCTGAATTGTGTAGTAGCTCCAGTTTTAATTTTTTGAGGACTCTCCATACTATTTTCCATAGCAGCTGCACCATTTTGCATTTCCACCAACAGCATTCAAGGGTTCAAATTTCTTGTTACCTCTTATCATTTGTTTTTAGGAATATAGTTTTTTTTATAGAAGTAATAAAAGGAATATACCACACAAATATTTTACATGCAAAACATCTCAGAAACACAAAGATGGAAGTGAATTTTTATAGTTTATTCACACTGAGTCTAGAATACTAGGTGACCTATTGTCACCTTTAAAAAATGGAATCTTGCCACATCTCTTGAATACAAATTTAATTTACCTTTTTGATAATAGCCATCCTAACAGGTATAAGGCAATATGTCACTGTGGTTTTGATTTGCATTTCTTTGATAATTATTGATGTTGAGCACCTTTTCATGTACCTGTTGGTCATTTGTATATCTCCTTTGGATATTGTTTGTTCAGTGCCTTTGACCATTTTTAATTGGATTCTTTCTTTCTTTCTATTTTGCTATTGAGTTGAATGAGACACTTACAATTTTGGACATTAATCCCTTATCAGATATATGGTTTGCAAATATTTTCTCCCATTTCATGGGTTGCCTTTTCATTTTTTGATTTTTACTTTTGCTGTGGAGAAACTGTTCGTTTGCTGCTGTCCAACTTGTTTATTTTTGCTTTTGTTGCTTATGCTTTTTATGACATATCCAAAAAATTATTGCCAAGACCAATGTCAAGGAGCTTTTATCCTGTGTTTTCATGAAGGAGTTTTACAGTTTTGGGTCTTGTGTTTCTCTTTACTCTATTTCAAGTCAATTTTTGTGAATGGTGCAAGACAGGGGTCCAATATCATTCTTTTGCATGTGAATATACAGTTTTCCCAGTATCATTTCTTGAAGTCTATCATTTCCCTATGGAGTCTTCTTGGCTCCTGTTTTGAGTTGGTCTTGCCTATCAATAATTATGTTATTGACTAGAAATGCCTGGGAGTACTGACCTAGGCCCATACTATATGTGGCAATCCCCCACAGATATTTCCCCATTTGGAGCCAATGTTGTGGCTGGACTGGCCCTTATGGTTCTTATAATTACTGAGAGACACACTTTAGCAGCAAGCATCAGGGAACTTTGAAAAGCCAAGGTCTATTACTTACAGGTCCTGGAGAGTACCCAGAACACCAGGGACCACAAAGCAAGGTCATGAAAAGAGAGAGAGAAAGAGCAAAAACCTAGGGTTCTGTTTTTACTGGGCTTGAGAGTGGGGTACTTAGGCTTTCTTGGGGCTACTCTTTTTTTCTTCCAGTTTTATTGTGATATAATTGACATACAATACAGCAGTGTATAATTTTAATGTATACAGCATGATGTTTTGACTTACATACATCATGAAATGATTACCACAATACATTTAGTGAACATCCATCATCTCTTATAGATACAAAATTAAAGAAATAGAAAAAAAATATTTTTCCTTGTGTGAGAACTCAGGATTTACTCTGTAAATCTGTACAGCAGTGTTAATTATATTTATCATATTGTACATTACATCCAGAGTACTTATTTATCTTATAACTGAAAGTTTCTACCTTTGACTACTTTCATTCAATTCACCCTCCATCCACCCACCACTCCTGGTAATCACAAATATGATCTCTTTTTCTACAAGTTTGTTTGTTTGTTTTGAAGTATAACTGAGCTACAGTACAATGTTAGTTCCTGGTATGCAACATAGTGATTCAATATTTCTATACATTTCAAAATGTTCATCATGATAAGTCTAGGTACCATCTGTCAACACACAAAGATATTACATAATTATCCACTATATTACCCATACTGTGCATTTCATACCAATGGCTCAGTTGTTTTATAAGTGGAAGTTTGTACCTCTTAATCTTCCGCACTTATTTTCACTCCTCTGCACCTTAATTTTTAACAACCACCAGTTTTTTCTCTGTATCTATGGCTCTATTTCTGTTTAATTAGATTTAGCTATGATCATGTGTTTTTTACATTGAAAATACAAGTGAAAATATAGAGTATTTGTCTTTCTCTGTCTGACTTGTTTCAATTAGCATAATACCCACTTAGTCCAACCATGTTGTTGTAAATGGCAAGATTTTTTTAACATATTTATTAGAGTATAATTGCTTTACAATGGTGTGTCAGTTTCTGCTTTATAACAAAGTGAATCAGTTATACATATACATATGTCCCCATATCTCTTCCCTCTTGCATCTCCCTCCCTCCCACCCTCCCTATCCCACCCCTATAGGTGGTCACAAAGCACCAAGCTGATCTCCCTGTGTTATGCGGCTGCTTCCCACTAGCTATCTATTCTATATTTGGTAGTGTATATATGTCCATGCCACTCTCTCACTTTGTCCCAGCTTACCCTTCCCCTTCCCCGTATCTTCAAGTCCATTCTCTAGTAGGTCTGCATCTTTATTCCCGTCTTGCCCCTAGGTTCTTCTGACCATTTTCTCTTATTTTTTTAGATTCCATATATATGTGGTAGCATATGGTATTTGTTTTTCTCTTTCTGACTTACTTCACTCTGTATGACAGTCTCTAGGTCTATCCACCTCACTACAAATAACTCAGTTTTGTTCCTTCTTATGTTCCTTTTTATGAGTAATATCCCATTGTATATATGTGCCACATCTTCTTTATCCGTTCATCTGTTGATGGACACTTAGGCTGCTTCCATGTCTTGGCTATTGTAAATAGAGCTGCAATGAACATTTTGGTACATGACTCTGAATTATGGTTTTCTCAGGGTATATGGCCAGTAGTGGGATTGCTGCGTCATATGGTAGTTCTATTTTTAGTTTTTTAAGGAACCTCCATACTGTTCTCCATAGTGGCTGTATCAATTTACATTCCCACCAACAGTGCAAGAGTGTTCCCTTTTCTCCACACCCTCTCCAGCATTTATTGTTTCTAGATTTTTTGATGATGGCCATTCTGACTGGTGTGAGATGATATCTCATTGTAGTTTTGATTTGCATTTCTCTAATGATTAATGATGTTGAGCATTCTTTCATGTGTTTGTTGGCAATCTGTATATCTCCTTTGGAGAAATTTCTATTTAGGTCTTCTGCCCATTTTTGGATTGGGTTGTTTGTTTTTTTGATATTGAGCTGCATGAGCTGCTTGTATGTTTTGGAGATTAATCCTTTGTCAGTTGCTTCATTTGCAAATATTTTCTCCCATTCTGAGGGTTGTCTTTTGGTCTTGTTTATGGTTTCCTTTGCTGTGCAAAAGCTTTTAAGTTTCATTAGGTCCCATTTGTTTATTTTTGTTTTTATTTCCATTTCTCTAGGAGCTGGGTCAAAAAGGATCTTGCTGTGATTTATGTCATACAATGTTCTGCCTATGTTTTCCTCTAAGAGTTTGATGGTGTCTGGCCTTACATTTAGGTCTTTAATCCATTTTGAGTTTATTTTTGTGTATGGTGTTAGGGAGTGTTCTAATTTCATACTTTTACATGTACCTGTCCAGTTTTCCCAGCACCACTTATTGAAGAGGCTGTCTTTTCTCCACTGTATATTCTTGTCTCCTTTATCGAAGATAAGGTGACCATATGTGTGTGGGTTTATCTCTGGGCTTTTTATCCTGTTCCATTGGTCTATATTTCTGTTTTTGTGCCAGTACCATACTGTCTTGATTACTGTAGCTTTGTAGTATAGTCTGAAGTCAGGGAGCCTGATTCCTCCAACTCCGTTTTTCTTTCTCAAGATTGCTTTGGCTATTCGGGGTCTTTTGTGTTTCCATACAAAGTGTGAAATGTTTTGTTCTAGTTCTGTGAAAAATGCCAGTGGTAGTTTGATAGGCATTGCATTGAATCCTTAGATTGCTTTTGGTAGTAGAGTCATTTTCACAATGTTGATTCTTCCAATCTAAGAACATGGTATATCTCTCCATCTATTTGTATCATCTTTAATTTCTTTCATCAGTGTCCTATAATTTTCTGCATACAGGTCTTTTGTCTCCTTAGGTAGGTTTATTCTAGATATTTTATTCTTTTTGTTGCAGTGGTAAATGGGAGTGTTTTCTTAATTTCACTTTCAGATTTTTCATCATTGGTGTATAGGAATGCAAGAGAGTTCTGTGCATTAATTTTGTATGCTGCTACTTTACCAAATTCACAAATGGCAATATTTTATTCATTTTTATGGGTGAATAGCATTCCACTGTGTGTGTGTGTGTGTATCTATCACATCTTTATTCATTCATCTCTTGATGAGTACTTTGGTTTCTTCCATATCTTGGCTATAAGTTTGCAATGAACATAGGGGTGCATATATCTGTTCAAATTAGTGTTTTCCTTTTCTTTCAACAAATACTTGAGTGAATTGCTGGATTGTATTTTTAATCTTCTGAGGAATCTCCATAATGTCTGTCCCAATTTACATTCCCACCAACAGTGCACAAGGGTTTCCTTTTCTCCACATCTTCTCCAATATTTTTTTTTCTTGTCTTTTTGATAATAGCCCTTCTGATAAGTGTGAGCTGATATCTCATTGTGGTTTTGACATGCATTTCCCTGATGATTAGTGATGTTGAGGATCCTTTCATGTGTATGATGTTTATCTGTAAGTCTTCTTTGGAAAAATATCTATTCATATCCTCTACCTATTTTGGTGTTTTTTTGATTTTGAGTTGTATGAGTTCTTTGTATATTTTAGATATTAACCCCTATTGGATATATCACTTGCAAATATCTTCTCCCATTCAGTAGGTGGCCTTTTCGTTTTGCTGATAGCTTCCTTCACTGTGCAAAAGTTTTTTAGTTTGATGTAGCTCCTTTGTTTATTTTTGCTTTTGTTTTCCTTGCCTGAGGAGACATATCCAACAAAATGTTGCTGAGACTGATGTCAAAAAATCTAATGCCTATGTTTTCTTCTAGAAGTCTTATGGTTTCAGGTCTTAGATTTAACTGTTTAATAGATATTGAGTTTATGTTTGTATATGATGTGATAAAATTAGTCCAGTTTAATTCTTTTGCACATAGCTATCCAGTTTTCCCAGCACCATTTATTGAAAGTGGCTGTCTTTTCCCTATTGTATATTCTTGCCTCCTTCTTTATAGTTTAATTGCCCATGTAAATGTGGGTTCATTTCTGGGTTCTATATTCTGTTCCACTGATCTATGTGTCTGTTTCTGTGCCAGGACCATACTATTTTAATTACTATAGCTGTGTAATTAAAACATGTGTGATACCTCCAGGTTTGTTCCTCATTCTTTCAATTGTTTTGCCTAATGGTAGTCTTTTGTTTCCATACAAATTTTAGAATCATTTGTTCTAGTTCTAGGGGAAATGCCATTGGTCTTTTGAAAGGGATTGCCCTGAATCTGTATATTTCCTTGGATAGTATGGTCATTTTAACAATATTAGTTGTTCCAGTTCATGAGCAGAATATATCTTTCAACCTGTTCGTGACACCTTCAATTCCTTTCATCAGTGTCTTATCGTTTTCCAGGTTCAGGTCTTTTACCTCTTTAGCTAAATTATTCCCAGGTATTTTATTCTTTTTGATATGATTGTAAAAGGGCTGGTTTCCTTAATTTCACTTACCGATAGTTGGTTGTTAGTGTTTAGCAACACAACAGATTTCTGTATATTAATTTTGTATCCAGCAACTTTACTGTATTCACTAATGATTTCTAGTAGTTTTTTGGTTGTGTCTTTAGGAGTTTCTATGTTTAGTATCATGTCTTATGCAAACAGTAACTGTTTTACTTCTTCATTTCAAATTTGCATTCATTGTATTTCTATTTCTTTTTTGTGGTCTGACTGCTGTGGCTGGGACTTCCAATACTGTGTTGAATAAAAGTGGTGAGAGTTGGCATCCTTGTCTTGTTTTTGATCATAGAGCTTTTCACCATTAAGTATGATGTTAGCTGTGGGTTTGTTATACATGGCCATTATTATGCGAAGGCATATTCTTTCCATAACGACTTTGTTAAGAGTTTTTATTATAAAATTTTGAATTTTGTCAAAAGCTTTTTCTGCATCTATTCAGATGTTCATATGATTTTTATTCTTCAATTTTTTAATGTGGTATATCACATTGATTGATTCACAGATATTGAACCATCTTTGCAACATGGGGATAAATCCCACTTGATAATGGTGTATGACCCTTTTAATACATTGTTGAATTACAATCCCTAATATTTTGTTGATGATTCTTGTGTCTATGTTTATTAGTGATATTGACCTGTAATTTAGTTTTTTGGTGTATCTTTGTCTGGTTTTGGTATCTGGGTTATGCTGCCCACATAGTTTGGAAGTGTTTCTTCCTCTGCAATTTTTTGGAATAGATTAAGAAGGATAGGTGTTAACTCTTCTGTAAACTTTTAGTAGAATTCACTGTGAACCCATCTGTTCCTGGACTTTTGCTTGTTGGGAGTTTTTATTTTTGGTTTATTTGTTTTATTTTGTTTTTTACTGGTTGATTTTCATTACAGGTAATTGATCTGCTCATATTTTCTATTTCTTCCTGATTCTGTCTCGGGAGATTTTTCATTCCTAGGAATTTCCCATTTCTTCTACATTGTCCATTTTATTGTCATATAATTGTTCATAGTATTTTCTTATGATTCTTTAAATTTCTGTGCTTGTAACCTCATTTTTCATTTCTGATTATATTAACTTGGGCCCTCTCTCTTTTTTTCTTGATGAGTCTGGCTAAAGATTTATCAATTTTGTTTATCTTTTCAAAGAACCAGCTCTTAGTTTCATTGATCTTTTTATCATTATTTAGTCTTTGTTTTTTTATATCTGCTCTGATCTTTATAATTTCTTTTCTTCTACTAACTTTGTATTTTGTTTGTCTGCTTCTTCTAGTTTATTTAGGTATATGGTTAGGTTGTTTATTTGAGATTCACTTTTGTTTCCTGAGGTAGGCTTGTATCATTTTTTTTTCAGGGTGGCTCTGCAAGCACCAAGAGTGCAGTGAGACACTGTGCAACCCTGCCATGCAGGCAGGCCAGGGGCAGCAACATGGGGCCACGGCAACAGTGTGCATGGGGTGGTGGCCTGCCTGGGGCAGTGGGCACTGCACCCTCAGGCTGCTCCACCCACTGGTCAGAACCTCCAGCCCACCTGCCCTCCCCTGCACCACACCAACCCAGCTTGTTTTGTTATAACATCCCTCTTAGAACTGCTTTTGTTGCATCCAGTAGATTTTGGATCATTGGGTTTTTTTGTTTTTATTTGTCTCTAGGTATTGTTTTTTAATTTCTTCTTTGATTGATGAACTGATCCATTGGTTGTTTAGGTGCATATGTTTTAGCCTCTTTGTGTTTGTGTTTTTAGAGGGGTTTTTTTTTTTGTAGTTAATTTCTGGTCTCATAGCTTTGTAGTCAAGAAAGCTGCTTGGTATGATTTCAAATCTTAAATTTACAGACACTTGTTTTATAGCCTAGCATGTGATCTGTCCCAGAGAGTGTTCCATGTGCACTTGAAAAGAGTGTGTATTCTGGTGCTTTTAGATGAAATATTCTGTATATATCTATTAAGATCATAAGTTCTAATGTGACAGTTAAGGCCAATGTTTCCTCATTGATTTTCTGTCTGGATGATGTAGCTATTGACATAGGTGGGGTGTTAAAGACCCCTATTATTGTTGTGTTATTGTCAATTTCTCTTTTTATGTCTATTAACATTTGCTTTATGTAATTAGTTGCTCCTATGTTGGGTGCATATATATTTATAATTGTTATATCTTATTCTTGGATTGATCCCTTGATCATTAGGTAATGTCCTTCTTTGTCTCTTGTTACAGTCTTTATTTTAAAGTCTATTTGTCTGATATAATTATTGCTACCCCAGCTTTCCTCTCATTTCTATTTGCAGGGGACATTTTTCTCCATCCCCTTTCTTCAGTATGTGTGTCTTTAGATGCTTAAATTTGATGAGTCAGTAGTAAAGGTGTGGTTCAAGAACTGTCTCATCATGTGGAGAAAGCAGCAATGGAATACTAAGCAATGGCTGTTACCAGTACCACCAAACCAGACTGTTTCAGTAAAGGAGGAAGAGACTCCCCAATCCAAAACTGCTGCAAACACTTGCCCTGCAAGTCCTGGAATTTCAGGTGCCTATGTCCCTGACTGACCTGAGCTTCCTGGTTAGAGCAACCTGAAGGGTTTGATGCCTCTCTTTGGAATTAATCATGGGACTCTCAGACAGCCTCATTATGCCCAGCAGACACATCTCTGAGTGTGTGAGGGGGTGGGTTTCTGGTCCTCCTGAGGTCTTTATTCCGGTGACATAGATTGATTTGTGTAATTATATCCCTTAGCCAGAGAAGATGATCTCAGTAGCCTAGATATATATCTCTACCTCAAGGGGCTTCTGTTGAGGGGGGCTGACAAATTTTCAGTATGGCTTCTGACCCAACCACACAGCTCCTGATTAAAGCCTGAGCAGCAGAAAAATACCTCTAATCACTGTCAATGGGTAGACTCAAACATAGATAGATCAGACCTCATGGGTTTATCTTTTTCTGTAAGAAGAAAATCTCCACCTTTCCTCATTGCCCATGTTTTCCATCTTCCCTTTGAGTGTTTCCTCACACAAATTTCTGAATCAAACACAGTCATCAGGTGATTTTGGAAGAATAGCAGTAATCAGTCAGTTTTCCCTAACTTTCAACTTTCCCCAAATTGAGCTTAGTTCATTGAAAGCACTCCAACAAAAGTCAGTACAAGTTAAGAATGCCTGTTCCCTATGGGCTTTTTTTGCCTTTAAAAAAAAAATTTAGATTGTTCACAAGGCAGGGTTTATAAACCCATGGGCAACATACAACTCCTGTGCTCTGTAAACCCTTCCATTAAGGGGGAAAAATGTGTTTCCAAGATTTTGCCATAACTTTGGTATCGACAAGGACAGCTTAATTCATTAATTTATATATTTATAGTTTAGCTATAAATTAAGAAAATGTAATAAAGTAGATTTTTAAAAATTCTTAGGAATCAGGTGGCTAATAAAAAATATGCAGTGGAAGACTTGGAAAAACCAAGTCGAGAAAATCATGCATGGAGTTGAATAAAGAGACAAAAGGAGTGAAACTTTTTAATGTCTTTATAAGACTTTAATGTCTTATAGATTTAGATTAAGGATATTTCCAAATACTGAGAATGGAGAAAGAGGTAGCAGAAGTTATCAAAGAATAAAACGCAAGAATGCCCCTAAAAATGTAGGGCATGATTACTGAGTCTAAGTGAATAAAGGCTCAGACAAAGGTGTATTACTGTAAACTTTCAGATACCAAGAATAAATAAATAGTAATTCCTAAAAATCCACAAGACTAACAACCCAATAAAACATGCCCAAGGCATTTGAGCAGACAAGAATATATATATATTGCAAATAAATGTATGAAAATGTGTTCAAATGTTGAGATGCACATTAAAACTCCAAGGAGATATCCCTACACACCTACTGGTATGGCTAAAATTGAAGACTGATCACACCAACTGTTCACAAGGGTATGGAGCAACTGGAACCCTCATTTACTACTGGTCAGGATGCAATATTGTACAATCAACTTTGAAAACTTTTTCAGCAGTTTGGCAATAAAGTTTTGTAAGAATAAACTACAGATGAATTAAAGAAAAATAATTTATGGGAAAAGCAGAGCAAGGAAAACTACACATGATGAATGTGAATTAAAACAGAAGACAATATTAAGAGCAAACAGATGGTTATAATGAGAAGTGCACATGGGTTCCAATATCAGTATATTGAAAACTGTCTGCTCTACTGGTTAGAGACTCGACCTTGAAAAACTTACTTATCTTCTCTGATCTTTAGTCGTGTATAAATTTGAGATACTTGAATGGACAGATTTATATTTTTTAATGAAAAGGAGGCGGATGGATAAAGATTAAAATTTGTTTATGGTGAAGCAGTACTTAGAACACATGCATCATCCCCTGGGAGAAACCATATTTGACCACCTGGATTACAGGGCCCTTCACTATGTTCTGCACATCCCCTCTTTCACCCCTGCCATAGCTTTCATCACACATGTTTTCTCATTGTTTTTTGGATGATCTTCTGATCATTAGACTTTGAGCTCTTTCTTTGAGAACTCATATCCAGAATGAACCATTTTTAAGTTCTTAGAGCCTGCCTAGCTTAGAGCCCAGAGGCTGATTCCCAGCAGGTGATTAGAGATTATTTTTGTCTGCATGTTTATGACACATACAACTCACTTAACCAAGTATAACCATGATAACAACAGCAGTCTACTGAAAATAATACTTTGCAAGTGAGATATCATAGGAAATCTCTCTTCCAATCTTCTGTTTGAAAGGTTTGTGGCCTTCATTACACACTGTCCAGAAGTGCCCAGTAGAAGAATATTCCATACCTTTATGTTCATAATGAATCTTGGACACTTTGCTCAGATCAGCCCTCAGTTAAGGACTGTGTTAGCTAATTCACTGATTTTCCTCTGTGCAAAGGGACTGAAAACACTCCTGGCCATCAACAAATACTTTTTGAATGACCACGACACTGCTAATCTGTTTATTTTAGTATTTAAATGTGAGGCTTAAATGCCAATCAGCCTTGTATCAGCAGAGTCAAGTATGTGAACCCAGTGATCAGTGGACATGGGAAATCCAGTGGACCTATTTTCACTCTCATAATTAGTCTTTTCTGCTTGGCTAACTCTTGATTCTAGGCTACCCCATTCACTGTTTTTATTGTTGTTTTGTGGGTCCCTTACCTGTGTTCCTTCTTTACTCTCGAAGTGTTTTTCTATTTATGTGCCTGTTTCTCCAACTAGAGTGTGCTATCCCTCATGGCAAGTACTGTGTGACATTGGTCTTTTCATTTCCAGCATTCCAGATACTTCCTGAAACATGGAGGCATTAATTCATGTTTAATTAATTAATTAATCTTTTATAATGACTCTGGTAGGAAAAGAATCTCCTCTGTTTTGGAGTCATTATTGTATATGTTATGTTTGTTGGCACCATACATATGTGACCTCTTGTTTTGTGCCAGACACTGTAGGGCAGTGGCTCTGCCTTGGTGCTCTGGTGACCTTGCATGTCCCCACTTAGGCCATGGACGCAAGACTATACTGCAGGCTGACCTGAATCTGGCAGAACACCTTGTGATTCCTCTGGGAGCAAGGAGAGATAAGCAGCCTGGTGGGAGTTGCCACTAGGCAGTCTCTCACCTGCTTCCCTATCTTGCTGGAGGCTGACATAAGGTCCTTATTCATCCATCTCCCTCTTTTCAGTTGAGTACAGGATGTTCCTCCTTGCTCCACCTTAGAGTACAGCTATGGTCTACAGAACTGCTCAGTGCCTTAGGGTACGGCTGTGGGCTCCTCACCAGCACAGAGACCCACCACCTGTGATGTCTATCACTGAGCATCTCCGATTCTGCATCATGCTGTGGGACTAGGGACATAAGGAGTTGACACAATGCTGATCTTGCTTTTGCTGCCATAAGAAACTTTTAAGATCTATTTGGGGTAGTTGTCTACTTACCAGTCAAATCAATGGACATGTGGTAACTCAATCTAAAAACTTCAGTAGTGCACTTTATGGCCCTGTTAGCCACCACAGTGCTGTCTAGGGAATGCCTAACCACTTGACAGAGACTCTGGTATTGAGTTGTGTGGAGCACAAATTTAAGCCCATAGCAGGACTTTAAGGCAGCCTTTGCCAGGCCTCTGTCATTTGTAAAACAACTTTAAAATTGATGCCATGTCTGATAACTACATAACTTATTTAAATCAAATCAGTTTCTTAGCTCAAATTCATTTATAAAGTTAACCTCTTATCCCAACTTGAATTTCAAAAGCAATATCATTTGCTACAGATGTAATTGCAAAAAGTAAAAACATGAAAATTTAAACAAAAACACAGAATATAATTAATGGATCATATCCATTTGTACTGTAACTCCTCCTCTCTCTCCATATGTGTGTGTGTGTGTGTGTGTGTGTGTGAGCTCACTTTTTCTTCATAGCAGTACTTTACTGTAAATATTATATTATAATTTCTATTTTAGAAATAGATAAATACACCCAAAGAATTTAAGTATTTTCCATCATCACACAGCCAGTATGTCAGAGCCAGGATTGAAACCCATGGCTATTTCATGCCATAGCCTTTATGGAGAAGAGTAGGTAGGACCCAAGTAATTTTCCCTCAGCAAGTCCCTCTGGTTCATTTCACTTTTTTTCTACCTAATCGTTTCAGCCAGTTCTACAACCTAGGAACCTCTCACATATTTTGTGGCAAATTAAGATACTCTAAATTTAGACTTATTTTTCAATTGGACCACAGATTTTCAGTCCTTTTTTGGATCAGGTAAATATTTTTAAACTTCTGTAAGAGGGAACAATAATTGCTGCTTATAATCCCCTGCCATTCCATAAGCAGAGTAGATTCTGAATGTAGTACTTTGTTGCAGAAGTGTTTTATTTAGGTGTAAGGGGCTCAGAGATGTAATGTAAAAACAATATAATTTATCACATTAAGCAATTAATGGAGGAATAAGGTCCTATGATTTCAAGAGATGCACTGTGTTTGATGAAATTCTACATATATTCAAGTTTAGTATACTTAGCAAAACAGGAACAGAATGGAACTTCCTTATTTTGATAAAGTGTACCTATGAAAAAGTACAGTAAACATTATATTGAAATTTTCCATTTCTGATCAGGATAAAGACAGGGATATCCACTACTAAATAGTATTGGATGGTCCTGTCCAATACCATAAATGAGAAAAGGAAATAAAAGGTATACTGTTTAAAATGGCAAAACCAGAACATTATTCAAAGATGATATGATTGTGTTATTTTTAAAATCCAAAAGGACCAAGAGATAAACTTCTGGAATTAATAAGCATATTTAGCAAAGTTGCTGGAAAATATATCAGTTCACATTTTTTCTCTATATACAGTCCCAAATACTTGAAAACTTGCAAAAAAGATATAATTTTCAAAAACATCAAATACCTAGGAATAAATTTAATAAAATTATGCAAGAATTCTTTGAAGAAATTTGTAAAACTTTATTGAGAGATGGTTAACAGTCAAATTTCCAACATAGGGACAGTGTACTTGGATTCAGTCTACCTTTGTTTAAATCCGTGGTTGTCCTTCACCTATAATAAAAAGAATATCGAGGCAGATTACTTTGCAGAACTTTATTTAGATGACTATAGCTATACAAAGGACACTACAGTTTTGATGGATTAAAGCCAGTCCCTAGGGGTGACCCTTTGGCTTACATCCAGTTAACCTCTGTATAGATATTGAAGGTAAACTTTTAGTCATATAAACAGCAATTTTAATCACATCACTTTTTTAGTGCAATAAGGAGACAAAGAGACTGTTCCAGTTCAGTGCAAATTTAATCAAATTAAATTATTTAAAGGTACGTATAGGTAGAAAGGGAAAAATAACATACTTTCAGTAATAATCCAACCAAACAAAAAACTAAGGAAAAATGTGTTTTCAATGTTTTGACGTGAAATAATATTTTGAATATAAGATGTGCTTGGAATTACCTAAGCAAAGTAAACAGAAAGGCCATTATTGCAATTGTTTTGTCTCTATTGTGGAAAAATGCAAAAACGTTTCTTTGGGATAGTTTAGTCTTTATGTAGCTGTTTTAAGTAGGGTAAACATTTGTCCCCATTTTCACCCATACTCTTGTCTCTTTACACACTTAAAAGCATTTCCGTTTATACAAAAAATTTACATGTCCACACTAGTTTTAAACCATTACCACCATAGGTGACATCAAAATATAAACTGATGTTTATTATAATGTGTTATATGAAAAGCAGGCCTTTATAAAATATCTGAAAATTATTAGTTGTTGACTAAATGACTTATACTCAAAAGTGAGAAAATACTTTTGGATCTTATAACGCAATATAAATTTGACCCAATTTGTTCCCATCTTTGATGGTTTACTATGACAGTCACTGTGGTCTGAACTGCCTTTCTAATAAACTTTGTATGTGAAGTCTGTTATTAAAATAGCAGTAATGTTACCTCTATATTAAAAAATATATAATATTGTGGAAAATAGAAACCCCATAATTTGCATCTTAATGGATAACAAACCTGCTTCTGGCATTTTAATGGGCTCTAGACTTGGTAGAATCTCCTCCTTGACATCAGGACCATCCCCAGGCTCATCCACAGTCTTTAACAGAGCCAGTTCCTGTCGATCAGCTTCCATAGCAGGCCCTTAAAAATAAAAAAGGTCATTATTTTAAGAAGTAAAACCATGAAATATGAATAAGGAAATAATAGTCATTCCCTCATCATTATGAAATAAAAGCCTATATGCTCGTATGGTAATAAATGTGATGCATAAGAATCCCAAGAGCATTAGCTTCAGGAGTCTGTTGCCAGAAAAAAGGAAAACAGGTTGTTCAAATATTACCCTTTCCTTCCTTACTCCAGGCTACCCCCAGAAAACTTAATTGTCCCTTTTGTACTTAGCTGTTATTGTACTTGTGTATAAATCAGCGGTTTGTTAGGGTCTTTCTGACTAGATTATAAGTTTCAGACAGAAATTAGGTCTCTCATTGGTACTGAGACTCCAAGCACTTAGTATATTACATGGCATGAGCAGGCACTAATAAATGTTGTGTGGGAAAAAGTCTTAAAAAAAAAAAGAAGATATCAGCAAAATGGCAGGTTAGGTAGTCCCAAACTCTCATTTTCCCATAGAAACATAAAAAAAAAACACACCCAGAAACTGTCTGAACAAACTATATAGGAGCTCTGGAAAGCACTCAAAGGTTAACATATGAAAGCTCAATAAAGAAAAAGCCACTTTCAGAATGTTAGGAAAGTTTTGTGACATTTTTACTTGTCTTCACTCCACATTTTCCCCAGAGTAGTAGCAAGAATTGTTTGAGATATTTTTCTAATGTTTCTTTCCTCTTGTTTCCGGTGTGTCATAATGCATGATGTACAAATACACCTCCACCACCCATAGACCCACAAGGACTCTTATTCCCTCTCTTTTCACCTTGAGCCACAGGTGCTCCTTCACCTTCAATGTCCTGAGCAGGTATAGTATCCTGATTCTCAGATGGTGGTTCCTCTAGTTGAGGTGGTTTATCACTGGGCTGCTGAGCCTAGGGGTGTGATTTTGTGCACAAATTTTAAAAATCAATAATTTATGAATGTATATAATACATACACATATTTAATCATAAGTCTAAATATATTTTCCAACAGTAATATACACACATACACACACACACACACACAATTTTTTCCTTAATAAAATTGTTAATCTTCTAGCAGACACTAGCTGTTTTAATCTACACTGGAATGGATGTGTGTAATCCATTATTGATAAGCATAGGGCAAAAGATAGGAAACTTAAGAGCACACCTATCCAGGCAACAAGAGAATGTAATCGTCCTGGGTCAATGTTTCTTTCATGAGATTTCATTACATTTTTTATCAATATGGAAGACCATATGAGTGTATATATACTAGTTCAACAACAATAAATAAATAGATTCTGGTAATAGAAAACATCAAATGTTGAAGCACTCACAACCAGAGGCCCAACCACCTGGGAAGACTCTCTTCTTCCTGCAGATTTGGATCTTTTTCTTACATGCCCACTCATATTTCTCACTGAAAAAGAAATATTATAATTTGAAAACTACATGTAAGAGGATAGCTATATATGAACACTATGGCAAAATGGTTATTTGTACTTTAATACCAAATAAGCCTTTGTTTATGTGTGTGAGCAACAAACAGGCGTAGAAATCACCTTAAGACACATGGTAAAAGAATGGGGGCTTTCCTAATGAGGTTTCATTTCACAACTGGACTCATCATGAAAACACTAGAGAATTAGAACTTGAGTGAATAATGGTTTTGCCATACCCCCATTTACTATGCACATGCCTGCAACCCCCAAATAAAGTTTTGTGGGAAAGCATAGACAGGTTCATTCTTTTACATAATGTCTATGGCTGTTTTCTCAAAGAACGACTTGCCCACTTCTCCCTTGGCACCCTGTTCAGGGCACTACAAATCTCGGTATGCAGTCACAACCCCACAGTGGTCTGGCTTCTAGGCCTTTCCTTTACCGTCTGCCCTGCCTCCTGCCTGGGGCCCCACTGCAGACTCCGGATTCTGTGCTCTGTTGTCAGTTTCAGGGCCTCCAGGACCAAGATACCTCAAATAGCACCCCTAAGACTCACCCCTCCTTCATCTGACCCGCTTCCCTCAGCCGCCCACCACCCTCCCTCTCCCGCCACCAGTACGAGAGCCATGGCAGCCACGACACCTGTGAGAAGGACGACGACCTCGAAGACCTTCCTCCACAGATGCTACAGATCACACCATTCAATTCGCTGGAAGCCTGTTGGCTTCCCCTCATACTCACCCCTAACTCCTGGGAGTACTACTATGAGGATCTACTGGCTGAGTTTCACTGAGCGAGAACCTCTGCTGTCACAGCAATTGGCACAGAAGATGGACGGCAAGGCGCATGCGTGTCAACGGACTAGCTTGCGTCACAAACGACGTGCACAAAAACATGCATGCATAGCAGTGGGCATGTGCAAAGAGTAGGTCTTGTGTGGCACAGCCTGAGGATTTCCCACTGCTGCAGAGAGAACTGGAAGTTCAAGCCCTCCTAAGGACCAAAATGGTCTTCAAAGAACTTTTGTTTTTCCTACCAACCTTTCTTCCATGTCCAGTAACTTTGGGGAAGATCAGCCCCAGGCTACTCTTAGAGAAGGATGTGCCTTAGAAAAATCCACCGTGATAGAAATAAATATTAAGGATTTTAATACCTCTTTTAGATATGCTTTATTCAATAATTTCCTTTACTGCTTCTTGAGTTTTCTGTCATGCTTGCAATGAGCTTGCCCACTCCAACAGAATAGACACAATTAGTCTTTTTTTGTTGCATTATTGTGTATTCAAACCCTTGATTGACCTGGACAAAGTAGAGTTAGGGATTAACCATAATTTCTTGAACCCTCATTTCTCCCACAGATTTGAAATGGCTCTTTCATTATCGTCCACATTCCCGTTCATTCTGTAATTCACTCCTTTCAATTTTCTTCCATTTCACTCTTTGTCTATACTTGTACCACTACCATCCTATTTTAATGGCTATAGTTTAATTATATTTGAAACACTAATACTCCCTCTCATTACTTCCACTTCTCCTGGCTTTTCTACCACTCTTGTCTTTCAGATGAACATTATGATCATCTTATCCAAAATATTCCCGTTGAGATACTAACTGGTATTGTATATAACTTACAAGTTTATTTAGGGAAAAATGCCATTTTTTTAATGATTTTATATTAACCTCATAGAACAATTTTTTTAAATGAAGGATTTACAATATTACATTAGTTCCAGGTGTGCAATGCTGTGATTCAATATTTTTATAGATTATGCTCCATTTAAAGTTATTACAAAATAATATCTATATTTCCCTGTGCTGTGCAATAGATCTATGCTGCTCACTTATTTTATAAAAGGTAGATTGTCTCTGAATTCCCCACTGTATTTTGCCCCTCCCCCTTCCCTCTCCTTATTGATAACCATTAGTTAGTTCTCTATATCTCTAAGTTGTTTCGGTTTCACATATACATTCATTTCTATTATCTTTTAGATTCCACATATAACAGATATCATGCTTACCTTTATCTGATTTATTTCACTAAGCATAATATTCTCTAGGTCCATCAACATTGCAGCAAATGGCAGTACTTCATTATTCTTTATGGCTGAGTAATATTCCATTGTATGTATTGATATATACCACATCTTCTTAATCCAATTGTCTGTTGATGGGCACTTGAGTTGCTTCCATGTCTTGGCTATTGTAAATAATGCTTCTATGAATATTAGGGTGCATGTATATTTCCAAATTACTGTTTTCATTTTTCTTCCAGTTATATACCCAGCAGTGGAATTGCTAGATCATATGGTAGTTCTATTTTTTGTTTTTTGAGGAACTTCCATAATGTTTTCCATAGTAGCTGCACCAATTTACATTCCAACCAAAGATATACTAAGGCTCTCTTTTCTCCACATCCTCACCAATATCTGTTATTTGTAGAGTTTTTGAGGATAGCCTTTCTGATAGGTATGAGGTGATATCTCATTGTGGTTTTGATTTGCATTTCTCAGAATTAGCAATGTTGAGCATTTTTTCATGTGCCTATTGGTCATTTGTATATATTCTTGGGAAAAATGTCTATTCAGGTCTGCCAATTTTTAATCAAGTTGTTTGTTGTTTTGATATTGAGTCCTATGAGCTGAATATATATATTGAATATTAAGCCCACATTGGTTATATCATTTGCAAATATAGTCTTCCCATTCAGTAGCTTGTGTTTTCAGCTTGTTCTTGATTTCCTTTTCAGTGCAAAGCTTTTAAGTTTAATTAGGTATCATTTATTTATTTTTGCTTTTGTTTCTTTTGCCTTAGGAGATATATCCAAAAAATTGCTACAGTTTATGATAAAGAGTGTTCTCCCTACATTTTCTTCTAAGAATTCTATGGTTGCTTGTTTTACATTTAGGCCTTTAATCCATTTTGAGATTATTTTTCTATAGGTGTGAGAAAATATTCTAATTTCATTGTCATAGATTAATTGACCATAATTGCATGGGTTAATTTCTGGGTTCTCTATTCTGTTCCATGGATTTATATATCATATTTGTGACACTACTATACTGTTTTGATTACTGTAGCTTTGTAGTATAGTTGGAAGTCAGGAAGCTATATACATCTTGCTTTGTTCTTTTTGCTCAAGATTGCTTTGGGAATTCATAAATCCATATACATTTTAGGATTATTTGCTCTAGTTCTGTGAAAAATGCCATGGGTATTTTTAATAGTGAGTTCATTAAATCTGTAGATTGCTTGTGGTAGTATGGACATTTTAACACTAATTCTTCCAATCCATGATGACAGGTTACAAATCCATTTCTTTGCATCATCTCAATTAATCATCTTAATCATCTATTTTTTTTAATAGTGTTCAAATTATAGGTTTTTCACTTCCTTGTCTAAGTTTATTCCTCAGTATTATTCCTCAGGTTGTTTCCTTAATTTCTCTTTCATTTTTAAAATTTTTCTTTTGCTTAATTTTTTTAAGTTTTATTGAAGTATAGTTGATTTACAATGTTGTGTGAATTCCTTCTGTACAGCAAAGTGACTCGGTTTTATATATATATATATATATATATATATTTTTTTTTTTTCATATTCTTTTCCATTATGGTTTGTCACAGGACCTATTTTTTTAATATAATTTTTATTTTATACTGGAGTATAGTTGATTTACAATGTTGCATTAGTTTCAGGTATACAGCAAGGTGATTCAGTTATACATATACATATATCCATTAGTTTTAAGATTCTTTTCCCACATGGGTTATTACAGAATATTAAGTAGAGTTCCCTGTGCTATACAGTAGGTCATTATTGAATATATATTTTATGCATAGTAGTGTGTATATGTTAATCCCAAACTCCTAATTTAACCCTCCCCCCAACTTTCCCCTTTGGTAACTGTAAGTTTGATTTCTAAGTCTCTTTCTATTTTCTAAATAAGTTCATTTGTTTCATTTCTTTTAGATTCCACATGCAAGTGATATCATATGATATTTGACCTTCTCTGTCGACTTACTTCACTTAATATGATAATCACTAGGTCCATCCATGTTGTTGCAAACGACATTATTTCATTTTTTTCATGGCTGAGTAATAGTCCATTGTATATATGTACCACATCTTCTTTATCCATTCCTCTGTCAGTGGACATTTAGGTTGCTTCCATGTCCTGGTGATTGTAAATAGTGCACCTATGAACATTGGGGTGCATGTATCTTTTTGAATTACAATGTTATCCAGATATATGCCCAGGAGAGGGATTGCTGGATCATACGGTAGTTCTATTTTTAGTTTTTTAAGGAACCTCCATACTGTTGTCCATAGTGGTTATACCAATTTACATTCCCACCAACAATGTAGGAGGGTTCCTTTTTCCCACACCCTCTCCAGCATTTAATGTTTGTAGAATTTTTGATGATAGCCATTCTGACTAGTGTGAGGTGATACCTCATTGCAGTTTGGATTTGCATTTCTCTAACAATTAGAGATGTTGAGCATCATTTCATGTGATTTTTGGCAATGTATCTTCTTTAGAGAAATGTCTGTTTAGGTATTTTGCTTATTTTTTTATTGGGTTGTTTGCTTTCTTGATATTGAGCTGCATGAGCTGTTTATATTTTGGAGATTCATCCCTTGTTGGTCGCTTTGTTTGCAAGTATTTTCTGCCATTCTGTGGGCTGTCTTTTCATTTTGTTTATGGTGTCCTTTGTTGTGCAAAAGATTTTAAGTTTAATTAGGTCCATTTTGTTTATTTTTGTTATCATTTTCTTTACTCTAGGAGGTGGATCCTAAAAGATATTGCTCCAATTTATGTCAAAAAGTGTCCTCTCCCTATGTTTGCTTTTAAGAGTTTTATAGTATCTGGCCTTACATTTAGGTCTTTCCTCCATTTTGAGTTTATTTTAGTGTATGGTGTGAGGGAGTGTTCCAATTCCACTCTTTTACATGTAGCTGTCCAGTTTTCTCAGCATCACTTATTGAAGTGACTGTCTTTTCTCCATTGTATATTCTTGCATCCTTTACCATAGATTAATTGACTATAGATGTATGGGTTTATTTCTGGGCTTTCTATCCTTTTCCATTGATCTATATTTCTGTTTTTGTGCCAGTACCAGACTCTTTTGATGACTATATCTTTGTAGTATAGTCTGAGGTCAGGGAGCCTGATTCATTTAGCTCCATTTTTCTTTCTCAGGTTATTCAGGATCTTTTGTGCTTCCCTACAAATTAAAAAATTTTTGTTCTACTTCTGTGAAAAATACCATTGGTAATTTGATAGGGATTGTATTGAATCTCTAAGTTGCTTTGGGTAGTATAGTCATTTTCACAATGTTGATTCTTCCAATCCAAGAACATGGTATATCATTCCAACTGTTTGTGTCATCTTCAGTTTCTTTCATCATCGTCTTATAGTTTTTGGAGTACAGGTTTTTTCCTCCTTAGGTAGGTTTATTCCTAGGTGTTTTATTCTTTTTGATGTGATGGTAAATAGATTGTTTACTTTATTTCTCTTTCGGATTATTTGTCATTAGTGTACAGAAATGCAAGAGATTTCTGTGTATTAATTTTATATCCTGCCACTTTACCAAATTTATTGATGGCCTATAGTAGTTTTCTGGTAGCATTTTTAGGATTTTCTATGCCAACTGCAAACAGTGACACTTTTACTTCTTCTTTTCCAGTTTGGATTTCTTTTATTTCTTTTTCTGCTCTGATTGCTGCTGCTAGGACTTCCAAAACTATGTTGAATAAAAGTGGTGAGAGTGGACATCCACTGTAGTTTCCTCATCTTAGATGAAATGTTTCCTCTATGACAACATGCTGGAGAGTTTTTGTCATAAATGAGTGTTGAATTTCGTCAAAAGCTTTATTTGCATCTATTGAGATGATCATATGGTTTTTATTCTGCAGTTTGTTAATGTGGTATGTCACATGTATTGATTTGCAGATATAGAAGAATACTTGCATCCCTAGGATAAATCCCAATTGAGCATGCTGTCTGATCCTTTTAATTTATTGTTGGATT
This sequence comes from Balaenoptera ricei, assembly GCF_028023285.1. Classification (NCBI taxonomy): domain Eukaryota; kingdom Metazoa; phylum Chordata; class Mammalia; order Artiodactyla; family Balaenopteridae; genus Balaenoptera; species Balaenoptera ricei. Next base: position 49,385,369 of record NC_082660.1, read on the forward strand.
CAGTGTGCTAATATTTTTTTGAGAATTTTTGTGCCTATGTTCATCAGTGATATTTTCCTGTAATTTTCCTTTTTCATGGTATCTTTTTCTGATTTTGGTATCATGGTGATGGTGGCTGTACAGAATTAGTTTGGGATTATTCCTTTCTCTTCGATTTTTTGGAAGAGTTTCAAAAGGATAGGTGTTAACTCGTCTCTAAATGTTTGATAGAATTTGCTTTTGGAGCAGTTTGGTCCTATAATTTTGTTTGTTGGAAAATTTTTAATTACAGTTTCAATTTCAGTACTTGTGATTGGTCTGTTCATATTTTCTTTATCTTCCTCATTCCATTTTGAAAGGGTGTACATTTCTAAGAATTTGTCCATTTCTTCTAGGTTGTCCATTTTATTGGCATATAGTTACTTGTAGTTAGTCTCTTATGATGCTTTGTATTTCTGTGGTGTCTGTTGTTACTATTTTTTCATTTCTAATTTTATTGATTTGAGCCCTGCCACTTTTTTTCTTGTTGTGGCTGGCTAGAGGTTTATGAATTTTGTTTATCTTTTCAAAGAATCATCTTTTAGTTTAATTGATCTATTCTAATGTTTTCTTTATCTTTACTTCATTCATTTCTGCTCTGATCTTTATGATTGCTTTCCTTCTGCTAACTGATTTTTGTATTTTTTTTTCTCTACTTGCCTTAGGAGTAAGTTTAGGTTGTTTATTTGAATTTTTTTTTCACCTGAGGTAAGATTGTATCACTATAAACTGCCCTCTTAGAACTGCTTTAGCTGCGTCCCATAGTTATTGGATCATCGTGTTTTTGTTATCATTTGTCTCTAGGTATGTTTTTATTTCCTCTTTAATTTCATCAGTGATCCATTCGTTGTTTAGTAACATATTGTTTACCCTCCACGTGATTGTGATTTTACACTTTTCTTTCCTTGTAGTTCATTTCTAATCTCATAACGTTCTGGTTGGAAAAGATGTTTGATATGATTTCAACTTTCTTAAACTTACTGAGGCTTGCTTTGTGGATGAGCATCTGATCTAACCTGGAGAATGTTCCATGTGCACTTGAGAAGAATGTGTATTCTGCTGCTTTCGGATGGAATGTTCTACAAATGTAAATTAAGTCCATCTGCTCTAATGTGTCATTTAAAGGCCTGTGTTTCCTTATTGATTATCTGTCTGGATTATCTGTCCATTGATGTAAGTGGGGTGTGAAAGTCCCCTACTATTATTGTGTTACTGTCGATTTCTCCTTTTATGGCTGTTAGCATTTACCTTATATATTGTGGTGCTCCTATGTTGGGTACAGAGATATTTGCAATTATTATATACTCTTCTTGGATTAATCCCTTGGTCATTATGTAGTGTCCTTCTTTATCTCTTGTAACAGTCTTTATTTAAAACTGTATTTTCTCTCATATGAGTATCTCTACCCCAGCTTTCTATTGATTTTCATTTGCATGTAATACCTATACATCCCCTCACTTTCAGTCTGCATGTGTCCCTAGATCTGAAGTGGGCCTCTTGTAGACAGCACATATACGGTTCTTGTTTTTGTATCCATTCAGTGAGTTTGTTTTTTTGGATGGAGCATCTAATCCATTTATATTTAAGGTAATTATCAATATGTATGTTCTTGACTGAGCCTCCTAAATAGTCTCATCCACCAGAGGGCAGAGAGCAGAAGCAAGAAGAGCTACAATACTGCAACCTGTGGAACAAAAACCACATTCACAGAAAGAGAGACAAGATGAAAGGCAGAGGGCTATGTACCACATAAAGGAACAAGATAAAACCCCAAAAAACAACTAAATGAAGTGGAGATAGGCAACGTTCCAGAAAAAGAATTAATAATAATAATAGTGAAGATGATCCAGGACCTCAGAAAAACAATGGAGGCAAAGTTTGAGAAGATGCAAGAAATGTTTAACAAAGACCTAGAAGAATTAAAGAACAAACAAAAAGAGATGAACAATAAAATAACTGAAATGAAAACTACACTAGAAGGAATCAATAGCAGAATAACTGAGGCAGAAGAACGGATAAGTGACCTGAAAGACAGAATGGTGGAATTCACTGCTGCAGAACAGAATAAAGAAAAAAGAAAGAAAAGAAGTGAAGACAGACTAAGAGACCTCTGGGACAACATTAAACGCAACAACATTCACATTAAAGGGGTCTCAGAAGGAGAAGAGAGAGAGAAAGGACCTGAGAAAATATTGGAAGACATTATACTCGAAAACTTCCATAACATGGGAAAGGAAATAGCCACCAATGTCCAGGAAGAACAGCGAGTCCCATACAGGATAACCCAAGGAGAAACACGCTGAGACACATAGTAATCAAAGTGGCAAAAATTAAAGACAAAGAAAAATTATTGAAAGCAGCACAGGAAAAATGACAAATAACATACGAGGGAACTCCCATAAGGTTAACAGCTGACTTCTCAGCAGAAACTCTACAAGCCAGAAGGGAATGCCATGATATACTTAAAGTGATGAAAGAGAAGAAACTAAAAGCAAGATTACTCTACCTGGCAAGGATCTCATTCAGATTCGATGGAGAAATCAAAAGCGTTACAGACAAGCAAAAGCTAAGAGAATTCAGCACCACCAAACCAGCTCTACAACAAATGTTAAAGGAACTTCTCTAAGTGGGAAATACAAGAGAAGAAAATGATCTACAAAAACAAACCCAAAACAATTAAGAAAATGATCATAGGAACATACATATCAATAATTACCTTAAACATGAATGGATTAAATGCTCCAACCAAAAGACACAGGCTTGTTGAATGGAAACAAAAACAAGACCCATATATATGCAGTCTACAAGAGACCCACTTCAGACCTAGGGACACATACAGACTGAAAGTGAGGGGATGGAAAAATATATTCCATGCAAATGGAAATCAAAAGAAAGCTGGAGTAGCTATACTCATATCAGATAAAATAGACTTTAAAATAAAGAATGTTACAAGAGACAAAGAAGGACACTACATAATGATCAAGGGATCAATCCAAGAAGAAGATATAACAATTATAAATATATATGCACCCAACATAGGAGCACCTCAATACATAAGGCAACTGCTAGCAGCTATAAAACAGGAAATTGACAGTAACACAGTACAAGTGGGGAACTTTAACACCTCACTTACACCAATGGACAGATCATCCAAAATGAAAATAAATAAGGAAACAGAAGCTTTAAATGACACAATAGACCAGATTCATTTAATTGATACATATAAGACATTCCATCCAAAAACAGCAGATTACACTTTCTTCTCAATTGAGCACGGATAATTCTCCAGGATAGATCACATCTTGGGTCACAAATCAAGCCTCAGTAAATTTAAGAAAATTGAAATCATATCAAGCATCTTTTCTGACCACAACGCTATGAGATTAGAAGTGAATTACATGGAAAAAAACGTAAAAAACACAAACACATGGAGGCTAAACAATACGGTACTAAATAACCAAGAGATCACTGAAGAAATCAAAGGGGAAATCAAAAAATACCTAGAGACAAATGACAATGAAAACACGATGATCCAAAATCTATGGGATGCAGCAAAAGCATTTCTAAGAGGGAAGTTTATAGCTATACAAGCCTATCTCAAGAAACAAGAAAAATCTCAAGTAAACAATCTAACCTTACACCTAAAGGAAGTAGAGAAAGAAGAACAAACAAAACCCAAAGTTAGCAGAAGGAAAGAAATCATAAAGATCAGAGCGGAAACAAATGAAATAGAAACAAAGAAAACAATAGCAAAGATCAATAAAACTAAAAGCTGTTTTTTTGAGAAGATAACCAAAATTGATAAAGCATTAGCCAGACTCATCAAGAAAAAGGGGGAGAGGACTCAAATCAATAAAATTAGAAATGAAAAAGGAGAAGATACAACAGACACTGCAGAAATACAAAGAATCCTAAGAGACTACTACAAGCAACTCTATGTCAATAAAATGGACAACCTGGAAAAATGGACAAATTCTTAGAAAGGTATAACCTTCCAAGACTGAACCAGGAAGAAACAGAAAATATGAACAGACCAATCACAAGTAATGAAATTGAAACTGTGATTAAAAATCTTCCAACAAACAAAAGTCCAGGACCAGATGGCTTCACAGGTGAATTCTATCAAACATTTAGAGAAGAGCTAACACCCATCCTTCTCAAACTCTTCCAAAAAATTGCAGAGGAAGGAATGTTCCCAAACGCATTCTGTGAGGCCACCATCACCCTGATACCAAAACCAGACAAAGATGCTACAAAAAAAGAAAATTACAGACCAATATCACTGATGGATATAGATGCAAAAATCCTCAACAAAATACTAGCAAACAGAATCCAACAACATATTAAAAGGATCATACACCACGATCAAGTGGGATTTATCCCAGGGATGCAAGGATTCTTCAATGTACGCAAATCAATCAATGTGATACACCATATTAACAAATTGAAGAATAAAAACCATATGATCATCTCAATAGATGCAGAAAAAGGTTTTGACAAAATTCAACTCCCATTTATGAAAAATCTCTCCAGAAAGTGGGCATAGAGGGAACCTACCTCAACATAATAAAGGCCATATACGACAAGCCCACAGCAAACATCATTCTCAATGGTGAAAAACTGAAAGCATTTCCTCTAAGATCAGGAACAAGACAAGGATGTCTACTCTTGCCATTATTATTCAACATAGTTTTGGAAGTCCTAGCCACAGCAATCAGAGAAGAAAAAGAAATAAAAGGAATACAAATTGGAAAAGAAGAAGAAAAACTGTCACTGTTTGCAGATGACATGATACTGCACATAGAGAATCCTAAAAATGCCACCAGAAAACTACTAGAGCTAATCAGTGAATTTTGTAAATTTGCAGGATACAAAATTAATGCACAGAAATCTCTTGCATTCCTATACACTAATGATGAAATATCTGAAATAGAAATTATGGAAAAACTCCCATTTTCCATTGCAACAAAAAGAATAAAATACCTAGGAATAAACCTACCTAGGGAGACAGAAGACCTGCATGCAGAAAACTATAAGACACTGATGAAAGAAGTTAAAGATGATACCAACAGGTGGAGAGATATAACATGTTCTTGGATTGGAAGAATCAACATTGTGAAAATGACTATACTACCCAAAGCAATCTACAGATTCAATGCAATCTCTATCAAATTACCAATGGCATTTTTTATGGAACTAGAACAAATCACCTTAAAGATTGTATGGAGATACAAAAAACCCCGAATAGCCAAAGCAGTCTTGAGGGAAAAAAACGGAGCTGGAGGAATCAGACTCCCTGACTTCAGACTATACTACAAAGCTACAGTAATCAAGACAGTATGGTATTGGCACGAAAACAGAGACATAGATCAATGGAACAAAATAGACAGCCCAGAGATAAACCCACGCACCTATGGTCAACTAATCTATGACAAAGGAGGGAAAGATATACAATGGAGAAAAGACAGTCTCTTCAATAAGTGGTGCTGGGAAAACTGGACAGCTACATGTAAAAAAATGAAATTAGAACACTCCCTTACACCATACACAAAAAGAAACTCAAAATGGATTACAGACCTAAGTGTAAATCCGGACACTATCAAACTCTTAGAGGAAACATAGGAAGAACACTCTTTGACATAAATCACAGCAAGATCTTTCTTGATCCACCTCCTAGAGTAATGGAAATAAAAATAAAAATAAAATGGGACCTAATGAAACTTCAAAGCTTTTGCTCAGCAAAGGAAACCATAAACAAGACGAAAAGACAACCCTCAGGATGAGAGAAAATATTTTCAAACGAATCAATGGACAAAGGATCAATCTCCAAAATATATAAACAGCTCATGCAGCTCAATATTAGAGAAACAAACAACCCAATCCAAAAATGGGCAGAAGACCTAGGTAGACATTTCTCCAAAGAAGACATACAGATGGCCAAGAAGCACATGAAAAGCTGCTCAACATCACTAATTATTAGAGAAATGCAAATCAAAACTACAATGAGGTACCACCTCACACTGGTTAGAATGGGGATCATCAGAAAATCTACAAACAACAAATGCTGGAGAGGGTGTGGAGAAAAGGGAACCCTCTTGCACTGTTGGTGGGAATGTAAATTGATACAGCCACTATGGAGAACAGTATGGAGGTTCCTTAAAAAACTACAAATAGAATTACCATATGATCCAGCAATCCCACTACTGGGCATATACCCAGAGAAAACCATAATATAAAAAGATACATGCACCCCAATTTTCATTGCAGCACTATTTACAATGGCCAGGTCATGGAAGCAACCTAAATGCCCATTGCCAGACGAATGGATAAAGAAGTTGTGGTACATATATACAATGGAATATTACTCAGCCATAAAAAGGAAGGAAATTGAGTCATTTGTTGAGACGTGGATGGACCTAGAGACTGTCATACAGAGTGAAGTAAGTCAGAAAGAGAAAAACAAATATAGTATATTAACGCATGTATGTGGAACCTAGAAAAATGGTACAGATGAACCGGTTTGCAGGGCAGAATTTGAGACACAGATGTAGAGAACAAACGTATGGACACCAAGGGGGGAAAACTGCTGTGGGGTGGGAATGGTGGTGTGCTGAATTGGGCGATTGGGATTGACATATATACACTGATGTGTATAAAATTGATGACTAATAAGAAACTGCAGTATAAAAAACAAACAAAAATAGAAAAAAAATGTATGTTCTTATTGCCATTTTATTAATTATTTTGGGCTTTTTTTTTAACATCTTTATTGGAGTATAATTGCTATACAATGGTGTGTTTGTTTCTGCTTTATAACGAAGTGAATCAGTTATACATATACATATGTTCCCATATCTCTTCCCTCTTGCATCTCCCTCCCTCCCACCATCCCTATCCCACCCCTCTAGGTGGTCACAAAGCACTGAACTGATCTCCCTGTGTCATGCAGCTGCTTCCCACTAGCTATCTATTTTATGTTTGGTAGTGTATATAAGTCCATGCCACTCTCTCACTTTGTCACAGCTTACCCTTCCGCCTCCCCATATCCTCAACTCCATTCTCTAGTAAGCCTGTGTCTTTATTCCCATCTTACCCCTAGGTTCTTCATGACCTTTTTTTTTTTTTCTTAGATTCCATATATATGTGTTAGCATACGGTATTTGTTTTTCTCTTTCTGACTTACTTCACTCTGCATGACAGACTCTAGGTCCATCCACCTCACTACAAATAAATCAATTTCGTTTCTTTTTATGGCTGAGTAATATTCCAATGTATATATGTGTTGGGCCTGTTTTTGTAGATTGTTTTTCTTCCCTTCCTCTTTTGTTCTCTTGTGCTTTGATAACTATCTTTTATGTTGTGTTTGGATTGCTTTTTCTTTTTCTGTATGTATATCTATTGTAGATTTTTGGTTTGTGGTTCTTATGAGGTTTTGATAAAGTAGTCTCTCTCTCTCTCTCTCTATATATATATATATACACATATATATATGTATATATATATACATATATATGTATATATATATACATATATATGTATATATATATGTGTGTATATATATATATATATATATATATATATATATATATATACATACAAGATTTTTTTAAGTTTTTGGTGTCTTAATTACAATTTCCAATATCCTGCATTTGTACTCTCCTCTTCTCACCATTTCTGGTTTTGATATCATATTTGTGTGTGGATCATTTCCTACCTTTACCGTATATTTGCTTTTACTGTATATTTGCTTTTACTGCTTTTACTGGTGACCTTTCCCATTCGTAATATTCTTGTTTCTAGTTGTGTCCTTTTCTTTTCTGCCTAGAGAAGTTCCTTTAGGATTTGTTGTAAAGCTGGTTTGGTGGTACTGAATTCCCTTACTTTTTGCTTATCTGTAAAGCTTTTGCTTTCTCTGTCAAATCTAAGCGAGAACCTTGCTGGGTAGAATATTCTCGGTTGTAGGTTTTTCCCTTTCATCATTTTAAATATATCAAGCCACTCCCTTGTGGCCTGCAGAATTTCAGCTGAAAATTCAGCTGATAACTTTATCAGGATTCCCTTGTATGTTATTTGTTACTTTTCACTTGTTGCTTTTAATATTTTCTCTTTGTCTCTAATTTTTGTCAGTTTGATTAATGTGTCTCGGCATGTTCCTCCTTGGACTTATCCTGTATGTGACCCTCTGCACTTCCTTTACCTGAGTGAGTGTTTCCTTTCCCATGTTATGGAAGTTTTCCACTATAATCTCTTCCAATATTTTCTCAGCCCCTTTCTCTGTCTCTTCTTCTTCTAGGAACCCTATAATGTGGATATTGGCATGTTTAATGTTGTCCCAGAGGTCTCTGAGACTGCCCTTGTTTCTTTTTTTTTTTAATATATTTTTGGCTGCATTGGGTCTTCTTTGCTGCACATGGCCTTTCTCTAGTTGCAGTGAGTGTGGGCTATTCTTCATTGTGGTGCATGAGCTTCTCATTTTGTTGGCTTCTCTTGTTGCGGAGAATGGACTCTAGGCATGTGGGCTTCAGTAGTTGTGGTGTGCGGGCTCAGTAGTTGTGGCTCATGGGCTGTAAAGTGCAGGCTCAGTAGTTGTGGCACATAGGTTTATTTGCTCCACGGCATGTGGGATCTTCCCTGACCAGGGCTCGAACCTCTGGCCCTGCATTGGCAGGAGGAGTCTTAAATGCTGTGCCACCAGGGAAGCCCTGTCCTTGTTTCTTTTCATATTTTTAAAATTCTGTTCTGCAGGAGCAATTTCCACCACTCTGTCTTCCAGCTCACTTATTCGTTATTCTGCCTCATTTATTCCGCTATTGATTCCTTCTTGTGTATTTTTCATTTCAGTTATCATATAGTTCATCTCTGTGTGTTTGTTCTTTAAATTTTGTAGTTCTTTGTTAAACATTTCTTGTATCTTCTCGGTCTGTGCCTACAATCTCTTTCCGAGATCTTGCATCATCGTTATTATCATTAATCTCAATTTGTATCTCCACTTCACTTAGTCGTTCTTCTGGGTTTTTATCTTGTTCCTTCATTTGGAACATATTTTTCTGCTGTCTCATTTTGTCTAAATTTCTATGTGTGTGGTCTCGTTTCTGCCGGCTACATGGTTGTAGTTCCTCTTACTTCTGGTTTCTGCCCCCTGTTGGGTGAGGTTGGTCCAGGGACTTGTGCAAGCTTCCTGGTGGGAGGGACTGTTGCCTTCCCACTGGTGGTTATAGCTGGGTTTATCCTTCTGGTTGGCAGGGTCATGTCAAGGGATGTGTTTAAAGGTGTCTGTGAGCTCCGTACCACTTTATACAGGCTGTCTGCTGATGGATGGGGCTGTGTTTCCACCCTGCTGGTTGTTTGGCCTGAGATGTCCCAGTACTGGAGCCTGCAGGCTGTTGGATGTGGCCAGGTCTTGGTGTCAAAATGGCAACCTCCAGGAGAGCTCACACCAATCAATATTCCCTGGGGCCTTTCCACCAGTTTGCTTGACCCCTCAGTGAGCCACAGCCAACTCCTGTCTCCCCAGGAGACCTTCCAAGGCCCACAGGCCAGTCCAGTCCAGGCTCTTATGGAGTCAGAGGTTTGTGCTGAGTCCCATTGCATGTCAAACTTTGTGTGCACCCTCCAAGAATGGAGTCTCTGTTTCCCCCTGTCCTGTGTAACTTCTGTACTCAAGCCCCACTGGCCTTCAATGCTAAATGCTCTGGGGTCTCCTCCTCCCAATGCCAGACTCTCAGGCTGGGGAGCTTGACGTGGAGCTCAGATCTCTCTCTCCTGGGGGAGAAACTCTGCAATATACTTATTTTCCAGTTTGTGGGTTGCCCACCTGGTGGGTATGGTATTTGATTATATTGTGAAAGTGCCCATCCTACCATCTCGTGATTTCTTCTGTATCGTTGGATGTAAAATATCTTTTTTGGTATGTTCCAGTCTTTTTTGTTGATGGTTGTTCAGCAGGTAGCTGTGACTTTGATGTTTTTGTGAGAGGAGGTGAGCTCAAGTCCTTCTACTCAGTCATCTTTTCAGTAATTGAAGGGCTGCTTTTAGTTTGGATGCTTGCTGCATCTTTCCTCATGTGTGCTGGCCATTATCCCCTTGATATGGGGTGTGCAGTTGCAGCGGCCCTTGCACACTCACAGGATGGCAGGGGCAGTGATTACTGCATGTTCACAGGTGTCCCAGCAGCAGTTGTGGTCTGCCCACCCCCAAGACAGTGGGAGCAGCGATTGGTACCTGCTCACAGGTCTCTTAGCAGCAGCAGCGGCCCGTGCACTCCTGCAACAGCAGGGCTAGCATTTAGTGCCTGCTCATGGCACGTGTGCTCTCCTGGTACAGTGGTGGCAGCACTTGGCTCATGTTCATGGGTGTCTTAGTGGGGGAGTGGGGCGGTGTCCTCCTGTACAGTGAGGGCAGCACTTGGTGCCTGCTAACGGGTCTTTTAGCAGCAGCAGTGGCCCGCACACTCTGGAGACAGTGAGGGCAGCACTTGACCCCTGCTTGCAGGTCTCATATTAGTGGCCCAGGATGGTGGTGGTGTCTCATGCCCACTCACAGAGCACGTGTAGGCAGTGTCCTGTTGCCTGAGAGCGTGCAAAGGGAAAGAAGTGCCTATGGCAGTCCCACCCTTCTCTTTGTGGGACCCCAACAATGGAGTCTTGCCTCTCTAGCCGGGCCCAGGCTTCTTCCGAGTATACCTCAGTTGCCACACTCCAGCCTCTTCAACCTGTCTCCACACAGCCAACCCTGGTCCTGTCCCTGGGTCTGACCTCTGAAGCCCGAGCTTCACCATCTAGCCCCTGCCCAAATTGGCAGACAAGTGTCTCAGTCTGGGGAGTGCAGGGCGGTGGTACCCACTATCTGTGCTGGTTGGTCTCCATTTTGCCTATGAAAACCAGTTGCTGCACTCTCCCCCAAGACTCCAAAGCTCCCCATCCATCCAGGCTGATCTTCTCACCAATGAGGTGACTTCCCCAGGTGTGAGAACCTTTCCTCCTTCACAGCTCCCTCTCTGGGGAGCAGGTCCTATCTAGATTCCTTTCTTTCTCTCTCTCTTTTTTTTTCCTTTTGTCCTACCCATTTACATGGAAGTTGTCTTGCTCTTTTGGAAGTCTGAGGTCTTCTGCCAGCATTCAGTAGATGTTCTGTGTGAATCGTCCTACTCCTCTGCCATCTTGATCACTCCTTGATTTCTCTTTCTGATATTTCATTATTAGTGTCTTGAAGGAGTGTGCTTGTGTGGGAGAATCCTTATACAATCTGTGTGCCCAGTGGTTTAGTGGGAGAGCTGGATCTGACATGAGCATGATTCATATCCTTCCCCAGCATGTTCTAACAGCTAGCACCTTGGTAGGAGCTGTGTCTGGAGATGGAGAAGCTACAGCCAGAGCCAAATGTGAGCTGGAACTTCTGCACTGTTCAGTGACCAACACCACCCTATTTGGGTTGGTCCCAAGCTGTTGAATCAGAAGACATGTGGGTCAGGTCTGAGCTGGTTCCCTTCCCTCTAAGTGTGTGCTCTCCCCACCTTGAAACACTGGCACCTTTGCCCCAGAAGGAAGCAGTGCTGGGGCAAGTGGTCCTTGAGCATGTGTTCTGCATGGATCTGGGCACTGGCTGTTGCAGCCTCGGTCCCAGCCCCAGTCAGAATCCCAAGCCACTCCTGATGTGCTGCCTCTGTAAGCACCAGTAATGGCTACCACTGTCCCCATTCAGATGCCATTCCAAGTCTGCATCCATTCTGTCCCATACAACTGAACTCTTCTTTGCCCTGAGCAGCCCTTGCCCAAGTGTGGAGCTGTGCTATAAAGCAAGCAGGGCCAGAGCAGACACTTGGCTCAGGCTGGGGTGCATTGTGAGGCAGTCATGGGAAATGGGCCAGAGTCTGATGCAGTTTCAATCTACTTTCTCCATCTTATTTTTTTAATGGAATAGTATGGAACCTTTTAAAAGAAGACCATATTAACTTGAAAAATGTTAATGATATACAATTAAGTTTTTAAAAAGACCCAGAGGGGTTGGGGCAAGATGGCGGAAGAGTAAGACACAGAGATCACCTTATTTCCCACAGATACATTAGAAATACATCTACACGTGGAACTGCTCCTACAGAACACCCACTGAACACTGGCAGAAGACGTCAGACCTCCCAAAAGGCAAGAAACTCCCCACGTACTTGGGTAGGGCAAAAGAAAAAAGAAATAACAGAGACAAAAGAATAGGGATGGGACCTGCACCAGTGGGAGGGAGCCGTGAAGGAGGAAGGGTTTCCACATACTAGGAAACCCCTTCGTGGGTGGAGACTGTGGGTGGCAGAGGGGGGAAGCTTCGGAGCCATGGAGGAGAGCGCAGCCACAGGGGTGCGGAAGTCAAAGCAGAGAGACTCCCGCACAGAGGATCGGTGCCGAGCAGCACTCACCAGCCCGAGAGGCTTGTCTGCTCACCCGCCAGGGTGGGCAGGGGCTGGGAGCTTCGGTCGGATCCGGATCACAGGGAGAGGACTGGGGTTGGTGGCATGAACACAGCCTGAAGGGGTTAGCGCACCACAGCTAGCCGGGAGGGAGTCTGGTAAAATGTCTGCAGCTGCCGAAGAGGCAAGAGACTTTTTCTTGCCTCTTTGTTTCACGGCGTGCAAGGAGAGGGGATTCAGAGCGCTGCCTAAATGAACTCAAGAGATGGGCACGAGCCGCGACTATCAGCGTGGACCCAAGAGACAGCATGAGACGCTAAGGCTGCTGCTGACGCCACCAAAAAGCCTGTGTGCGAGCACAGGTCACTCTCCACACCGCCCCTCCCGGGAGCTGGTGCAGCCCGCCACCGTCAGGCTCCCGTGATCCAGGGACAACTTCCCCGGGAGAATGCACGGCGCGCCTCTGGCTGCTGCAACGTCACGCTGGCCTCTGCCGCCGCAGGCTCACCCCGCATCCATATCCTTCCCTCCCCACCGCCTGAGTGAGCCACAGCCCCCGAAATAGCTGCTCCTTTAACCCCATTCTGTCTGGGCAGGAAACAGATGCCCTCAGGCGACCTACACGCAGAGGCGGGTCCAAATACAAAGGTAAACCCCGGGAGCTGTGCGAACAAAGAAGAGAAAGGGAAATCTCTCCCGGCAGCCTCAGAAGCAGCGGATTAAAACTCCACAAACAACTTGATGTGCCTGCATCTGTTGAATACCTGAATAGACAACGAATCATCCCAAATTCAGGAGGTGGACTTTGGGAGCACGATATATTAATTTTTCCACTTTTCCTTTTTCTGTGAGTGTATATGTGTATGCTTCTGGGTGAGATTTTGTCTGTATAGCTTTTCTTTATAATAGCTTTATTTTATTTTATTCTCTTTCTTTCTTTCTTTCTATTTTTTCTCCCTCTTACTCTGAGCCGTGTGGATGAAAGGCTCTTGGTGCTCCAGCCAGGCATCAGGGCTGTGCCTCTGAGGTGGGACAGCCAACTTCAGGACACTGGTCCGCAAGAGACCTCCCAGCTCCACGTAATACCAAATGGCGAAAATCTCTCAGAGCACTCCATCTCAACATCAAGACGCAGCTTCACTCAACGACCAGCAAGCTACACTGCTGGACACCCTATGCCAAACAACTAGCAAGACAGGAACACATCCCCATCCATTAGCAGAGAGGCTGCCTAAAATCATAACAAAGCCACAAACACCCCAAAATACACCACCAGACGTGGACCTGCCCACCAGAAAGACAAGATCCAGCCTCATCCACCAGAACACAGGCACTAGTTCCCTCCACCAGGAAGCCTACACAACCCACTGAACCAACCTTAGCCACTGGGGACAGATACCAAAAACAACAGGAACTACGAACCTGCAGCCTGGGAAAAGGAGACACCAAACACATTAAGATAAGCAAAATGAGAGGACAGAAAAACACATAGCAGATGAAGGAGTGGGGTCAAAACACACCAGACCTAACAAATGAAGAGGAAATAGGTAGTCTACCTGAAAAAGAATTCAGAATAATGATAGCAAGGATGATCCAAAATCTTGGAAATAGTATAGACAAAATGAAAGAAACATTTAACAAGGACGTAGAAAAACTAAAGAGGAACCAAGCAATGATGAAAAACACAATAAATGAAATTAAAAATACTCTAGACGGGATCAATAGCAGAATAACTGAGGCAGAAGAACGGATAAGTGACCTGGAAGATAAAATGGTGGAAATAACTACTGCAGAGCAGAATAAAGAATAAAGAATGAAAAGAACTGAGGACAGTCTCAGAGACCTCTGGGACAACATTAAACGCACCAACATTTGAATTATAGGGGTCCCAGATGAAGAAGAGAAAAAGAAAGGGACTGAGGAAATATTTGAAGAGATTATAGTTGAAAACTTCCCTAATATGGGAAAGGAAATAGTTAATCAAGTCCTGGAAGCACAGAGAGTCCCATACAGGATAAATCCAAGGAGAAACACGCCGAGACACATATTAATCAAACTATCAAAAATTAAATATAAAGAAAACATATTAAAAGCACCAAGGGAAAAACAACAAATAACACACAAGGGAATCCACATAAGGTTAACAGTTGAACTTTCAGCAGAAACCTTGCAAGCCAGAAGGGAGTGGCAGGATATACTTAAAGTAAAGAAGGAGGAAAACCTACAACCAAGATTACCCTACCCAGCAAGGATCTCATTCAGATTTGATGGAGAAATTAAAACCTTCACAGACAAGCAAAAGCTGAGAGAGTTCAGCACCACCAAACCAGCTTTACAACAAATGCTAAAGGAATTTCTCTAGGAAAGAAACACAAGAGAAGGAGAACACCTACAATAACAAACCCAAAACAGTTAAGAAAATGGGAAGAGGAACATACATATAGATAATTACCTTAAATGTAAATGGATTAAATGCTCCCACCAAAAGATACAGACTGGCTGAATGGATACAAAAACAAGACCCATATATATGCTGTCTACAAGAGACCCACTTCAGACCTAGGGACACATACAGACTGAAAGTGAGGGGATGGAAAAAGATATTCCATGCAAATGGAAATCAAAAGAAAGCTGGAGTAGCAATTCTCATATCAGACAAAATAGACTTTAAAATAAAGACTATTACAAGAGACAAAGAAGGACACTATATAATGATCAAGGGATCGATCCAAGAGGAAGGCATAACAATTGTAAATATTTATGCACCCAACATAGGAGCACCTCAGCACGTAAGGCAAATACTAACAGCCATAAAAGGGGAAATCGACAGCAACACAATCATAGTAGGGGACTTTAACACCCCACTTTCACCAATGGACAGATCATCCAAAATGAAAATAAATAGGGAAGCACAAGCTTTAAATGATGCATTAAACAAGATGGACTTAATTGATATTTATAGGACATTCCACCCAAAAACAACAGAATACACATTTTTCTCAAGTGCTCATGGAACATTCTCCAGGATAGGTCATATCTTGGGTCACAAATCAAGCCTTGGTAAATTTAAGAAAATTGAAATCATATCAAGTTTCTTTTCGGACCACAACGCTATGAGACTAGATATCAATTACAGGAAAAGATCTGTAAAAAATACAAACACATGGAGGCTACACAATACACTACTTAATAAGGAAGTGATCACTGAAGAAATCAAAGGGGAAATCAAAAAATACCTAGAAACAAATGACAATGGAGACACAACGAACCAAAACCTATGGGATGCAGCAAAAGCAGTGCTAAGAGGGAAGTTTATAGCAATACAAGCCTACCTCAGGAAACAGGAAACATCTCGAATAAACAACCTAAACTTGCACCTAAAGCAATTAGAGAAAGAAGAGCAAAAAACCCCAAAGCTAGCAGAAGGAAAGAAATCATAAAGATCAGATCAGAAATAAATGAAAAAGAAATGAAGGAGACAATAGCGAAGATCAATAAAATTAAATCTGGTTCTTTGAGAATATAAACAAAATTGATAAACCATTAGTCAGACACATCAAGAGAAAAAGGGAGAAGACTCAAATCAATAGAATTAGAAATGAAAAAGGAGAAGTAACCACTGACAATGCACAAATACAAACGATCATGAGAGATTACTACAAGCAACTCTATGCAAATAAAATGGACATTTTGGAAGAAATGGACAGATTCTTAGAAATGCACGACCTGCCGAGACTAAACCAGGAAGAAATAGAAAATATGAACAGACCAATCACAAGCACTGAAATTGAAACTGTGATTAAAAACCTTCCAACAAACAAAAGCTCAGGACCAGATGGCTTCACAGGTGAATTCTATCAAACATTTAGAGAAGAGCTAACACCTATCCTTCTCAAACTCTTCCAAAATATTGCAGAGGGAGGAACACTCCCAAACTCATTCTACGAGGCCACCATCACCCTGATACTAAAACCAGACAAAGATGTCACAAAGAAAGAAAACTACAGGCCAATATCACTGATGAACATAGATGCAAAAATCCTCAACAAAATACTAGCAAACAGAATCCAAAAGCACATTAAGAGGATCATACACCATGATCAAGTGGGGTTTATTCCAGGAATGCAAGGATTCTTCAATATATGCAAATCAATCAATGTGATAAACTATATTAACAAATTGAAGGAGAAAAACCATATGATCACATCAATAGATGCAGAGAAAGCTCTCGAAAAAATTCAACACCCATTTATGATAAAAGCCCTGCAGAAAGTAGGCATAGAGGGAACTTTCCTCAACATAATAAAGGCCATATATGACAAACCCACAGCCAACATTGTCCTCAACGGTGAAAAACTGAAACCATTTCCACTAAGATCAGGAACAAGACAAGGTTGCCCACTCTCACCACTATTATTCAACATAGTTTTGGAAGTGTAAGCCACAGCAATCAGAGAAGAAAAAGAAATAAAAGGAATCCAAATCGGAAAAGAAGACGTAAAGCTGTCACTGTTTGCAGATGACATGATACTATATATAGAGAATCCTAAAGATGCTACCAGAAAACTACTAGAGCTAATCACTGAATTTGATAAAGTAGCAGGATACAAAATTAATGCACAGAAATCTCTTGCATTCCTATACACCAATGATGAAAAATCTGAAAGTGAAATTAAGAAAACACTCCCATTTACCATTGCAACAAAAAGAATAAAATATCTAGGAATAAACCTACCTAAGGAGACAAAAGACCTGTATGCAGAAAATTATGACACTGATGAAAGAAATTAAAGATGATACAAATAGATGGAGAGATATACCATGTTCTTGGATTGGAAGAATCAACATTGTGAAAATGACTCTACTACCCAAAGCAATCTACAGATTCAATGCAATCCCTATCAAACTACCAGTGGCATTTTTCACAGAACTAGAACAAAAAATTTCACAATTTGTATGGAAACACAAAAGACCCCGAATAGCCAAAGCAATCTTGAGAACGAAAAATGGAGCTGGAGGAATCAGGCTCCCTGACTTCAGACTATATTACAAAGCTACAGTAATCAAGACAGTTTGGTACTTGCACAAAAACAGAATCATAGATCAATGGAACAGGATAGAAAGCCCAGAGATAAACCCATGCACATATGGTCACCTTATCTTTGATAAAGGAGGCAAGCACATACAGTGGAGAAAAGACAGCCTCTTCAATAAGTGCTGCTGGGAAAACTGGACAGGTACATGAAATTAGAACACTCCCTGACACCATACACAAAAATAAACTCAAAGTGGATTAAAGACCTAAGTGTAAGGCCAGACACTATCAAACTCTTAGAGGAAAACATAGGCAGAACACTCTATGACATAAATCACAGCAAGATCCTTTTTGACCCAGCTCCTAGAGAAATGGAAATAAAAACAAAAATAAACAAATGGGACCTAATGAAACTTCAAAGGTTTTGCACAGCAAAGGAAACCATAAACAAGACCAAAAGACAACCCTCAGAATTGGAGAAAATATTTGCAAATGAAGCAACTGACAAGGATTAATCTCCAAGATTTACAAGCAGCTCATGCAGCTCAATAACATAAAAACAAACAACTCCATCCAAAAATGCACAGAAGACCTAAATAGACATTTCTCCAAAGAAGATATACAGATTGCCAACAGACACATGAAAGAATGCTCAACATTATTAATCATTAGAGAAATGCAAATCAAAACTGCAATGAGATATCATCTCACACCGGTCAGAATGGCCATCATCAAAAAATCTAGAAACAATAAATGCTGGAGAGGATGTAGAGAAAAGGGAACCCTCTTGCACTGTTGGTGGGAATGTAAGTTGATACAGCCACTATGGAGAACAGTATGGAGGTTCCTTAAAAAACTAAAAATAGAACTACCATACGACCCAGCAATCCCACTACTGGGCATGTACCCTGAGAAAACCATAATTCAAAAAGACTCATGTACCAAAATGTTCATTGCAGCTCTATTTACAATAGCCAGGACATGGAAGCAACCTAAATGTCCATCGACAGATGAATGGATAAAGAAGATGTGGCACATATATACAATGGAATATTACTCAGCCGTAAAAAGAAATGAAATGGAGGTATTTGTAATGAGGTGGATGGAGTTAGAGTCTGTCATACAGAGTGAAGTAAGTCAGAAAGAGAAAAACAAATACAGTATGCTAACACATATATACGGAATCTAAGGAAAAAAAAAAAAAAAGGCCATGAAGAACCTAGTGGCAAGACGGGAATAAAGACACAGACCTACTAGAGAATGGACTTGAGGATATGGGGAGGGGGTGGGGTGAGATGTGACAGGGTAAGAGAGTGTCATGGACATATATACACTACCAAATGTAAAATAGATAGCTAGTGGGAAGCAGCCGCATAGCACAGGGAGATCAGCTCGGTGCTTTGTGACCACCTAGAGGGGTGGGATGGGGAGGGTGGGAGGGAGGGAGATGCAAGAGGGAAGAGAAATGGGAACATATTGTATATGTATAACTGATTCACTTTGTTATAAAGCAGAAGCTAACACACTATTGTAAGGCAATTATACTTCAATAAAGATGTTTAAAAAAAAAAAAAAAAAAAAAAAAAAAAAGACTCATGTACCAAAATGTTCATTGCAGCTCTGTTTACAATATCCAGGACATGGAAGCTACCTACGTGTCCATCATCGGATGAATGGATAAAGAAGATGTGACACATATATACAATGGAATATTACTCAGCCATAAAAAGAAATGAAATGGAGGTATTTGTAGTGAGGTGGATGGAGTTAGAGTCTGTCATGCAGAGTGAAGTAAGTCAGAAAGAGAAAAACAAATACAGTATGCTAACACATATATATGGAATCTAAGGGGGAAAAAAAAGGTCATGACGAACCTAGTGGCAAGATGGGAATAAAGACACAGACCTACTAGAGAATAGACTTGAGGATATGGGGAGGCGGAAGGGTAAGATGTGACAGGGTGAGAGAGTGGCATGGACATATATACACTACCAAATATAAAATAGATAGCTAGTGGGAAGCAGCCACATAGCACAGGGAGATTAGCTCGGTGCTTTGTGACCACCTAGAGGGGTGGGATAGGGAGGGTGGAAGGGAGGGAGATGCAAGAGGGAAGAGATATGGGAACATATGTATCTGTATAACTGATTCACTTTGTTATAAAGCAGAAACTAACACATCATTGTAAAGTAATTATACTCCAATAAAGATGTTAAAAAAAAAGACCCAGAAAACTGTAGTACCATACATGTAGCAGAAGGAAGGAAAGAAGTAGAAGAGAGAGATCCATTTTTTTCAGGAGTAAATGAATATGTGCATGCTCTTCACAAGCAGTGTCTAGGATTCCTACAGCGCTCCTGCTGGTCCAACTGGTTTTCTAACCAGCCAAGGGAACTTCGCTTCCCAATGTCAGACCCCAGGTCTTGGGCACCCAATATGTGACTCTAACAGCACACTCCCCAGGGAAGATACCCCTCCTCTTCTTTGTCCCATTCCAGGGGTAAAGGTCCCGTCCTGATTGCTTTTCTTCCCTTCCTATTTGATTTTGTGTGGATCTTTATTATAGCCTTGGTTGTACAAGATTTTTACTGATGGTCTCCAGGTAGTTTTCAGTGACAATTGCTCTACATGTAGACGTATTTTTTTTAACACCCTTATTGGAGTATGATTTCTTTAAAATGTTGTGTTAGTTTCTGCTATATAATAAAGTGAATCAATTATATGTACACATATATCCCCATATACCCTCCCTCTTGTGCCTCCCTACCACTTTCGCTATCCCACCCCTCTATGTGGTCACAAAGCACTGAGCTAATGTCCCTGTGCTATGCAGCTACTTCCACTAGCTATCTGTTTTACATTTGGTAGTGTATATATGTCAATGCTACTCTCGCATTTCGTTCCAGCTTACACTTCCCCCTCCCCGTGTCCTCAAGTCCATTTTCTAGGTCTTCACCTTTATTCAGGTCCTGTCCTTAGGTTTATCAGAACCATTTTTTTTTAGATTACATATACATGTGTTAGCATACTGTATGTGTTTTACTCTTTCTGACATACTTCACTCTGTATGACAGACTCTAGGTCCATCCATCTCACTACAAATAACTCAATTTCATTTCTTTTTATGCCTAAGTAATATTCCATTGTATATATGTGCCACATAATCTTTATCCATTCATCTGTCAATGGACATTTAGGTTGCTTCCACATCTTGGCTGTTGTAAATAGTGCTGCAATGAACATTGTGGGACATGTCTCTTTTGGAATTATGTTTTTCTCAGGGTATATGCCCAGTAGAGGGATTTCTGGGTCATATGGTAGTTCTATTTTTACTATTTTAAGGGACCTCCATGCTGTTCTCCATAGTGGATGAATGAATTTATATTCCCACCAACAGTGTAGGAGGGTTCCCTTTTCTCCACACCCTCTCCAGCATTTATTGTTTGTAGATATTTTGATGACGGCCATACTGACTGGAGTGAGGTGATACCTCATTGTGGTTTTGATTTGCATTTCTCTAATTATTAGTGATGTTGAGCATCCTTTCATTTGTTTGTCGGCTCTCTGTTTATCTTCTTTGGAGAAATGTCTGTTTAGGTCTTCCACCCATTTTTGGACTGGGTTGATCATTTTTTTGAAATAGAGTGGCATGAACTGCTTGTATATCTTGGAGATTAATCCTTTGTCAGTTGCTTCGTTTGCAAATATTTTCTCCCATTCTGAGGGTTGTCTTTTTGTCTTGTTTATAGTTTCCCTTGCTGTGCAAAAGCTTTTAAATTTCATTAGATCCCATTTGTTTATTTTTGTTTTTATTTCCCTTTCTCTAGGAGGTGGGTCAAAAAGGATCTTGCTGTGATTTATGTCATAGAGTGTTCTGCCTTCTTTTTTCCTTTAAGAGTTTTATAGTGCCTGGCCTTACATTTAGGTCTTCAATCCATTTTGAGTTTATTTTTGTGTATGGTGTTAGGAAGTGTCTAATTTCATTCTTTTACATGTAGCTGTCCAGTTTTTCCAGCACCACTTATTGAAGAGGCTGTCTTTCTCCATTGTTTATTCTTGCTTCCTTTATCAAAGACAAGGTGACCGTATGTGCATTGGTTTATCTCTGGGGTTTGTATCCTGTTGCATTGATCTATATTTCTGTTTTTGTGCCAGTACCATACTGTCTTGATTACTGTAGCTTTGTAGTATAGTCTGAAATCCAGGAGCCTTATTCCTCTACTTCCTTTTTTCTTTCTCAAGATTGCTTTGGCTACTCAGGGTCTCAGGTGTCTCCATAAAAACTGTGAAATTTTTTCGTTCTACTTCTGTGAAAATTACCATTGGTAATTTGATAGGGATTACACTGAATCTGTAGATTGCTTTGGGTAGAATGGTCATTTTCACAATGTTGATTCTTCCAATCCAAGAACATGGTATATCTCTCCATCTGCTTGTATCATGTTTAGTTTTTTTCATCTTATAGATTTCTGCATACAGGTCTTTTGTCTCCTTAGGTAGGTTTATTTCTAGGTATTTTATTCTTTTGGTTGCAATGGTAAATGGGAGTGTTTCCTTAATTTCTCTTTCAGATTTTTCATTATTAGTGTATAGGAATGCAAGAGATTTCTGTGCATTAATTTTGTATCCTGCCACTTTACCAAATTCATTGATCAGCTCTAGTGGTTTTCTGGTAGAGTCTTTAGGATTCTCTATGTATATTATCGTGTCATCTGCAAACAGTGATAGTTTTATTTCTTCTTTTCCAATTTGGATTCCTTTTATTTCTTTTTCTTCTCTGATTGCTGTGGCTAACACTTTCAAAACTATGTTGAATAATAGTGGTGAGAGTGGGCAACCTTGTCTTGTTCCTGATCTTAGTGGAAATGGTTTCAGTTTTCTCCATTGAGGATGATGTTGGCTGTGGGTTTGTCATTTATGGCCTTTATTATGTAGGGAAAAGTTCCCTCTATGCCTACTTTCTGCAGGGCTTTTATCATAAATGGGTGTTGAATTTTGTCCAAAGCTTACTCTGCATCTATTGAGATGATCATATGGTTTTTCTCCTTTAATTTGTTAATATAGTGTATCACGTTGATTGATTTGCGTATATTGAAGAATCCTTGCATTCCTGGAATAAACCCCACTTGATCATGGTGTATGGCCCTTTTAATGTGCTGTTGGATTCTGTTTGCTAGTATTTTGTTGAGGATTTTTGCATCTATGTTCATCAGTGATATTGGCCTGTAGTTTTCTTTCTTTGTGACATCTTTGTATGGTTTTGGTATCAGGGTGATGGTGGCCTCGGAGAATGAGTTTGGGAGTGTTCCTTCCTCTGCTATATTTTGGAAGAGTTTGAGAAGGATAGGTGTTATCTTTTCTCTAAATGTTGGATAGAATTCGCCTGTGAAGCCATCAGGTCCTGGGCTTTTGTTTGTTGGAAGATTTTTAATCACAATTTCAATTTCAGTGCTTGTGATAGGTCTGTTCATATTTTATATTTCTTCCTGGTTCAGTCTCAGCAGGTTGTGCATTTCTAAGAATTTGTCCATTTCTTCCAGGT
The DNA here is from genome assembly GCF_028023285.1 of Balaenoptera ricei. NCBI lineage: Eukaryota > Metazoa > Chordata > Mammalia > Artiodactyla > Balaenopteridae > Balaenoptera > Balaenoptera ricei. The sequence goes on from NC_082660.1 coordinate 49,408,358, forward strand.
TGTCCATTTTATTGCCGTAGAGTTTCTTGTAGTAATCTCTCATGATCGTTTGTATTTCTGCAGTGTCAGTTGTTACTTCTCCTTTTCCATTTCTAATTCTATTGATTTGAGTCTTCTCCCTTTTTTTCTTCATGAGTCTGTCTACTGGTTTATCAATTTATTTTTTATCTTCTCAAAGAACCAGCTTTTAGTTTTATTGATCTTTGTTATCATTTCCTTCATTTCTTTTTCTTTTATTTCTGATCTGATCTTTATGATTTCTTTCCTTCTGCTAACTTTGGGGTTTTTTGTTCTTCTTTCTCTAATTGCTTTGGGTGGAAGTTTAGGTTGTTTATTTGAGATGTTTCCTGTTTCTTAAGGTAGGATTGTATTGCTATAAACTTCCCTCTTAGAACTGCTTTTGCTGCATCCCATAGGTTTTGGGTCGTCGTGTCTCCATTGTCATTTGTTTCTAGGTATTTTTTGATTTCCCCTTTGATTTCTTCAGTGATCACTTGGTTATTACATAGTGTATTGTTTAGCCTCCATGTGTTTGTATTTTTTACAGATCTTTTCCTGTAATTGATATCTAGTCCCATAGCGTTGTGGTTAGAAAAGATACTTGATATGATTTCAGTTTTCTTAAATCTACCAAGGCTTGATTTGTGACCCAAGATATGACCTATCCTGGAGAATGTTCCATGAGCACTTGAGCAAAATGTGTATTCTGTTGTTTTGGGGTGGAATGTCCGATAAATATCAATTAAGTCCATCTTGTTTAATGTATCATTTAAAGCTTGTGTTTCCTTATTTATTTTAATTTTGGATGATCTGTCCATTGGTGAAAGTGTGGTGTTAAAGTCCTCTACTATGATTGTGTTACTGTCGATTTCCTCTTTTATGGCTGTTAGTATTTGCCTTATGTATTGAGGTGCTCTTATGTTGGGTGCATAAATATTTACAATTGGTATATGTTCTTCTTGCATCGAACCCTTGATCATTATGTAGTGTCCTTCTTTGTCTCTTGTAATAGTCTTTATTTTAAAGTCTATTTTGTCTGATATGAGGATTGCTACTCCAGCTTTCTTTTGATTTCCATTTGCATGGAATATCTTTTTCCATCCCCTAACTTTCAGTCTGTATGTGTCCCTAGGTCTAAAGTGGGTCTCTAGTAGACAGCATATATATGGGTTTTGTTTTTGTATCCATTCAGCCATTCTGTGTCTTTTGGTGGGAGCAGTTAATCCATTTACATTTAAGTTAATTATCGATATGTATGTTCCTATTCCCATTTTCTTAAATGTTTTGGGTTTGTTATTGTAGGTGTTTTCCTTCTCTTGTGTTTCTTGCCTAGCGAAGTTCCTTTAGCATTTGTTGTAAAGGTGGTTTGGTGGTGCTGAACTCTCTCAGCTTTTGCTTGTCTGTAAAGGTTTTAATTTCTCCATCAAATCTGAATGAGATCCTTGCTGGGTAGAGTAATCTTGGTTGTAGGTTTTTCTCCTTCATCTTTTTAAATATGTCCTGCCACTCCCTTCTGGCTTGCAGAGTTTTTGCTGAAATATCAGCTGTTAACCTCATGGGGATTCCCTTGTGTGTTATTTGTTGTTTTTCCCTTGCTGCTTTTAATATGTTTTCTTTATATATAATTTTTGATATTTCGATTAATATGTGTCTTGGCGTTTTTCTCCTTGGATTTATCATGTATGGGACTCTCTGTGCTTCCAGGACTTGATTAACTATTTCCTTTCCCATATTAGGGAAGTTTTCAACTATAATCACTTCAAATATTTTCTCAGTCCCTTTCTTTTTCTCTTCTTCTTCTGAGACCCCTATAATTCGAATGTTGCTGTGTTTAATATTTTCCCAGAGGTCCGTGAGACTGTCCTCATTTCTTTTCATTCTTTTTTCTTTATTCTGCTCTGCAGTAGTTATTTCCACTATTTTATCTTCCAGGTCACTTATCCGTTCTTCTGCCTCAGTTATTCTGCTATTGATCCATTCTAGAGTATTTTGAATTTCATTTATTGTGTTGTTCATCGTTGCTTGTTTCCTCTTTAGTTCTTCTAGGTCCTTGTTAAATGTTTGTTGCATTTTGTCTCTTCTGTTTCCAAGATTTTGGATCATCTTTTTTATTATTATTCTGAATTCTTTTTCTGGTAGACTGCCTATTTCCTCTTCATTTGTTAGGTCTGGTGAGTATTTACGTTGCTCCTTCATCTGCTGAGTGTTTTTCTGTCTTCTCATTTTGCTTATCTTACTGTGTTTGGGGTCTCCTTTTCGCAGGCTGCAGGTTCGTAGTTCCCCTTGTTTTTGGTGTCTGTCCCCAGTTGCTAATTTTGGTTCAGTGGGTTGTGTAGGCTTCCTGGTGGAGGGGACTAGTGCCTGTGTTCTGGTGGATGAGGCTGGATCTTGTCTTTCTGGTGGGCAGGTCCACGTCTGGTGGTGTGTTTTGGGGTGTCTGTGGCCTTATTATGATTTTAGGCAGCCTCTGTGCTAATGGATGGGGCTCTGTTCCTGTCTTGCTAGTTGTTTGGCATAGGGTGTCCAGCACTGTAGCTTGGTGGTCGTTGAGTGAAGCTGCGTCTTGGTGTTGAGACAGAGATCTCTGGGAGATTTTCACCATTTGGTGTTACGTGGAGCTGGGAGGTCTCTTGTGGACCAGTGTGCTGAAGTTGTCTCTCCCACCTCAGAGGCACAGCCTTGATGCCTGGCTGGAGCACCAAGAGTCTTTCATCCACATGGCTGAGAATAAGAGGGAGAAAAAATAGAAAGAAAGAAATAGGATAAAATAAAATAAAGTATGATGAAATAAAATAGTTATTAAAATAAAGAATAAAACATAATTATTAATAAAAATAAAATTTTAAGTAAAAAAAAAAGGAAGGACCGTACCCTACGACACATGATTAAAGCAAAGCTATACAGACAAAATCTCGCACAGAAGCATACACATACACACTCACAAAAAGAGGAAAAGGGGAAAACAAAATATATCTTGTTCCCAAAGCCCACCTGCTCAATTTGGGATGATTTGTTGTCTATTCAGGTATTCCACAGATTCACGTACATCAAGTTGACTGTGGAGATTTATTCCACTGCTCCTGAGGCTGCTGGGAGAGATTTCCCTTTCTCTTCTTTGTTTGCACAGCTCCCGGGGTTCAGGTTTGGATTTGGACCTGCCTCTGCGTGTAGGTCGCCGGAGGGTGTCTGTTCTTCACTCAGACAGGATGGAGTTAAAGGAGCGGCTGATTTGGGGGCTCTGGCTCACTCAGGCCAGGGGGAGGGAGGGGTACAGAATGCGGGGCTAGCCTGCGGAGGCAGAGGCCGGCGTGACGTTGCACCAGCCCTATGCATGCCATGCGTTCTCCCGGGAAAGTTGTCCCTGGATAACGGGCCCCTGGCAGTGGTGGGCTGCACTCAGGCTTCTTGGTGGTGGCACCAGCAGCCTTAGCATCCCATGCCCGTCTCTGGGGTCTGCAATGATAGCCACGGCTCGCGCCCATCTCTGGAGCTCCTTTAAGCAGGACTCTTAATCCCTTCACCTCGCACACCAAGAAACAAAGAGCGAAGAAAAAGTCTGTTGCCTCTTTGGCAGGTCCAGACTTTTTCCCGGACTCCCTCCCGGCTGGCTGTGGTGCACTAACCCGTTCAGGCTGTGTTCACACAGCCAACCACAGTCCTCTCCCTGAAGTCTGACCTCTGAAACCTGAGCCTCAGCTCCCAGACCCCGCCCGCCCCTGCGGGTGAGCAGACAAGCCTCTCAGGCTGGTGAGTGCTGGTCGGCACTTGTCCTCTGTGCGGAAATCTCTCCGCTTTGCCCTCTGCACCCCTGTTGCTGTGCTCTCCTCCGTGGCTCCGAGGCTTCCCCACCACCACCCGCAGTCTCCGCCCACAAAGGGCTTCCTAGTGTGTGGAAACCTTTCCTCCTTCACAGCTCCCTCCCACTGCTGCAGGTCCCATCCCTATTCTTTTGTCTCTGTTTTTTCTCTTTTCTTTCACCCTACCCAGGTTCGTGAGGAGTTTCTTGCCTTTTGGGAATTCTGAAGTCTTCTGCCAGCGTTCAGTGGGTGTTCTATAGGAGCAGTTCCACGTGTAGATGTATTTCTGATGTATCTGTGGGGAGGAAGGTGATCTCCGTGTCTTACTCTTCTGCCATCTTCTCCTATAATGCTGGATTATCAGTTTAAAACAAGTAGATATAGTTATAGGGTTTTTTTTTTACTTTTTTTAAAAGTATTTGTTTATTTATTTATTTATGGCTGCATTCAGTCTTCGTCTCTGTGTGAGGGCCCTCTCCAGCTGCGGCAAGCGGGGACCACTCTTCATCGCGGTGCATGGGCCTCTCACTATCGTGGCCTCTCCTGTTGTGGAGCACAGGCTCCAGACCCGCAGGCTCAGTAATTGTGGCCCACGGGCCCAGCTGCTCCACGGCACGTGGGATCCTCCCAGACCAGGGCCCAAACCCGTGTCCCCTGCATAGGCAGGCAGACTCTCAACCACTGCGCCACCAGGGAAGCCCTAGTTATAGTTTGAAATATATAAGCTCCATGGTAACCATAAATCAAAAACCTACAACAAATACACAAAAACGTCAGAGAAAAGAAAACAACATAACACTAACTAAAATCGTCAAACTACAGGGGAAGAAACTAAGAAAAGAAGAGAAGAACAGAGATGAACTACAAAAACAACCAGAAAACAAGTACAAAATGGCAACAAGCATATAGCTATCAATAATCACTTTAAATGCCAACAGACTAATGCTGCAATCAAAAGACCTAAGTTAGCTTTTTGGATAAAAAAAAAGACACATCTATATCCTGCCTACAAGAGACTCACTTCAGAGCTAAAGACACACAGACAGTGATTGTGTCTTTAAAAGAAGATAAAGCTGAAGTAACAATTCTCATAACAGACAATGGATATTTTAAAACAAAGTGTATAAAAAAAAGACAAAGAAGGATATTATACAATTATAAAGGGAACAATTCAAGAAGAACATGTAACATTTGTAAGTATATATGCACCTAAAATAGGGGCACCTAAATATGTAAAGCCAATATTAGCAGACATAAAGGAAGAAATTAACAATAATACAATAATAATAGGGGACTTTAGGGAATTCCCCTGTGGTCCAGTGGTTAGAATTCAGTGCTTTCACAGCTGGGGCCTGGGTTTAATCCCTGGTCAGTGAACTAAGATCCTGCCAGACATATGGCACTGCCTCCCCCCAAATAATAATAATAGGGGACTTTAACAGCTCCACTTACATCAGTGAACAGATAATTCAGACAGAAAATAATGAGGAAACATTGGCCTTACATTACACATTAGGACAGTTGGACTTATTAGATATCTATAGAACATTCCTTCCAAACTCAGCAGAATACACTTGTTTTAAGTGTACATGGAACAATCTGCAGGATAGATCACTTACTAGACAGCAGAACAAGTCACAACAAATTTATGATGATAGAAATTATATCAAGCATTTTTTCCAACCTGAACAGTATGAAACTAGAAATCAATTACAGAAAGAAAAATGAGAAAAACACAAATAGGGGACAAAACAACATGCTACTGAAAAACCAAGTGATCTTCAAAGAAATCAAAAGAAAAATTGGAAAGTAACTTGAGAAAAATGAAAATTAAAACACAACTTTCCAAATTCAATGGGATGCAGCAAAAGCAGACCTAAGAAGGAAGTCTATAGCAACACAGGCCTACCTCAAGAAGCAGGAAAACAAACAAAATAACTTAACAAACCATCTAATGGAATTAGAAAAAGAAGAACTAACAAAGCTCAAAGTCAGCAGAAGGAATGGTATAATAAAGATCAGAGCAGTAATAAATAAGAAATCAAAAAAATATAATAGAAAAGATCAATAAAACCAGATTTGGGTATTTTTTTGAAATGATAAACAAAATTGATAAGCTTTTAAGCAGGCTCATTAAGAAAGAACAAAGACCCAAATAAACAAGATATGAGATGAAACAGGAGAAATTACAATTGATTATACAGAAATGCAATCATAAGAGAATAATACAAATAGTTATATGCCAACATATTGGACAACCTAGAAGAAATGGTTAAATTCTTATTAACATATCATCTTCCAAGACTGAATCAGGAAAGAAAAGAACATCTGAACAGACAGATTATCATTATTGAAGTTGAATCAATAATTTTAAAAACTCCCAACTGTTGTGCAGAATTGAACAATTTCACAGCCAAATTCTACCAAACATGTAAAGAAGAGTTAATACCCATTCTTAACAAGCTATTGTAAAAAAGGGAAGATGAGTGAACACTCACAAATTCATTCTAGAGGCCACCACTCACCACACTGATACCAAAACCAGACAAAGGCACTACAAAAAAAGTTACAGTCAAATATCTCTGATGAATAAAGATGAAAAATCCTTCACAAAATATGAGGAAATGGAATTCAACAATAAATAGAAAGGATAATGCACCATAAGAAGGTGGAATTTATTCCAGGTATGCATGTAATGTTCAATAACTGCAAATCAATGTGAGGCACCACATTAACAAAACAAAGGATAAATATCACATGATCATCTCATTAGATGCAGAAAAAGAATTTGACAAAATTTAACACCAATTCATTATAAAATCTCACAAGAATGTTGTTATAGAGGGACTATATCTCAACATAATAAAGGGCATCTATGACAAACCCACAGCTAACATCATACTCAATGGTGAAAAACTGAAAGCTTTTCCTCTAAAATTGAGAACTAGACAAGGATGCCCATTCTCTCCATTTCTATTTAACATAGTATTGGAAATCCTATCCACAGCAATCAGATAAGAAAAAGAAGTAAAAGGCACCCAAACTTAAAGAGAAGTACAAGTGTCACTATTTGCAGATAACATGACACTAAAAGTAGAAAACGCTTAAGACTCTGCCTAAAAAGTATAAGTAATAAATTAATTCAGTAAAGTTGCAGGATACAAGATTAATATACAGAAATCAGTTGCTTTTTTATACACTAATAATGAACTATCAGAAAGAAAAAGAAAGAAAACAAGCCCATTTACAATCACATCAAAAGGATAAAATACCTAGGAATAAAATTAACCAAGGGGGTTGATAGACGTGTATGCTGAAAATTATAAGATACTGATGAAGGAAATTGAAGATGATACAATTAAATGGAATGATAACATATGTTCATGTATTGGAACAATAATACTGTTAAAATGTCCATACTACCCAAAGCAATCCCAGATTTAAGGCTATCCCTATCAAAATACCCATGACATTTTTCACAGAACTAGAACAAGATATCCTAAAATTTTTATGGAACCACAAAAGACCCTGAATAGCCAAAGCAATCTTGAGAAAAAAGAACAAAGCTGGAGGTTTCACACTCCTTGTCTTCAAACTATACTCCAAAGTACACTAATCAAAACAGTATTGTAGTGGCACCAAAACAGATACATAGAGCAATGGAACAGAATAGAGATGCCAGAAATTAACCCACATACATGGGGTCAATTAATCTATGACAAAAGAGGCAAAAATATACAATGGGGAAAAAACAGTCTCTTCAATAAGTGGGGTTGTGAAAACTGGACAGTTACATGTCAAAGAACGAAATTAGAACATTTTCTCACCCCATATACAAAATAAACCCCAATAGTTTAAAGACCTAAATGTAACACTGGAAGTTATAAAACTCCTAAAATAAAACATAGGCAATAAATTATTTGACATGAGTCTTAGAAATTTTTCTTTTGGATTTGTCTCCTCAGGCAAGGGAAAGAAAATTAAAAAATAAACAAAATGATGCAATTGAATTTAAAAACTTTTGCACAGCAAAGGAAACCATCAGGCAAATGAAAAGACAGCCTAATGAATGGGAGAAGATATTTGCAAATGATATCTCTGATAAGGGATTAATACCCCAAATTCATAAAGAGATCACACAATTCAATACCAAAGGAACAAACAACCTGATTTTTTAAAAGGGCAGAAGATCTGAATAGACATTTTTCCAAAGACACACAGATGGCCAAAAGACATATGTAAATGTGCTCAACATTACTAATCATCAGGGAAATGCAAATCAAAACCACAATGAGATGTCACCTCACACCTGTTAGAATGACTATCATAAAAAACCCCAACAAATCAGGATTGTTGTTGAGGATGTAGACAAAAGAGAACCCTAGTACACTGTTGGTGGGAATGTAAATTGGTGCAGCCACTTTGGAAAACAGTATGGAGTCTCCTCCAAAATATAAAAATAAAACTACTACATGATCCAGCAATTCCACTCCTGGAAATATATCCACAGTGCATGAAAACCATAATTTGAAAAGATATATGCACCCCAATATTTATAGCAACATCATTTAGAATAACCAGTATATGGAAGCAAGTTAAGAGTCCATCAACAGATGAATGGATAAAGATGTGAGATAGGAGAGACCTTCAAGATGGAGGAGGAGTCAGACGTGGAGATCACCTTCCTCCCAACAAATACATCAGAAATGCATCCATATGTGGAACAACTCCTACAGAACACCTACTGAACGCTGACAGAAGACCTCAGACTTCCCAAAAGGCAAGAAACTCCTCACGTACCTGGATAGGGCACAAGAAAAAAGAAAAAACAGAGAAAAAAGCTGGGAGACTTTGAGTACTCACCCAAACCTTGGAAGGATTTGCCCTGTCCCTTGTTTCCTTATTTGTTTCCTTATTAAACAGTGGTGTTTGTCAGGCACTAGCGCTCTTGACTTGTCACAGGGTAGTTACCAAAGACACAGAGGGAAGCCCTGTGAATCATTTTTGTCATTGGCCTTTTCACAGGGAAGTAGCAGGAAGAGGAAGAAGAAGGCAGAGGCATAGGGGAGAACCTGAGTTGAATCACAATGTCTTGGCCTGGTAGAGCAGAGAAGCATCACCACATGCCAGGGACTGGACTGAGTGCTTATGACTGGGAGACCTTGGCAGGCAGGAAATGTACCTACCCCAGATCCTGGGTAAGAAAACATGTTGCATGAAGATGAAACAGCATGTTGTAAAGATGAGACACCTTTTCCTGGAGTCTGAGTCCATTTCCCAGAACTGCTGTTTGCCAGCCATGTAGCCATGGGTGAGTCACTAGATCTCTCTGTGCCTCAGTTCTCTTGTCTCTAAAATGAGGATAATGATAGTAATATCTACCACGCAGGGGTGGGGTGAGGTGATATAAAATGATATGCAGCATAAAGCCAGCCCCAGTCAGTGTTAGCCTTAACTGGGTGGGGGACTTTCTCATAGATCCTGGAACATAGGCTGGGAGGTCTCCTGAGGCTCATGAGATCAACAGTCTTCCTGTTCACCATCTCATTTTTAAACCTTGCAACAGGATGGCCTGGATTTTAGTCTAGGCTCTATACTTATTGTGTAACACTATGCAAGTTACTTCAGTTGTCTGATCCTTAGTTTGCAAGAGGGACAACACCACTTGCTTCATGGGTTTTCAAGAGGATGAAATAAGCTCAAGAATAGAAATTGCTAGATTAAAGACCCTGGCCATAGGAAGGCTCTGAATCTATAGTAAATATTCATATGTGTTATCTAATTTTTTGTATTTATTCTCACAGCAGCCCGGTGAGGCGGAAGAGTAGCCACAGTCAATGGATGAGAGAATTGGAGGCTCAGAGAGGTTAGGAGACTTGCCCAAGGTGAAAGCACAGGTTAAATCCATTTCACCTGCCTTCTCTAATCAAGGTCATTTTAAGTCTTGCACGTTCTCCAAGTGGCAAGTCACCTAAACAATAAGATGTTTGCCCAAGTTATTTTTCAGGAACTTGGGGTCAGCTGCATCTAGCTTGAGTGGAGCTTGTAAAGACTGGATAGGACTGCTACCGAACCAAACTTGTGTCTGCTCACCCACATGCAGTAAAGCCAATCTACTGACACCAGGTTGTGGTGAGGGAAAGTGTAACATTTATTGAAAGGCCAAGCAAGGAGTACTGGTAGATAATGCTTGAAAGACCTGATCATCCTACTGGCTTTCAGAGAAAGGTTTTAAAAGACAGGGTAAGGGAAGGGTAGTGGGGTGCATTATGGACATTGTGGACATGTGGACACAATGTCCACATTGTGGACATTCTTCTGATTGGTAGGAGGTGAGGTATTCAGGAGTCAACATCATCAACCCTCTGGTTCCAATCGGTCTGTGGTCTATGAGCTTGTGCTCAATATGCAGTTAGCTTTTTCCACCTGGTGGGGTTTTCAGTATCTGCAAAACAGCTCAAGGATATGGCTCAGGATATTATCTATAGCCCTTGAGGGGGAACTAAGGGTCCTTGACTTTGTTTAATGGCTAAACAATTATTTTGTCTTACTTGACTGTTTTCCTTTGTTTCTGCATTTCCTCACGACTCTGATTAAATCTGCTCTTTGGAACTAAGGGAGGGTCTAGGAGGCTAGAATTTCTCTACAAACAAGAGTCAGGTGGAGGGGTATGACCGCAGAAGGCCCCGAAGAGTCCTGCTTGGTTACAGGACAACTGACCCTTCAACTGGTTATGCATGAGGGTCAGCTTGGTGAGTTTATGATATCAAAGGGCCACAAGCTCCACTCTCAGAACGTGCGGAGGCTGGTATCCCAGGTATGTATGCACAGAACAGCGATTACCACACCTTTTTCCAATCAGCTTTCCTCACACTCCCCATGCCTCTGACTGACCTGCTCCTTTATACTTTATCCCACTAATACCCCAAGCCCCTTACCTTCAGGGAGGCAGATTTGAGATATGTTCTCCAATCTCCTCCCTTGGCTACTTTGCAAACAAATACTCTCTTTGCTGCAAACATCAGAGTCTCGGCATTTTGGCTTGCTGTGTATTGGGCAAAACAATCATGGTTTGGTAACAAAACGGCACACAGTTCATGACAGTTAGAACCTGGAAAGAGTCAAAGCCCAATCCCTCTCACTTAAGGGTGCCCATGACAATAATTTACAGCCTCTCTGTGTCTCCCAGAGGACCCCAAGACCAGTTGAATGAATGCTCATCTTATAGGGAGCATCATTTTCTTCTTTCCTTCACCAGTGCCATCCATTGTGGCACCCAAGGCTTCTAACACTCATTCCTGGTGGCAAGAGTGGCAGAGATAAACCAGTGGGGTGTCAAAGGTTCAGTAACATTCCCAGGTAAGTTGTCCATAACCCAGAAATGATTTATCTTTTCCAGGCTGGCAAGACTCCTGGAAGAATATGATGAAATTTATGGCATTATTGCTTAATAACCCTCACCTCTTTGTGGAAGCTAATGATACATGAACTCTGGTTTGTCTAGACAAGCTAAATCCTTGTGAGGTCCAAGGGTGGGTTTACCCTTTCCTTGTGAAGCCTCAAGTTCCTGGAAAGCTGATGCAAGTGTTTCCTAACTCTTGTTTGCAGAGTAGCATTTATATATCAGGGGAAAAATACAGTCACAGGTGTCAACTAATCTCTGTCCACAGCAGCACAGATGGTAAGAATTCCAGTTAATTACAGTAAAAAATTTAGAACAAGGATAATAGTCAGAGTAATATTATGAAAAATGGAAAAGTAAGGAACTCAAAAACCAGGCCCTCCACTGAAGCAATCATTAACCTGGCAAAAATGACAGAATCAATTTTTTCCCCAGAACTCTGGAATCAAAAAAAAAAAAAAAACCACCAAAAAACAAACAAACAAAACTACACCATTTGGGGGGTTGACAAATTTTGGTAAGAAAGTATTGTGACATTTGTGCTTACCCATTTAACATCCTCAGTTTCCAGTTAAGCAGTAGCTGGGAGGATGGAGGCCTGCATTCCTGGTGCAGGTTGCTGGTGTCTGTGGAGCAATATGAACTTTGCTATCAAAAGCTTGTGGTTGTGTATTTTGATCCGTCTGAAAGTTCCCTAAGGGACTGGCTCAGAGGCTGTCATTGTTCCTACACCTCCTGTGCCCCTCTCTCCCACCCAGGGCTGGAGTGGCTTTCCAGATGGCAGTGACATCTGTCAAAAACATTTAAGGACATATTACGTGTAGCTGCATGGGGCAAAGGAGAGTAGATGGGGGAGGCAGCAGACATACCCAAAAGACTGGGAAGGAGGAACTGAGGAGGAAGATTTGGGGGAAAATAAGAGATTTGAAGTGTGCTATGGACTGAATGTGTTCTCTCAAAATTTATATGTTTTCTACTTAATCCAATTGTGATGGTATTTAGAGGTGGAGCTTTGGGGACGTCATTAGGTCATGAGGATGGAGCCCTCATGAATAGGATTAGTGCCCTTATGATAAAGACATGAGACAGATTATTTCTCCACGATGTTTGGATACAGCAAGAAGGCATCTATCTGCTAATTAGGAAGATGGTTCTCATCAGGAACCAAATCAGCAGGCACCTTGATTTTGGTCTTCTCAGCCTCCAGACTTGGGAGAAATGAACTTCTGCCACCCAGTCTATGGTATTTGTTATGGCACCCTGAGCTAACAAAAAGAAAATTGTTCCCATGTATACTGAGGTACCTTGAGTGCAACACTCATTCCCAGGGTTGGGATGAATGTCTAGAAAAATCCTGAGAGGATCTTAGGTTTGCAACTCTGTGAGCTCCACACAAGCAGGAGGTAAATGCCAAGACAAAATCATAGGCAGCCTTGCTTAACATTGAAGCCTCAGTTCAGAGCCAATCTGCAAAACAAGAAGAACTATTTCTTTTGTGGAGGGGGGGTCCCAAGCATTTAAGTAATTATCTGTCAGGTCGCTAGATGACTGTTAAGATAATAGAAGAAACACTTTAGGCAAAATACATGACAAAAATCCCCACAATCTTTGCAAATACAGCTTGGACAAGTCACTAAACAAACGGATGACTGCAGCACTCAGCAATGGCAAACCTTGGAAAGGAGGAGAAACTTATTTCCAGAGTTCCCACATTATAATATTAAAAATTCCAGTTTTCAATGGAAAAAAACCACAAGATTACAAAGACACAGGAAAGTATGTTTGATCCATACACAAACAAAAAAATACATAAAATTCATTCCTGAAAACAAAACATTCAACTTATTAGACGAGGATTTATTATTATTTTTTTCCTTAATGCAACTGTTTTTTATTTATTATTTTTTATTTATTTAACATCTTTATTAGAGTATAATTGCTTTAAAATGTTGTGTTAGTTTCTGCTGTAAAACAAGGTGAATCAGCTATATGTATACATATATCCCCATATCCCCTCCATCTTACATCTCCTTCCCACCCTCCCTATCCCACCCATCTAAGTGGTAACAAAGCACCGAGCTCATCTACTGTGCTATGCAGTTGCTTCCCACTAGCTATTTATTTTACATTTGGTAGTGTATATATGTAAATGCTACTCTCTCACTTCGTCCCAGCTTACCCTGCCCCATCGCCATATCCTCAAGTTCATTCTCTGCAATGGCATCTTTACTCCTGTCGTGTCCCTAGGTTCATCAGACCTTTTTTTTTAAGATTCCACATATATGTGTTAGCATACAGTATTTTTTTTTTCACTTTCTGACTTACTTCACTCTGTATGACAGATTCTAGGTCTATCCACCTCACCACAAATAGCTCAATTTATTTGTTTTTATGGCTGAGTAATATTCCATTGTATATATGTGCCACATCTTCTTTATCCATTCATCTGTCGATGGACATTTAGGTTGCTTCCATGTCCTGGATATTGCAAATGGAGCTGCAATGAACATTGTGTTACATGACTCTTTTTGAATTATGGTTTTCACAGGATATATACACAATAGTAAGATTGCTGGGTCATATGGTAGTTCTATTTTTAGTTTTTAAGGAATCTCCATACTGTTCTCCATAGTGGCTGTATCAATTTACATTCCCACCAACAGTGCAAGTGGGTTCCCTTTCCTCCACACCCTCTCCAGCATTTACTGTTTGTAGATGTTTTGATGATGGCCATTCGGACCAGTGTGAGGTGACACCTCATTGTGGTTTTGATTTGCATTTCTCAAATGATTAGTGATGTTGAGCATATTTTCATGTGTTTGTTGGCCATCTGTATGTCTTCTTTAGAGGAATGTCTGTTTAGGTCTTCTGCCCATTTTTTGATTGGGTTGTTTGTTTGTTTTAATATTGAGCTGCATGAGCTGTTTATATATTTTGGAGACTAATCCTGTGTCTGTTGATTCGTTTGCAAATATTTTCTCCCATTCTAAGGGTTGTATTTTCGTCTTGTTTATAGTTTCCTTTGCTGTGCAAAAGCTTTTAAGTTTCATTAGGTCTCATTTGTTTATTTTGTTTTTATTTCTATTTCTCTAGGAGTTGGGTCAAAAAGGAACTTGCTGTGATTTATGTCATAGAGTGTTCTGCCTAGGTTTTCCTCAAAGAGTGTTATAGTGTTTGCCCTTACATTTAGGTCTTTAATCCATTTAGAGTTTATTTTTTGTGTATGGTGTTACAGAGTGTTCTAATTTCATTCTTTTACATGTAGCTGTCCAGTTTTCCCTGAACAACTTATTGAAGAGGCTGTCTTTTCTCCATTGTATATTCTTCCTTCCTTTATCAAAAATAAGGTGACCATATGTGCGTGGGATTATCTCTCGGCTTTCTATCCTGTTCCATTGGTCTATATTTCTGTTTTTGTGCCAGTAGCATACTGTCTTGATTACTGTAGTTTGTAGTATAGTCTGAAGTGAGGGAACCTGACTCCTCCAGCTCCGTTTTTCTTTCTCAAGTGTGCTTGGGCTATTCGGGGTCTTTTGTGTTTCCATATAAATTGTGAACTTTTTAGTTCTAGTTCTGTGAAAAATGCCATTGGTAGTTTGATTGGGATTGCATTGAATCTGTAGATTGCTTTGGGTAGTATAGTCTTTTTCACAATGTCAATTCTTCCAATCCAAGAACATTGTATATCTCTCCCTCTGTTTGTAGCATCTTTAATTTCTTTCATCAGTGTCTTATAGTTTTCTGCATACAGGTCTTTTGTCTCCTTAGGTAGGTTTATTCCTAGGTGTTTCATTCTTTTTGTTGCAATGGTAAATGGGAGTGTTTCCTTAATTTCTCTTTCAGATTTTTCGTTGTTAGTGTATAGGAATGCAAGAGATTTCTGTGCATTAATTTTCTATCCTGCTACTATACTAAATTCATTGATTAGCTCTAGTAGTTTTCTGGTAGCATCTTTAGGATTCTCTATGTATAGTATCATGTCATCTGCAAAAAGTGACAGTTTTACTTCTTCTTTTCCAATTTGGATTCCTTTTAATTCTTTTTCTTCTCTGATTGCCCTATCTAAAACTTTCAAAACTATGTTGAATAACAGTGGTGAGAGTGAGCAACCTTGTCTTTTTCCTGATCTTAGAGGAAATGGTTTCAGTTTTTCACCATTAAGAACGATGTTGGCTGTGGGTTTGTCATATATGTCTTTTATTATGTTGGGGTATATTCCCTCTATGCCTACTTCTGAAGAGTTTGTTTAAAAAATGGGTGTTGAATTTGTCAAAGATTTTTCTGAATCTATTGATATTGTCATATGGTTTGTATCATTCAAGTTGTTATTATGGTGTATCACATTGAGTGATTTGCATATATTGAAGAATCCTTTCATTCCTGGGATAAACCCCACTTGATCATGGTGTATGATCCTTGTAATGTGCTGTTGGATTCTGTTTCCTAGTATTTTGTTGAGGATTTTTGCATCTATGTTAATCAGTGATATTGGCCTGTAGTTTCCTTTTTTTGTGACATCTTTGTCTGTTTTTGGTATCAGGGTGATGGTGGCCTCGTAGAATGAGTTTGGGAGTGTTCCTCCCTCTCCTATATTTTGGAAGAGTTTGAGAAGGATAGGTGTTAGCTGTTCTCTAAATGTTTGATACAATTCTCCTGTGAAGCCGTCTGGTCCTGGACTTCTGTTTGTTGGAAGATTTTTAATCAGAGTTTCAATTTCAGTGATTGTGAATGGTCTGTTTATAATTTCTATTTCTTCCTGTTTCAATCACTGAAGGTTGTGCTTTTCAAGGAATTTGTCCGTTTCTTCCAGGTTGTCCATTTTATTGTCATGTAGTTGCTTGTAGTAATCTTTCATGATCCTTTTTATATTTGCAGTGCCAGTTGTTACTTCTCCTTTTTCATTTCTAATATTGTTAATTTGAGTCTTATCCCTTTATTTCTTGATGTGTCTGGCTAATTGTTTATCAATTTTATTTATCTTCTCAAGAACCAGCTTTTAGTTTTATTGATCTTTACTATTGTTTACTTCATTTCTTTTTATTTATTTCTGATCACATCTTTATGATTTCTTTCCTTCTGCTAACTTTGGGGCTTTTTGTTCTTCTTTATCTAATTGCTTTAGGTGTAAGGTTAGGTTGTTTATTTGAGATGTTTCTTGTTCTTGAGGTGGGATTGTATTGCTATAAACTTCCCTCTTAGAACTGCTTTTCTTGCATCTGATACGTTTTGGGTCGCCGTGTTTTCATTGTCATTTGTTTCTAGGTATTTTTTGATTTCCTCTTTGATTTCTTCAGTGATCTCTTGGTTATTAAGTAGTGTGTTGTTTAGCCTCCATGTGTTTGTGTTTCTTACAGATTTTTTCCTGTAACTGATACCTAGTCTCATAGCGTTGTGGTCAGCAAATATACTTGATATGATTTCAGTTTTCTTAAGATAACTGAGGCTTGATTTGTGACCCACTATATGATTTATCCTGGAGAATGTTCCATGAGCACTTGAGAAGAAAGTGTATTGTGTTGTTTTTGGATGTAATGTCCTATAAATATCAATTAAGTCCATCTTGTCTAATACGTCATTTAAACCTTGTGTTTCCTTATTTATTTTCATTTTGGTTCATCTGTCCATTGGTGAAAGTGGGGTGTTAAAGTCCCCTACTATGATTGTGTTACTGTCAATTTTCCCTTTTATGGCTGTTAGCATTTGCCTTAGGTATTGAAATGCTCTTATGTTGGGTGCATAAATATTTACAATTTTTATATCTTCTTCTTGGATCGATCCCTTGATCATTATGTAGTGTCCTTCTTTGTCTCTTGTAATAGTCTTTATTTTGACATGTATTTTGTCAGATATGAGTATTGCTACTCCAGCTTTCTTTTGATTTCCATTTGCATGGAATATCTTTTTCCATCCCCTCACTTTTAGTCTGTATGTTTCCATAGTTCTGAAGTTGGTCTCTTGTAGACAGCATACATACGGGTTTTATTTTTGCGTCCATTCAGCCAGTCTATGTCTTTTGGTTGGGGCATTTTATCCATTTACATTTAAGGTAGTTATCGATATGTATGTTCCTAATACAATTTTCTTAATTATTTTGGGTTTGTTTTTATTGGTCTTTTCGTTCTCTTGTGTTTCCTACATAGAGAAGTTCCTTTAGCATTTGTTGTAATGCTGGTTTGGTGGCATTGGATTCTCTTAACTTTTGCTTGTTTGTAAAGGTTTTAATTTCTCCATCGAATCTGAATGAGATCCTTACTGGTTAGAGTAATCTTGGTTGTAGATTTTTCCCTTTCATCACTTTAAATATGTCCTGCCACTCCCTTCTGGCTTGCAGAGTTTCTGCTGAAAGATCAACTGTTAACCTTATGGGGATTCCCTTGTATGTTAATTGTTGCTTTTCCTTTGCTGCTTTTAATACTTTTTTTTTGCATTTAATTTTTCAAAGTTTCATTAATATGTGTCTTGGTGTGTTTCACCTTGGATTTATCCTTTATGGGATGGTCTGCACTTCCTGGACTTGATTGACTCGTTCCTTTCCCATGTTAGAGAAGTTTTCAACTATAATCTCTTCAAATATTTTCTCATTCCCTTTCTTTTTCTCTTCTTTTGTGACCCCTATAATTTGAATGTTGGTGTGGTTAATATTGTCCCAGAAATCTCTGAGACTGTCCTCAATTCTTTTCATTCTTTTTTCTTTATTCTGCTGTTGGTAGTTATTTCCACTATTTTATCTTCCAGGTCACTTTTCCGTTCTTCTGCCTCAGTTATTCTGCTATTGATTCCTTCTAGAGAATTTTAAATTTCATTTATTGTGTTGTTCATCATCAATGTTTGTTTTCTCTTTAGTTCTTTTAGGTCCTTGTTATACGTTTCTTGTATTTTCTCCATTCTATTTCCGAGATTTTGGATCATCTTTACTATCATTACTCTGAATTCTTTTTCAGGTAGACTGCCTATTTCCTCTTCATTTGTTTGTTCTTGTGGGTTTTTACCTTGCTCCTTCATCTGCTGCATATTTCTCTGTCTCATTTTGTTTAAACTACTGGGTGGGGTCTCCTTTTCACAGACTTCAAGTTCGTAGTTTCTGGGTTTTTTTGGTGTCTTACCCCAGTGGGTGAGGTTGGTTCAGTGTGTTGTGTAGGATTACTGGTGTAGGGGACTGATTCCTGTATTCTGGTGGGTGGGGCTGGATCTTGTCTTTCTGGTGTGCAGGCCCACTTCTGGTGGTGTGTTTTGTAGTGACTGTGAACTTAGTATGATTTTAGATGGCCTCTCTTCTAATGGGTTGTGTTTTGTTCCTGTCTGGCTAGTTGTTTGGCATGGGATGATCAGCAATGGAGTTTGCTGGCCCTTGGATGGAGCTGGGTCTTAGCGTTGAGATGGAGATCTCTGGGAGAGCTCTTGCCAGTTGATATTATGTGGGGCTGGGAGGTCTCTTGTGGTCCAATGTCCTGATCTCAGCTTTCCCACCTCAGAGGCACAGTACTGACATCAGGCCAGAGCACCAAGACCCTGTTAGCCACACGGCACAGTAGAGGAGGGAGGGAAAAAAAAGAAATTATTAAAATAAAAATTAAAATAACAATAAAAAGAAGAGAGCAACCAAACCAATAAACAGATCCACCAATGATAACAAGCGCTAAACACTAAACTAAGATAAACATAAAATTAGAAATATATCAGTCACAGACAGGAAACCACAACACTACAGTTGCTACCAAATTCCACTGTCTCAAGTTTGGGAATATTCATTTTCTATTCAGTTTCTCCACAGATGCAGGGTTCATGAAGATGATGTGGGGATTTAATCCACTGCTCCTGAGGCTGCATGGAGAAATTTCCCTTTCTCTTCTTTGTTTGCACAGCTCCTGTTGTTCAGATTTGGATTTGGCCCCAACTCTGCATGTAAGTCACCTGAGGGTGTCTATTCTTCATTCAGACAGGATGGAGTTAAAATATCAGTTGATTAGGGGGCTCTTGCTCACTCAGGTGGGAGGAAGGGAGGGATATGGAATACGGGGTGAGCCTGTGGTGGTAGAGGCTGGTGTGACGTTGCAACAGCCTGAGGCACACTGTGTGTTCCCCTGAAGAAATTGTCTCTGGATCACGGTACCCTGGCAGTGGTGGGCTGCACAGGCTCCTGGGAGGGGAGGTGTGGATAGTGACCTGTGCTTGCACACAGGCTTCTTGGTGGCTGCAGCAGCAGCCTTAGAGTTTCATGCCCATCTCTGGGGTCTGCGCTGATAGCCGTGGCTTGTGTCTCTCTCTGGAGCTCCTTTAGGCAGTGCTCTGAATCCCCTCTCCTCGTGCACCCTGAAACAATTGTCTCTTGCCTTTTAGGCATTTCCAGACATTTTCCTGGACTCCCTCCGGGCTAGCTGTGGCACACTAGCCTCCTTCAGGTTGTGTTCACGCAGCCAACCCCAGTCCTCTCCCTGGGATCTCACCTCTGAAGCCTGAGCCTCAGCTCCCAGCCCCCACCCTCCCTGGAAGGTGAGCAGACAAGTGTCTCAGGCTGGTGAGTGCTAGTTGACACTGATCCTCTGTGCAGGAATCTCTCTACTTTGCTCTCTCCACCCCTGTTGCTGCACTCTCCTCCGTGGCTCCAAAGCTTCCCTCCCACCCACCCCCCCATCTCGGCCAGTGAAGAGGCTTCCTAGTGTGTGGAAACCTTTCCTCCTTCACAGCTCGCTCCCAGAGGTGCGTGTCCCATCCCTATTCTTTTGTCTCTGATTTTTCTTTTTTCTTTTGCCCTACCCAGGTACGTGGGCATTTTCCTGCCTTTTTGGAAGTCTGAGGTCTTCTGCCAGCATTAGTAGGTGTTCTGTAGGAGTTGTTCCACACGTAGATGTATTTTTGATGTATTTGTGGGGAGGAAGGTGATCTCCACGTCTTACTCCTCCACCATCTTAAAGATCCCCTGCTAGATGAGGACTTTAAATCAACTGTCCTAAATATGCTCAAAGAGCTAAATAGATCCATGGAAAAAAATTAAGAGGAAGTAAGAAAATATGTATGAAATAATATAGAATATTATTAATAATATGTTAATTATAAAAATGAGCTAAATAGAAATTTTTGAGTAGAAAAGCATCATAACTTCAGTGAAAATTTCACTAGAGTGTTTCAACAGCAGATTTGAAAAGGAAGAAACACCCTTATGATAGGACAGTTGAAATTATCCAGTCTGAGAATCAGAGACGAAAAAATATGAACAAGGCTAAGACCTATAGGACATCAACAAGAATACCAATATATACATAATGGGGAGTCACAGAGGGACAGAAGAAAGGGAAAGGGGCAGATAAAATATTTAAAGAAATAATGTTCAAAAACTTCCCAGATTTGATGCACATCTAAAAGCTCAACAAACTCAAAATAGGATGAACCCAAAGAGATATACCCTCAGATCTACCCTCATACACATTAATATTGACTCTAGCTAAAGACAATGAGAAAATGTTTAAAGTATCAAGAGCAAAGTGAGTCATAATGTACAAGTGATTCCCAATAAGAATAAGAGCCAGTTTCTCATCAGAAACCATGGAGGCTAGAAGCCAGTGAGATGACGTATTTAAAGTGCTAAAACATAAAACTGTTAACCAAGAATTCTATATCTGACAAAACTTTTCTTAAAAAAATGGAGGAGGAGGAGAGAAGGCAAAATGGTGGAGTAGAGGACCTTGAGCTCACCTCTTCCCACGAGAACACCAAAATCACAACTAACTGCTAAACAACCATCAATTAAAAAAAGAACTGGAATGTACCAGAAAAGATATTCTACATAAAAAGACAAAGAAGAAATTAAATTAGATTGTAGGAGAGGTGCACTCTTGATGTAATTAAATCCCATATCCTGTAATGGGCATCCCAGAAACTGGAGAATAATTATATTGTGAAAGTTCTCCCATGGAAGTGAGACTTCTGAGCCCCACCTTAGGCTCACCAGTCTGGGGGTCTGGCATCAGGAGGAGGAGCCCCCAAAGCATTTGGCTTTGAAGGCCAGCAGGTCTTTTTTTTTTTTTTTTTAACATCTTTATTGAAGTATAATTGCCTTACAATAGTGTGTTAGCTTCTGCTTTATAACAAAGTGAATCAGTTATACATATACAATATGTTCCCATTTCTCTTCCCTCTTGCATCTCCCTCCCTCCCACCCTCCCCATCCCACCCCTCTAGGTGGTCACAAAGCACCGAGCTGATCTCCCTGTGCTATGCGGCTGCTTCCCACTAGCTATCTATTTTACATTTGGTAGTGTATATATGTCCATGACACTCTCTTACCCTGTCACATCTCATCCCACCCCCTCCCCATATCCTCAAGTCCATTCTCTAGTAGGTCTGTGTCTTTATTCCCGTCTTGCCACTAGGTTCTTCATGGCCTTTTTTTTTTTTTCCTTAGATTCCGTATATATGTGTTAGCATACTGTATTTGTTTTTCTCTTTCTGACTTACTTCACTCTGTATGACAGACTCTAACTCCATCCACCTCATTACAAATACCTCCATTTCATTTCTTTTTATGGCTGAGTAATATTCCATTGTATATATGTGCCACATCTTCTTTATCCATTCGTCTGTCGATGGACATTTAGGTTGCTTCCAGGTCCTGGCTATTGTAAATAGAGCTGCAATGAACATTGTGGTACATGACACTTTTTGACCTATGGTTTTCTCAGGGTATATGCCCAGTAGTGGGATTGCTGGGTCGTATGGTAGTTCTATTTGTAGTTTTTTAAGGAAACTCCATACTGTTCTCCATAGTGGCTGTATCAATTTACATTCCCACCAACAGTGCAAGAGTGTTCCCTTTCCTCCACACCCTCTCCAGCATTTATTGTTTCTAGATTTTTTGATGATTGAAGGCCAGCAGGTCTTAATTGTAGGAGCTCCACAGGAGTGGGGGAAACAGAGACTCCACAGTGGGAGGATGCACACAAGTTCTCATGTGCCCCAGGACCCAGGGCAAAATTAGTGACTTCAAAGGAGCCTGGGCCAGACCTACCTTCTGGTCTTCAAGGGTCTCCAATGGAAGGAGGGTGCAGCTGTGGCTCTCTCTTGGGACATAAAGGTGGCTGGTGAACATATCCAGGATTACTCATCTGAAGGCTGACATCTTGCTTGGGACATTAGCACCAATATCTGCCCTCACCCAAAAGCCTGCAGGCTCCAGTGTTGGGATGCATCAGGCCAAAGAACCAAAAGGGCAGGAACACAGTCCCACTAATCAACAGACAGGCTACCTAAAGACTTCCTGAGCCTACAGCCACCTCTAGACATGACCCTTGACATGTCCCTGTCCACCAGAAGGCCAAGACACAACTGCACCCACCAGTGGGCAGGCACTGGCCCCTCCCACCAGGAAGCCTACACAAGCCTCTAGAACAGCCTCATCCACCAGAGGGCAGACACCACAAGCAAGAAATATACAGTCCCACACCCCATGGAACTGAGTCTACAAAACAGGTCAGAACATATCCTGGGACCAGCTAGTCCCTGGACATTGGGTGACTAGAGGGGAGTGTACTGCTGGGACACAAAGGACATCCCCCACAGAGGGCCACTTCTCCAAGGCCCAGAAACATACCTAACTTTCCACATACATAAAAATACAAATAGAAGTCAATACAAAATGAGATAGCAGAGGAGCATGTTCCAGATGAAGGAACAAGATAAAACCCCAGAAGAAAAACCAATTGGCAATCATAAGGATCATACAGATGATCCAAGAACTCAGGAAAAGAATGGATGCAAAGAACGAGAATTTTAAAAAGTTTTTAACAAAGAATTAGGAAAAATAAAGAACAACCAAACAAAGTTGAAGAATATAATAAATGAGATGAAAAATACACTAGATGGAATCAATAGCAGAATAAATGAGGCAGAAGAATGGATAAGTGAGCTGGAAAACAGAGAGGTGGAAATCACTGCTGCAGAACAGAATAAACAAACAAAAAGAAATGAGGACAGTTTAAGAGACCTCTCAGACAATGTCAAAGGCACCAACAATCACATTATAGGGGTCCCAGAATGAGAAGAGAGAGAGAGAAAAGGCCTGAGAAGTTATTTGAAGAGATAATAGCAGAAAACCTCCCTAACATGGGAAAGGAAGCAGTCACCCAAGTCTAGGAAGAGCAGAGAGCCCCACACAGGATCAACCAAAGGAGGAACACACCGTGATATATATTAATCAAATTGAGGAAAATTAAATACAATGAGAAAGTATTAAAAGCAAGAAGAGAAAAGTAACAAATAATATACAAAGGAATCTTCATAAGGTTATCAGCTGATTTTTCAGCAGAAAATCTGCAGGCCACAAGGGAGTGGCACATTATATTTAAAGTAAAGAAAAAGTGACAACCAAGAATATTCTACACAAGAAGGTTCTCACTCATATTTCACAGAGGAATCAAAAGTTTTACAGAGAAGCAAAAGCTTAAAGAATTCACACCACCAAACAAGCTTTACAACAAATGCTAAAGGAACTTCTTTAGGCGGAAAAAAAAAGGGTCAAAACTAGAAACAAGAAAATTACAAAATGTGAAAGCTCACATGTAAAGGCAAACACTCAGTAAAAGTAGGAAATTATCCACACACAAATATGATATATAAACCAATAATCATGAGAGGAGGAGAGTACAAATGCAGGATATTTGAAGTGCAATTGAAATTAATAGATCAGCAACTTAAAACAATCAGGTATGTATATAGACTGCTATTTCAAAACCTCATGTTAACCACAAACCAAAACTCTAATAGATATACACACAAGTAAGAAAAAGGAATCCAAACACAACACTAAAAAAAAAAAAATCAGATCACAAGAGAACAGGAGAAAAAGAAAGGGAGACCAAAGACCTACAAAAACAAATCATAAACAGCTAACAAAATGACAATAAGGCATACATATTGGTAATTACCTTCAATGTAAATGCATTAAATGCTCCAACCAAAAGACATAGACTGGCTGAATGGATACAAAAACAAGACCTGTATATGTGCTGTCTACAAGAGACCCATTTCACACCTAGGGACACATACCGACTGAAAGTGAGAGGTTGGAAAAAGATATTCCATGCAAAAGGAAATCAAAAGAAAGATAGAGTAGCAATACTCATATCAGACAAAAAAATAATTTAAAACAAGACTATTACAAAAGAGACTTCCCTGGTGGCACAGTGGTTAAGAATCTGCCTGCCAATGCAGGGGACACGGGTTCAATCCCTGGTCTGGGAAGATCTCACGTGCCATGGAGCAACTAAGCCTAGTGAACCACAACTACTGAGCCTGCGCTCTACAGCCCATGTGCCACAACTACTGAGCCCATGTGCTGCAAATACTGAAGCCCACATGCCTAGAACCCATGCTCCACAACAAGAGAAGCCACTACCATGAGAAGCCCATGCACCACAATGAAGAGTAACCCCCACTCACCACAGCCAGAGAAAGCCCATACACAGCAACGAAGAACCAACGCAGACAAAATGCACAAAAAGCTTTCGACAAAATTCAACACCCATTTATGATAAAAACCCTCCAGAAAGTAGGCAGAGAGGGAACTTTTCTCAACATAATAAAGGCCAGGAGGTCGGAGAAGATGGCGGAAGAGTAAGACGTGGAAATCACCTTCCTCCCCACAGATACATCAGAAATACATCTACACGTGGAACTGCTCCTATAGAACACCCACTGAACACTGGCAGAAGACCTCAGACCTCCCAAAAGGCAAGAAACTCCCCAGGTACCTGGGTAGGGCAAAAGAAAAAAGCAAAAACAGAGACAGAAGAATAGGGATGGGACCTGCACCAGTGGGAGGGAGCTGTGAAGGAGGAAAGGGTTCCACACACTAGGAAAGCCCCTTCACGGGCGGAGACTGTGGGTGGCAGAGTGGGGAGCTTCAGAGCCACGGAGGAGAGTGCAGCAAAAGGGGTACGGAGGGCAAAGCGGAGAGATTCCCGCACAGAGGATCTGTGCCGACCAGCACTCACTAGCCCGAGAGGCTTGTCTGCTCACCCGCAGGGGCGGGTGGGGGCTGGGAGCTGAGGCTCGGGCTTCGGAGGTCAGACCCCAGGGAGAGGACTGGGGTTGGCAGCGTGAATACAGCCTGAAGGGGTTAGTGTACCATGGCTAGCTGGGAGGGAGTCCGGGAAAAGGTCTGGAGCTGCCGAAGAGGCAAGAGACTTTTTCAACCCTCTTTGTTTCCTAGTGCGCGAGGAGAGGGGATTAAGAGCGCTGCTTAAAGGAGCTCCAGAGACAGGGACAAGCCGCAGCTATCAGCGCGGACCCCAGAGACGGGAATGAGACGCTAAGGCTGCTGCTGCAGCCACCAAGAAGCCTGTGTGCAAGGACAGGTCACTATCCACACCTCCCCTCCTGGGAGGCTGTGCAGCCTGCCACTGCCAGGGTCCCGTGATCCAGGGACAACTTCCCTGAGAGAACGCACGGCGTGCCTCAGGCTGCTGCAACGTCATGCTGGCCTCTGCAGCCGCAGGCTCCCCCCACATCAATACCCCTCCCTCCTCCCGGCCTGAGTGAGCCAGAGCCCTCGAATCAGCTGTTCCTTTAACCCCGTCCTGTCTAAGTGAAGAACAGACGCCCTCAGGCGACCTACACGCAGAGGCGGGGCCAAATCCAAAGCTGAACCCCGGGAGCTGTGCGAACAAAGAAGAGAAAGGGAAATTTCTCCCTGCAGCCTCAGAAGCACCGGATTAAAGCTCAACAATCAACTTGATGTACCCTGCATCTGTGGAATACCTGAATAGACAACGAATCATCCCAAATTGAGCAGGTGGACTTTGGGAGCAAGATATATTATTTTTTCCCCTTTTCCTCTTTTTGTGAGTGTGTATGTGTATGCTTCTGTGTGAGATTTTGTCTGTATAGCTTTGCTTTCACCATTTGTCCTAGGGTTTTGTCCATCCGTTTTTTGTTTGTTTGTTTTGCTTTAAAAATTTTTTTCTTAATAATTATTTTTTATTTTTATTTTAATAACTTTATTTTATTTTACCTTATTTTATTTTATCCCCTTTCTTTCTTTCTTTCTTTCTTTCTTTCTTTCTTTCTTTCTTTCTTTCTTTCTTTCTATTTTTTCTCCCTTTTCCTCTGAGCCGTGTGGATGAAAGGCTCTTGGTGCTCCAGCCAGACATCAGGGCTGTGCCTCTGAGGTGAGAGAGCCAACTTCAGGACACTGGTCCACAAGAGACCTCCCAGCTCCATGTAATCTCAAATGGTGAAAATCTCCCAGAGATCTCCATCTCAACACCAAGACCCAGCTTCCCTCAATGACCAGCAAGCTACAGTGCTGGACACCCTATGCCAAACAACTAGCAAGACAGGAACACAAACCCACCTATTAGCAGAGAGGCTGCCTAAAATCATAATAAGGTCACAGACATCTCAAAACACACCACCAGACATGGATCTGCCCACCAGAAAGACAAGATCCAGCCTCATCCACCAGAACACAGGCACTAGTCCCCTCCACCAGGAAGCCCACACAACTCACTGAACCAACCTTAGCCACTGGGGACAGACACCAAAAACAACGGGAACTACAAACCTCCAGCCTGCGAAAAGGAGACCCCAAACACAGTAAGATAAGCAAAATGAGAAGACAGAAAAACACACAGTAGATGAAGGATCAAGATAAAAACCCACCAGACCTAACAAATGAAGAAGAAATAGGCAGTCTACCTAAAAATAATTCAGAATACCATAATAAAGGCAATATATGACAAACCCACAGCCAACATTGTCCTCAATGGTGAAAAACTGAAACCATTTCCACTGAGATAAAGAACAAGACAAGGTTGCCCACACTCACCACTGTTATTCAACATAGTTATGGAAGTTTTAGTCACAGCAATCAGAGAAGAAAAAGAAATAAAAGGAATCCAAATTGGAAAAGAAGAAGTAAAGCTGTCACTGTTTGCAGATGACATGATACTATACATAGAGAATCCTAAAGATGCTACCAGAAAACTACTAGAGCTAATCACTGAATTTGATAAAGTAGCAGGACACAAAATTAATGCACAGAAATCTCTTGTATTCCTATACACTAATGATGAAAAATCTGAAAGTGAAATTAAGAAAAAACTCCCATTTACCATTGCAACAAAAAGAATAAAATATCTGGGAATAAAACTACCTAAGGAGACAAAAGACCTGTATGCAGAAAATTATGACAGTGATGAAAGAAATTAAAGATGATACAATTAGATGGAGAGATAAACCATGCTCTTGGATTGGAAGAATCAACATTGTGAAAATGACTATACTACCCAAAGCACTCTACAGATTCAATGCAGTCCCTTCAAACTACCACTGGAATTTTTCACAGAACTAGAACAAAAATTTCACAATTTGTATGGAAACACAAAAGACCCCAAATAGCCAAAGCAATCTTGAGAAAGAAAAATGGAACTGGAGGAATCAGGCTCCCTGGCTTCAGGCTATACTACAAAGCTACAGTAATCAAGACAGTATGGTACTGACACAGAAACAGAAATATATATCAATGGAATAGGTTAGGAAGCCCAGAGATAAACCCACGCACATATAGTCAACTTATCTTTGATAAATAAGCAAGAATAAACTGGAGAAAAGACAGCCTCTTCAATAAGTGCTGCTGGGAAAACTGGACAGCTGCATGTAAAAGAATGAAATTAGAACACTCTCTAACACCATACACAAAAATAAACTCAAAATGGCTTAAAGAGCTAAATGTAAGGCCAGACACCATCAAACTCTTAGAGGAAAACATACGCAGAAAACTCTATGACGTAAATCACAGAAAGATTCTTTTGACCCACCTCCTAGAGAAATGGAAATTAAAACAAAAATAAACAAATTGGACCTAATGAAACTTAAAAGCTTTTGCACAGCAAAGGAAACCATAAACAAGACCAAAAGACAACCCTCAGAATGGGAGAAAATATTTGCAAATGAAGCAACTGACAAAGGATTAATCTCCAAAACATACAAGCAACTCATGCAGCTCAATATCAAAAAAAACAAACAACCCAATCCAAAAGTAGGCAGAAGACCTAAATAGACATTTCTCCAAAGAAGATATACAGATTGCCAACAAACACATGAAAGAATGCTCAACATCATTAATCATTAGAGAAATGCAAATCAAAACTACAATGAGATATCATCTCACACCGGTCAGAATGGCCATCATTAAAAAATCTAGAAACAATAAATGCTGGAGAGGGTGTGGAGAAAAGGGAACACTCTTGCACTGTTGGTGGGAATGTAAATTGATACAGCCACTATGGAGAACAGTATGGAGGGTCCTTAAAAAACTACAAATAGAACTACCATACAACCCAGCAATCCCATTACTGGGCATATACCCTGAGAAAACCATAATTCTAAAGAGTCATGTACCGAAATATTCATTGCAGCTCTATTTACAATAGCCAAGACATGGAAGCAACCTAAGTGTGCATGAACAGATGAATGGATAAAGAAGATGTGGCACATATATACAATGGAATATTACTCAGCCTTAAAAAGGAACAAAACTGATTTATTTATAGTGAGGTGGATGGACCTAGAGACTGTCATACAGAGTGAATTAAGTCAGAAAGAGAAAAACAAATACCGTATGCTAACACATATATATAGAATCTAAAAAAAAAGGTCTGAAGAACCTAGTGGCAGGACGGGAATAAAGATGCAGACCTACTAGAGAATAGACTTGAGGATACGGGGAGTGGGAAGCATAAGCTGGGACGAAGTGAGAGTGGCATGGACAAATATACACTACCAAATGTAAAATTGATTGGTAGTGGGATGCAGCCACATATCACAGGGAGATCAGCTCGGTACTTTGTGACCACCTAGAGGGGTGGGATAGGGAGGGTGGGAGGGAGGGAGATGCAAGAGGGAAGAGATATGGGGACATATGTATATGTATAACTGATTCACTTTGTTCTAAAGCAGAAACTGACACACCATTGTAAAGCAATTATACTCTAATAAAGATGTTAAAAAAATAAATATAATTTAAAATAAAAAAATAAATAAATAAATGTATTTTTAAAAAGACTATCACAAGAGACAAATAAGGACAGTACATAAAGATCAAGGGACCAATCCAAAAGATATAACAATTGTATATATACGTATGTACCCAACATAGGAGCACCTCAATATATAAGCCAATGTTAACAGACATTAAAGAAGAAATTGACAGTAACACAATAACAGCTGGGGATATTAGCACCCCACTTACATCAATGGACAGGTGGTCCAGACAGAACATCAATAAGGAAACACAGGTCTGAAATGGCACATTAAACAAGATGGAATTAATAGATATTTATAGGGCCTTCTTCTGAAACAAAAGAATACACATTCTTTTCAAGTGCACATGGAACATTTTCTAGGAATGATCACATGCTGTGCCACAAAGCAAGCCTCAGTAAACTTAAGGAAACTGAAACTGTATCAACCATCTTTTCTGACAACATTATGAGATTACAAATCAACTGCAAGGAAAAAACAAAACCAAAAGCAAAAACCAAAGACACATGGAGGCTAAACAATGTTCTGTTAAGCAACCAATAGATCACTGAGGAAATCAAAAAATACCTAGGCACAAATGAAAATGAAAACACAATGATTCAAAACCTATGGGATGCAGAAAAATCAGTTCTACAAGGGAACATTGCAGCGATACAATCTTACCTCAGGAAACAAGAAAAAATCCCATATAAACAATCTAAAAATAGAACTACCATATGACCCAACAATCCAACTACTGGGCATATACCCTCAGAAATCCATAATTCAAAAAGAGTCATGTACCACAATGTTCATTGCAGCACTATTTACAATAGCCAGGACATGGAAGGAACCTAAGTGTCCATCGACAGATGAATGGATAAAGAAGATGTGGTGCATATATACAATGGAATATTACTCAGCCATAAAAAGAAATGAAATGGAGTTATTTGTTGTGAGGTGGATGTACCTATAGACAGCCATACAGAGTGAAGTTAGTCAGAAAGAGAAAAACATATACCGTATGCTAACACATATATATATTGAATTAAATAAAAAAAGGTTCTGAAGAACCTAGGGGCAGGACAGGAATAAAGTCGCAGACGTAGGGAATGGACTTTAGGACATGGGGAGGGGGAAGGGTAAGCTGGGTTGAAGTGAGAGAGCATGGACATATATACACTACCAAATATAAAATAGATAGCTAGTCGGAAGCAGCCGCATAGCACAAGGAGATTAGCTCGGTGCTTTGTGACCACCTAGAGGGGTGGGATAGGGAGGGTGGGAAGTAGACCCAAGAGGAAGGAGATATGGGTATATATGTATATGTATAGCTCATTTACTTTGTTATATATCAGAAACTAACACACCATTGTAAAGCAATTATAGTCCAATAAATATGTTAAAAATAAATAAATAAAATTAAATAGGAAAATACAAACAAAAGTAAAATAAACTCAAAATGGATTAAAGGCCTCAATATAAGGCCGGACACTTATGAAACTTTTAGAGGAAAATATTGGCAGAACACTCTCGTATAAATCACAGCAAGATCTTTTTTGATCCACCTCCTAGAGTAATGAAAATAAAAGCATAACTAAACAAATGGGATCTAATTAAACTTAAAAGCTTTTGCACAGCAAAGGAAACTATAAACAAAACAAAAAGAGAACCCTCAGAATTGGAAAAAATATTTGCAAATGAAGCAACCAGAAAGGGATTAATCTCCAAAATGTAGAAATAGCTCATGCAGCTCAACATCAAAAAACCAAACATCCCAATCAAAAAATTGGCAGAAAAGCTAAATAGACATTTCTCCAAAGAAAACGTACAGATGGCCAAAAAGCACATGAAAAGATACTCAACATCACTAATTATTAGAGAAATGCAAATGAAAACTACAATGAGGTATCACTTCACACAAGTCAGTATGGCCATCATCCAAAAATCTACAAACATTAAATGTTGGAGAGGGTGTGGAGAAAAGGGAACCCTCAAACCCTATTTGTGGGAATATAAATTGGTACAGGCCCAATGGAGAACAGTATGGAGGTTTCTTAAAAATCTAAAAATAGAACTACCACATGACCCAGCAATCCACTCCTGGGCATATACTCAGAGAAAACCATAATTCGAAAAGATACATGCACCGCAGTATTCAATGCAGAACTATTTACAAAAGCCAAGACATGGAAGCAACCTAAATGTCCATCAACAGAGGAATGGATAAAGAAGATGTAGTACATATATACAATGGTATATTACTCAGCCATAGAAAGGAATGAAATAATGCCATTTGCAGCAACATGGATCGACCTAGAGATTGTCATACTGAGTGAAGTAAGTCAGACACAGAAAGACAAATATCATATTATATAGCTTATATGTGGAATCTAAAAAAAAAGGGTTACAAATGAACTTATTTACAAAACAGAAGTAGAGTCACAAATGTAGAAAACAAACTTATGGTTACCATGGGATAAGAGTGGGGAGGGATAAGTTGAGAGATTGGGTTTGACATATATACACTACTATATATAAAATAGATGACTAATAAGGACCTGCTGTATAGCACAGGGAACTCTACACAATACTCTGTAATGGCCTATATGGGAAAAGAATCTTAAAAAAAAAAAAAAAGAATGTATATATGTATATGTATAATTGGTTCACTTTGCTGTACACCTGAAAGTAACAAAACATTGTAAATCAACTATAGTCAAATAATTTTTTTAAAAAGAAATATTCAAAATAATAAAAAATAATACATCTAAAACTGAAAAAAAAAAAAAGAATGAATGGAAATCTTTCTCAAAATCTTCCAAAAAAAACAGAGGAGGGAATACTCCCAAAATCTTTTTGAGAGGCCAGGATTACCCTTATACCATAACCAGAAAATGGACACTACCAGAAAACTACAGACCAATATCCTTGATGAATATAGATGCAAAAAAATTCAATAAATACTAGCAAACTTTATTCAGCAGCACATTAGAAGGATCTGTCACCTTGATCAAGTGGGTTTTATACCTGGGATGCAGCGATGATTCAATATACAAAAATCAATCAATGTGATATATTGTATTAATAGAATAAAGGGAAAAATTATATGATCATCTCAGTAGAAACAGAAAAATCATTTGACAAAATTAAACATTTGTTCGTGATAAAAATTCTTTACAAATTATGTATAGAAGGAATGTAAGTCAACATAATAAAGACCATATATTTTAAACCCACAGGTAATATACTCAATGTTCAAAGGTTGAAAGATTTTTCTCTAAGATCAGGAACAAACAAGGTTTTCCACTCTCAAAACTCCTACTCAGCCTAGTACTGGAAGATCTTGCCAAGGCAATCAGGCAAGATAAAGAAATAAAAGGCATGGGAACTGGAAAGGAAGAAGAAAATTATCTCTATTTGCTGATGACATGCAGAAAATCCTAAAGATTCCACAACCCCGAAAAAAATCCCAGATCTAATTAACAAATTTAGTAAAGTTGCAGAATACAAAATTAACATACAAAAATTAGTAGTGTTTCTATACACTGAAAACAAATTATCTGAAAAAGAAAATAAAAAATGATCCTGTTTACAATAGCATCAAATACAATAACATACCTGGGAATACACTTTACCAAGGAGGTAGAAGTTCTCTACTCTGATAACTATAGACACTGATGAAAGAAATCAAAGAAGACACAAATAAATGGAACAGTATCCCAAGTTCACAGATTGGAAAAAGTAATATTGTTAAAATGTCCATACTACCATAAGCCATCCCTATCAAGATTCCAGTAGCATTTTTTACAGAAGTAGAAAAACAATCCTAAAATTTGTATAAAACCGCATAAGACTGAATAGCCAAAGCATCCTGAGAAAGAACAAAGTGGAAAGCAACACACTTTCTGATTTCAAGCTATATTACATTAAATATATATATATAATGTAATATATATTATATATTAAAGCTAAAGAAATTCAAACAGTATGGTGCTGGCATAAAAACAGATAAATAGATCAATAGAACAGAATCAAGAGCCAAAATATAACCTCAAGCATATATGGTCAACCAATATTGACAAAGGAGCCAAGAATACACAATGTAGAAAAGTCAGTCTCTTCAATAAATGGTACTGAGAAAATTGGATATTCACATATAAAAGAATAAAACTAGATCATTACCTTACACCACTCACATACATTAAATCAAAATGGATTAATGACTTAAATGTTAGACCTGAAACCATAAAACTCCTAGAAGAAAACACAGGAAAAAAGCTCCTCAGCATGGGTCTTGGCAAAGACTTTTTTGGTTATGAAGTCTTGCGCTCCCATCCAACACTCTGTATGGAAATATTCATTTCCTCAGTGATGGTGTGTCTTATAGTGATGGTTGTAATGGTGAATGGCTAGTGTCATTTCTATTTAGTTTTTGTTTTGCTTTTTGATGGTAGATGAGGTGAAATTTTAGCTCTTTCAGCACCAATCCAACTTAAAAACATCTTGGATTTGTTTTCCCTTCTAAACTAAAAGATTAAGGCATGTATTAGGTATAAATGTATTTGCTGCCTCAACTCATCTGATGGCTGTATTAGGAAAAAGCCTGCCTGCCACCAAAGCAGGAAGCTGCACACTACTAACCCTTCCCCAGGGATGGGGTCCCTTGATGCCATGGAGAGCTATTGAAAGGTGCTTCTGTACTTTTCCGGCCTGGAAGTGGAGGGTGACTGGGCCTGGCTCCTGCTATGCAAAGAGAACCAGCCTCATTTTCTCAGTGCCCCAGAGATCTGGGACAGTATTTCTAAACTGTAATCACCCCTCATTGGCTTGAAGATGCCCCGAGCGGTATATATCTAGTGCTGCCATCTGTGTCCTCATAGCAACACTTGGCAGCATCCTGTACACACATGGAGAGCTAATACCCAAGGCTTAACTCGAGCTGATGACCCAGTCTGGGAGCTGGGTAACTGGCCCTGAAATGTTTCCCAATCAGTAAGTCCACAGGGAATTGTTTAGTTTTTATGTTTTATTGGAATTTGGCTTGCTTGGCATAGCTTAAATTGCCTTTTCTTTTTTTCTTTCTACTTTATTTTTTAGGACTTGTTCTAAATGTAGAAAACAAGTCCAAAAGACTCTCCCACTGACTGTTGCCTTTGCCCCAGGCCACCCCAAGCTTTTATGCTCACATTTTATTAAATACAGCAGGTGCTCCCTGGAATCTCTGGGACCTTTCTGAGGCATTTGAAGCAGAATATAAAGAGTGGTCTCATCTCCTTCCTTAATCTTCCTTGTGGTTGGGATGTTCCACTTGTATCATAGATTTTTTTTTTTATTATTGATGTGCTCTGTTGTTTTTAAATGTGAACTTGTGTGCAAATGTGCAGATTCAATGTTCCTGTTACAGATTGAATAAATTTTTATTTTGAAGATAAAAAAAGAAAGTAAAGCATAAGCAAAACAGAACAAAACAAGTGGGACTACTTCAAACTAAAAAGCTTCTGCACAGCAAAAGGAATAATCAACAAAGTGAAAATATAAGCTACAGAAAGGGAAAAATATTTGCAAACCATATATCTGATAAGGGGTATATTAGAAAAAAAAAAGAAAATAAAATTTTTAAAATGTGACCCTCTTTCTTTTCCAAGACTGATGTCCGACAACTTCACTGACCCTTTTATACTTATCTCTTTTTTAAAAAGCAATATGTTTGAGTCTGAATAGGTTGTGAACTCAAGGTTGTAATGCTAATATATTAGCATTTATACACCTAGCACTTAGCATATCTCATGGTAAGAGTAGACACCGATAATTATTGAATGAAAAAAAGTCATTGAAAATATATGACACAATTCCAAATCAATAAAAATTCTGCAAAATAACTGTTCTGTTCTTTTTTAAAAAAATACCAGTGATATGAAACACAAAGTTGAAGAACTTTTATAGATGAAAGGAGACTAATTAGACATGCCAACAGTTAACGAAAAAATTGTTCATGAGATTTTTCAAAATAGTAAGGCAGTCTTTATCTGGGGGACTATAGCAATAGATATGTAAACTCTACTGCAATGGGGTTTTCCATTAGGGGAGAGAGATTGGGCTCAACTCTAAATAAAACAAGGAAAAGTGGGAATTTATAGCCAAGGAATAGATTGGTGGGGGGATGTCAGTGGATAAGAAATTACTAAGTGGAAACATCAAGGGTGAAGAGGGATTCTGGTTAAACTGACTTAAGAGTATTCCTGCTGTATTCAGGCCAGTGTGACCACACATCAACTTGGGGCAGAAGCAGATGAGCAAGGTGGTCAGATACGATATACATGCACTAATCCCTAGAACCTGTGAATGTTACCTTACATGACAAAGTGGACTTTTGCAGTTGTGATTAAGTTAAGGATCTTGAAATGGGGATATTATCTTGGATTACCTGCATGGGCTCTAAATGCAATCACATGTGTTTTGTTTTGTTTTTTTAAATGAGAAGCAGAAGGAGATAACCAAAGAAGACAGAAGGCAATGTGATGATGATGGTGATGGCAGAAGGAGAGATTTGAAGATAGTATGCTTCTGGCTTTGAAAATGGAGGAAGGGGCCCAAGGAAGGGAGCTCTAGAAACTGGAAAATGCAAAGAAACCAATTCTCCCCTAGAGTGTCCCTAAGGAATGCAGCCCTGCTCACACATTTATGCTCAGTGGAACTGATTTCAGACTTCTGGCCTCCAGGACTGTAAGGGAATGTGTGTTCTTTTAAGCCAGCAAGTTTGTGGTAGTTTGTTACAGTAGCTACAGGAACCTAATACAATGTGTCAAAAGCTTCTGAGAGTTTACCTCAAACCAAGATGAAGCGGTAACTCAAGAAGTTCGTCAAGAGGTAATTGGATTAGTCAATATAAAATTCAATAAAGGGAGGCATTGCCAAGGAGCAGTTCAGAGGAATGGATGGATGGGGAAGAGTGACTGCAGTGAGTTGAAGATAGGATGGTTGTAGAAGAAGTGGGGACAGTTATGCACTGCAGGGCAACAGAGATATGTGGCAATCACTGTAGCATAAAATGGTTTTCCTTTACCTTAGGTGTGAGAAACAAAAACATATGTATAGAAGATAGAATAATTCAATAGCAGTGACAAAAGGATTATTAATGAAAAAAGATGGACAATTACCTAAGCCAATTCTTTGAGATAATGGAAAGGCATGGGGTCTGTAACAGAGGTGAAGATGAAAATAGGAACAGGACTATTCGTCTATCTTAACCAGGAGCATCAGAAAATTCATGTGCAAGATCCAGGTGAGTTGTTCAATCACTTTTGTTTTCTCCATGATTAACAGTCAAGGTCATTACAATGGGGAGGGGGGATGCATACTAGTGATTGGCAGAGAGTTTTAAGGGACAAAGGAGAGAGAAAGGTAAATAATGTTTTCAAGTTCATGGAATTAAAGTGAAACAAACCAGTCAGGTTTTAAGATTCTATGAGCACTTCTCAGCTCCTTGGGTATAGCTGGGAAGTATGCAGACAGTTTAAAAAGGCTTTGAGTTGTTGCACCTTGACTAAAGTGGAGTAAGATAAGAGCAAAAGCATTGACTGCAGGAGAGAGCTTCTAATGCTAGGCAAGCAGGGTAAGAAGAGAGGATGAACATGAGTGCATCACAGAGAGTAAGAAATGTGTTAATGTTTTGTGGTTGGTTGAATTAATTTTAGTCTCCATGAGGTTGAAGGCCGTTGATGCAGAGACATTAGAGGGAGTGAGCTGTAAGGATGAGAGGTGATGTTGATGGTGATGAGAGAAGTGGATGCAAGAAATGAAGGTCATGATTTCCTCATGCCCCAAGACCTCACTCTTGTCACAGGCTGATATCTGACACTGGTCATACACTAATCTGTAGTCCTGGTGCAGTTGTCCTCACTGTAAGCCAGAAAACTGTATTAGTCACCTGTGTATATTATTGTGGGTAAACAGGTGTGCACCCCTAGGGCAGGAATTGTGTGGGTTAAACGAGTTGTTATATCTCCAGTGCTGTCTTAGTCCACTGGGGCTTCTAAAACAAAAATACCATAGACTGGGTGGCTAAAACAACAAAAATTTATTTCTCACAGTTCCAGAGGATGGAAAGTACAAGATCAAGGCACCAGCAGTTTTAGTTTCTGGTGAAGACCCCACTTCCTGGTTCAAAGATGGCTGTCTTCTTTCTGTGTCCTTACATGATGGAAGGGATAAGAGAGCTCTCTGGGGTCTCTTTTATAAGAGCACTAATCACATCCATGAGAGCTCCACCTTCATGACCTAATCACATTCCAAAGGTCCTACCACCCAATACCATCATATTTCAAGTTAGGATTTGAATTTGGGGGAACACAAACATTTAGCCTGTAACAGATGCCTAGTATGATGCTCGGCAAATATAGTGATAAAAGAGTCAGCAACGGTAGCGGTAGCAAAAGTTCCTCAGGTGCAAGCCTGATGTTAAGTGCTTTCCATTTGTGATCTTACTTAACTATTAGTATCCCCATTTTCCAGACTGGGGAATTCAGATTGAATGTCAGAGAGCTGATAGACGGAGAAGCTGGGATTCTGCCAAATATAGCCCAGAATTCATGACTTTGACGAATGCACTGATAAATAACTGAAAAGCACATGCATCTGGGAACAGTCTCTGGTCCAGAGAGTCCCTTCTGACAAGGAGCAGAGTTCTTCATGTGGAACGCTTTCAAGATGCACTTGTTGAAATCTCTACAAAACCACTGTATAAATCCATTTCAGATACTGAGGAACTACTTTTGTGTCAGGAGGAAATGAGAAAAATACTTTTATCAATTTTTTGAGGTGGAAGTATGCTGGTTTCTTTTTTATACATTGAGGTGAAATTTATGAAAAATAAAATTAACCATTTTTAAGTGAAAAATTTAGTGGTATTTAGTACATTCACAAGTGTCCTGCAACCACCAGCTCTATCAAGCTCATAACCATATTTATCACCCCAAAAGGAAACCCCTACCCATTAAGTAGTCACTCCCTATTTCCTCCTTCTTCAAAACCCTGGTAGCCACTAATCTGCCTTTTATCTCCACGGATTTGCCTACTCTGGATAGTTCATATAAATAGACTCGTACAATATGTGGCTTTTTTTGTCTGACTTCTTTCATTTAAGGTAATGATTTTAGGTTCATTCACCTTGTCGCATGTACCAGTACATCATTCCTTTGATGACTAAATGATGACTTTATGAATCTACCACATTTGTTTATCCATTCATCCATTGATGGACCTTTGAGTTGTTTGCATCTTTTGCTTATTGTGAACAGTGCTGCTCTGAACATTCATGTTCAAGTATTTGTTTGAGAACTTATTAGAAACACTTTTGAGTATAGACCTAAAAGTGGAAGAGCCTGGTCATATGGTAATACCTTATTTGAGTTTGTGAGGAACCTCCAAATGTTCTCCACAATGGCTGCACCATTTGACATTCCCACCAGCAATACAATAGGGTCTCACTTATTTCACATCCTCATTAATATTTTCCCCTTCCTCCCATTCTCCCTTCCTTCCTTCCTTCCGTTTTCTTTTCTCCTGTCTTTCTTCCTTCTTCTTTCTTCCCTCATTCCTTTTTCCTTTCCCCCCTCCCTCTCCCTCTCTTTCCCCTTCTCCCTCCCCTCCCCCCCTCCCTGATTATAACAATATTAGAGAGTGTGAAGTCATATCTCATGATTTTAATTTACATTTCCCTTATGACTAAGAATTTTGATCTTCTTTTCATGTGCTTGTTGACCACCTGTGTATCTTCTTTGGGGAAATGTATATTCTAGCCCTTTGAAGATTTTGGTGCAGGGGCAGTTTGCCTTTTAGGTCTTGAGTTGTTGTAAGAGCTGTTTATATATTATGACTACTAGACACTATGTCTAGTGTCATCAGATATTTGATTATCAAATATTTCCAAATATATGATTTTCAAATATTTTCTCCCAAAGTTGGCTACCTTTTTTTACTTTCTTGATAATGTTTTTTGGAGTGCAAAAGTTTTTAGTTTGATAAAGTACAATTTATCTATTTTTTTTTCTTTGGTTTCTCATGCTTGTTTAAGAAGCCTTTGTCAAATCTAAGGCCATGAAGATATTTGTTTCCTTCTAAGCATTTTTACAATAGCTTTTATGTTTAGGTTTTAGTTCCTTTTCTAGTTAATTTCTTATGTGGTATGAGGTAGGGGCCCAGTTTCATTCTTTTGCATGTATATGTTCATTATCACTTGTTGAAAAGACTATTCTTTCCCCATTGAATATTCTTGACAGTACTGTTGAAAGTCAATTGACCATTGATGTATGGGTTCCTTTCAGACTCCAGAGAATCAGGACTCCGAATTCTATTCCTTTGGTCTATATGTCTAGCCATATGCCAGTGCAATACTGTTTTTTTTTGTACCATACTGTTTTGATTGCTGTAGCTTTACAGTAAGTTTTGAAATTGAGAATTGTGAGTTCTCCAACTTTGTTCTTCTTTTCCAAGATTTTTTTAGCTATTCTGAGCCCCTTGAAATTCCATATGAATTTGAAGATCTCCTCTTACAGTTCTGGAAAGAAAAGGCCATTGGGAATTTGATAGTGTTTGCATTGAACTGTAGATCAATGGATAGTGTTGACATTTTAACAATTTAAGTCACCCAGCCCATGAAATGAGATGTCTTTCCATTTTTTAACGTCTTTACTTCTTCTCAGCAATGTTTTTAGTTTTCAATGCACAAGTCTTACACTTCCTTGGTTAAATTTACTCCTGGGTGTTCCATTGGATGCTATGGAAATATTTTCTTAATTTCCTTCTTGAATTGTTCATTGCAGGTGTATAAAAACACAACTGATTTTTGTGTGTTGTTTTTGTCCCTCACAACTTTGCTGAAGCTGTTTATTAGTTCTAGTAGCTTTCTTGTGGATTCTTTGGGGTTTTCTATAATATAGGATCATGTCATCATCCAATTTAGATAGCTTTCATTTCTTTTTCTTGCCTAATTTCTCTTGCTGGAACTTCCACTATGGTGTTAAATAGCACAGGTGGAAATGAGCTTGTTTCTGATCTTTAAGGAGAAAAGTTTTGGGTCTTTCAGCATTGCATATGATGGTAGTTGTATGCTTGTTGTAAATGCCCTTAATCATGTTGAGGATGTTCCCCCTTATTCCCAGTTTTCTGAGTATTCTTATCATGAAAGGGTGCTGGATTTTGTGAAATGCCTTTGTGTGTGTGTGCGTGTGTGTGTGTGTGTGAGTTGAGATGGTCATGTACTTTCTCCTTTTTTTCTATTAATGTGGTGCATTACCTTGATTGATTTTCTTTTGTTGAACCACCCTTGCAATCTTGGGATAAATGCCAGTTGCTAATGGTTCATAATCCTTTTAATAGCTATTGGATTCGATTAACTTGTATTTTGTTGAGGATTTTTGTATCTGTATTCATAAAGGGTATTGATCTGTAGTTTATTTGAAATATTGTTGTCTGGTTTTGGTTTCAGGTAATACTGGTCTCATGGAATATGTTGGGAAGCATTCCTCTCCTCTTCTATCATTGGGAAGAATTTGAAAAGAATTGGTGTTAATTCTTCTTTAAATATTTGGTAGACTTCACCAGGGAACATCTGGCCCTGGGCATTTTTGGTTGGGATGATTTTAATTACTGATTTATTCTCTCTACTTTTATAGGTCTGTTAAATTTTTCTATATCATTGGTAACTTCTTTTTTTAGTAACCTTTCTATTTCATCTAGTTTGGCCAATTTGTTAACATATAATTTTCATAATATTATCTTATAATCTTTTTGATTTTGTTAAAATCTGTTGTAATGTCACCTCTTTTCATTTCTACTTTTAATTATTTACTTCTTTTTTTTAACATATTTATTAGAGTATAATTGCTTTACAACGGTGTGTTAGTTTCTGCATTATAACAAAGTGAATCAGTTATACATATACATATGTCCTCATATCTCTTCCCTCTTGCATCTCCCTCCTTCCCACCCTCCCTATCCCAACCCTCTAGGTGGTCACATAGCACAGAGCTGATCTCCCTGTGCTATGCGGCTGCTTCCCACTAGCTATCTATTTTATGTTTGGTAGTGTATATATGTCCATGCCACTCTCTCACTTTGTCCCAGCTTACCCCTCCCCTTCCCGTATCCTCAAGTCCATTCTCTAGTAGGTCTGCATAAAGATTAATTATTTACTTCTGATCTTTCTTTTTTATTAGTCAGTCTAGGTAAATGATTGTCAGTCTGTTGATCTTTTCAAAGAACCAACTTTTGGTTTTATTGATTCTTTTATTTATCTAATTTCTATTTCATTTATCTCCACTCTAATCATTATTATTTCCATTCTTCTGCTAGCTTTGTGATTAGTTTGCTCTTCTTTTTTCTTGTTCTATGAGGCATAATATTAGGTGATTGATTGATACCTTTTTTTAAAATAAAGAGAATATGTTCTGCTTTAAATTTCCCTCTGAGCTCTACTTTCACTGCATACCATATATTTTTGGTATGTTGTGTTCTCATTTTAACTCTTTAATTCATTTTCTAATTTCCCTGGTGGTTTGTTCTTTGACCCATTGGTTGCTTAAGAGTGTTATGTTTAATTTCCATGTATTTGTAATGTTTTTTCTTCTGCTATTGATTTATGGTTTCATTCCATTCTATTAAGATACTTTGTATGATTTCAATCTTTGTAAATGTATTGAGACTTGTTATGTGACCTAACATATGTTCTATCCCAGATCATATTCCATGTACACATAAGATTGTTCTGTGATTGTTCAGTGGAGTATTCTACATGCATCTAGTCGTTTTATACTGTTGTTCAAGTCCTCTGTTTCCTTATAGATCTTCTGACTGCATGATATATCCATTATTGAAATTGGTGTTTTGAAGTCACCAACTATTATTGTAGAATTGTCAATTTCTTCCTTCAATTCTGTCAATGTTTGCTTTATGTATTTTATGGCTCTCTTGTTTGGGTGTATATGTTTATAATTGTTTTATCTTCTTGATGAATTTGCCTTTTATCAATATATAATAAACTTTTTGTATCTTATAACAATTTATCACTACATTTTGTTTGACAGTATAACTCTCAAAGTTCTCCTTTTGTTACTATTTACATGAAATATCTTGTTCCATTCTTTTATTTTCAACCTATTTTTGTTTTTGAATCTAAAGTGAGTCTCATGTTGCCACCATACATTTGGATATTCTTTTTCCCCCCATAAAGGCAATCTGTCTTTTAGTGAGTGAGTTTTATATATTTAAATTGAAAGGGATTACTGGAGGGGAGTAGTCAAGATGGCAGACTAGGAGGATGTGGAATTCATCGCTCCTCACAAATACACAAAGAATTCATCTACAAATGGAACAATTCCCACAGAGCACCTGCTGAACATTAGCAGAAGACTTTGGACACCTAAAAGAATGAAAGAAAGAAGATAAAAAGAAAAGAGGAATCCAAAAAGGGACCAGCAACCCTGGCGGGAAGCTGAAGGTGAGAGGAGGATCCCACACTAAGAAAAACTCCATAACAGTGGGGAAATCAGCTGGGACAGAAAAGGACCTTCAAAGGATCAAAGGAGAACGCAGCAGATGGTCTGTGGAAGGCAGGACAAAGTAAAAACTGCACACATGGTCTACTACAGCTCTGCACATTCCAGCCTGAATAATGAGTCGTCTGTTGCAAAAGGGGGTTGGGTGCTGGAAAGTGGGGTTTAGAGCATGGACCCAGGGAGGGGACAGACGATGGCTGTGAAAAGAGAGCCTGAAGGGATGGGAGTAAGGAGCTCCACAACTGGGAAAGTCTGTGGAAAAAGCCTGAGATACCATAAAGGCAAAGCATCATTGTTGAGTGGGGCACAAGGGGAAGAGCCACCATTATAAACCCTTTCCCCAACTGCCAGCTTCTTCAGCCTCTGTGGGCACTGGGAGGAGCTCCCACCTAAGCAGGCCCACTGCCCCCTTGGGCTGGGGTCTCCTCCACCCACTTGGGCTCTGGGGGCCTGAGTGCCGCCCATCCCAAAGTCTTCTTGGAATCAACCCTGGGAGCCCCTGCCTGGGACAAGACTCCACTGATGCTGGTGGGGGCTGAGTGTTAAAGCTTGGGGTTGGGAGAATGGATCTGGGGAGAGCAACACTGTTGGCTGTGCAGATACAGCACAGGGAATGGGAGTGGGGGGATGCATGGCCAGAAATGCCCCTAGAGGAAGCATGGTCTGCCTGGAAAGTGATTTGCCATTTTTGAGAGGCACACAGGGAGTGGGGCCACCACCACTCTCATATGCCAGCTCCTGCCTCCATGGGGACTAGGAGGGATGCCCACCAGAGTGAGCATGCCACAGTCTGTTCCAACTGCCTTCTGGTCTCACTGACACAGGCAACTTACAGATACTCCAATTGTGGCCGTAGTACCCCTGCCCCAGTATGAGTGAGTAAGTATGCCCCAAGCAGCCGCTACTTTTGCTCCCTCTCACTTGGGCAAGGAACAGATGCCTGAGGGTGGTGCACATGCAGAGGTGGGGTCAAAACCAAAGCTGATCCCCAGGGGCAGTGCAACTAAGGAAGAGGAATGGAAATCTTTCCATGCAGCTGCACAAGTGGTGGATTAAATCCCCAAGATCAGCTGGGTAAATCCTGCATCTGTGGAATACCTGAATAGACAACAACTGTTTCAACAATTGAGATCAGTCTAGCCTTCACAGCACTGGACTCTGGGGAAAAGTACCCCCAGGAATTGGGCAAAGTCAGAGTCTGAGCTGGCTCCATAGTGGCCAGAGCAGGTCCAAGACCTACATAGAGGTATTGGGAGGCCTCGTGGAGAGGGAGAGATTGGCTCTGGCTCACTGTGGGAGCAAGGACATTGACAGAGGAGGGCCCAGGAAAATGTTCTTATTACTATTATTCTTTATTTTTGTTTGTTTAGTTTTGCTCAGTTTTTGGTGTCATTGCTTGTATAATTTTTTATCTGTTACTTTTAATCTTAATTTTTATTATTTTTAATTTTGAAATATATATAATTTTTTTCTATTTTCACTTTATTTTTCTGTTGCTTGGTGGTTTTTTTCATGTTTTGTTCTTTGGTTTTTATTTTAATTTTCTTTGTTTCATTGTTTTTATGTGTATATTTCATGTTTTCTTCACTTTTTTGTTGTTTGTTTTCTGTTTTTGTTTTATTTTTTTATTCTTTATTTTGTTAGTTTAGTCCTTATTGATTGCTCTCATATTAGAATTCTTTTGCTTGTCTGTTCACTTGGTTTTTTGTTGTTCTTTTTTTTTCTTTTCTTATCCTTTTTTTGTTGTTTTTTTGTCTGTTTGTTTTCTGTTTCTTTTTTCTGTGTCTGTGTGTGCTGTATTGATGTTGCTGCCATTTGTTTGCTGTTGTTTTTGCTATTTCTCTTGGGTTTTGTTTGCCTGTTCGTTTTCTATTCTTTTCCTTTTTTTTTCTTTTCTTGTCTTTTCTTTCTTTTTTCTCGGACTGCACTGTGTGGTTTGCAGGATCTTGGTTCCCAAGCCAGGCATAGAGACTGGGCCT
Organism: Balaenoptera ricei; assembly: GCF_028023285.1. Classification (NCBI taxonomy): domain Eukaryota; kingdom Metazoa; phylum Chordata; class Mammalia; order Artiodactyla; family Balaenopteridae; genus Balaenoptera; species Balaenoptera ricei. Next base: position 49,453,107 of record NC_082660.1, read on the forward strand.
CAGGGGTGGTAGCATAGAGTCCAGGATGCTGGACTGCCAGACAATTCCCAGGTAAAGGGAATATTAATTGGCATGCATGCTCCTGGAGGTTTCCATATCAACAACAAAACCCAGCCCCACACAACTGCCTGCAGGCTCCAGTGCTAGACACCTCACACCAAACAACCAGCAAGACAGGAACACAGCCCTGTCCATCAATAGGCAGGCTGCCTAAGTTGTACTAAGCTCATAGACACCCCCAAACACACCAACTGACGAGGTCCTGCCCTTCAGAGGGAAAAGACTCAACTCCACCAACCATAGTGCAGGCACCAGGCCCTACTACCAGGAAGCCTACACAAGCCCTGGACCAACCTCACTCATCAGAGGGCAGACAACAAAAGCAAGAGGAACTACAACCTTGCAGCCTGTGGAAAGAAGAACAAAACAGAGTAGGTTAGACAAAATGAGACAACAGAGAAATATGTTGCAGAAGAAGGAGCAAGGTAAAATCCCAGAAGACCAAATAAATGAAGTGGAAATAGGAAATCTACCCAAAAAAGGATTCAGAGTAATGGTAGGAAAGATGATCCAAGATCCCAGAAATAGAATGGAGGCATGAATTGAGAAGATTCAAGAAATGTTTAACAAGGACCTATAAGAACTAAAAAACAAACAGTCAGTGATGAACAACATGACTGAACTGAAAAATACACTAGAAGGAATCAGCAACAGAATAACTGAGATGGAAGAGCGAATAAGTGAGCTGGAAGACAGAGTGGTGGGAATAACTGCCAAGGAGCAGAATAAAGAAAAAGGAAAGAAAAGAATTGAGGACAGTCTCAGAGACATCTGGGACAACATTAAACACACTAACATTCGAATTATAGTGGTCCCAGAAGAAGAAGAGACAGCGAAAGGGCCTGAGAAAATATTTGAAGAGATTATAGTTGAAAAATTCCCTAACATCAGAAAGGAAATAGTCAATCAAGTCCAGGAAGCATAGAGACTTCCATACAGGATAAACTGAGGAGAAACATGCTGAGACACATATTAATCAAACAAACAAAAATTAAATACAAGGAAAAAATATTAAAAGCAGCAAGTAAAAACCAACAAATAAACTACAAGGGAAACCCCTTAAGGTTATCAGCTGATTTTTCAGCAGAAACTCTGCAGGCCCAAAGGGAGTGGCAGGATATATTTAAAGTGATGAAAGAGAAAAACATAAAATCAGGATTACTCTAGCAGGGAGGATCTCATTCAGTTTCAATGCAGAAATCAAAAGCTTTGCAGGTAAACAAAAACTAAGAGAATTCAGCACAACCAAACCAGCTTTACAACAAATGTTAAAGGAACTTCTGTAGGCGGGAAACACAAGAAAAGAACAATACCTACAAGAACAAACCAAAAACAATTAAGAAAATGGTAATAGGAAAATACTTATCAATAAGTACCTTAAATGTAAATGGATTAAATGCTCCAACCAAAAGACACAGACTAGCTGAATGGTTACAAAAACAAGACCTGTATATATGCTGTCTACAAGAAAACCACTTCTAACTTAGGTACAAGTACAGACTGAAACTGAGGGGATAGAAAAAGATATTCCATGCAAATGGGAATCAAAAGAAATCTGGAGTAGCAATACATATATCAGACAAGATAGAGTTTAAAATAAAGATTATTACAAGAGACAAAGAAGGATACTACATAATGACCAAGGGATCAATCAAAGAAGAAGATACAAAGGTTGAAAATATTGATGAACCCAACATAGGAGTACCTCAATACATAAAGTAAATGCTAACAGCCATAAAAGGGGAAATCAACAGTAACAAAATAATAGTGGGCGATTTTTAACACCCCACATAGACCAATGGATAGATAATCCAGACAGAAAATAAATAAGGAAGCAAAAGCTTTAAATGACACAATAGACCAAATAAACTTAATTGATATATTTATAGAACATTCCACCTGAAAGCAACAGAATACACGTTCTTCTCAAGTGTTCATGGAATATTCTTCAGGATACATCATATCTTGGGTCAAAAATCAAGCCTTGGTAAATTTAAGAAAATTGAAATCATATCAAACATCTTTTCCAAACACATCGCTATGAGATTAGAAATCAATTACAGGAAAAAAACTGTAAAAAAAATACAATCACATGGAGGCTAAACAATAAGCTACTAAATAACCAAGAGATCACTGAAGAAATCAAAGAGGAAATGGAAAAAATACCTAGAAACAAATGAAAAAGTAAAAACTACGACCCAACACCTATGGGATGCAGCAAATGGAGTTCTAACAGGGAAGTTTATAGTAATAGAACCCCACCACAAGAAACAAGAAATATCTCAAATAAACAACCTAAACATACACCTAAAGCAACTAGAGAAAGAAAAACAAACAAAACCCCAAGTTAGTAGAAGGAAAGAAATCATAGAGATAAGAGCAGAAATAAATGAAATAGAAACGAAGAAAACAATAACTAAGATCAATAACACTAAAAGCTGATTCTTTGAGAAGATAAACAAAATTGAAAAACCTTTAGCCAGACTCATCAAGAAAAAAATGGAGAGGACTCAAATCAATACAATTAGAAATGAAAAAGGAGAAGTGACAATGGACACCACAGAAATACAAAGGATCATATGAGACTAGTACAAGCAACTATATGCCAATAAACAGGAAAACCTGGAAGAAATGGCCAATTTCTTAGAAAAGTACAACCTTCCAAGACTGAACCAGGAAGAAAGAAAAAATATGAACTGACCAATCACAAGTACTGAAATTGAAACTGTGATTAAAACTCTTCCAACAAACGAAAGTCCAGGACCAGATGGCTTCACAGTAGAATTGTAACAAATATTTAGAGAAGAGCTAACACCTATTCTTCTCAAACTCTTCCAAAAAATTGCAGAGGGTGGAATACTCCCAAGATCATTCTATAAGGCTACCATGAGCCTGATACCAAAACCAGATAAAGATATCACAAAAAACGAAAATGACAGACCAATATCACTGATGAAGATAGACACAGAAATCCCTAACAGCATACTAGCAAACCGAATCCAACAACAAATTAAAAGATCATACACCATGATCAAGTGGGATTTATCCCAGGAATACAGAGATTCTGTAATATAAACAAATCAATCAATGTGATAAACCATATTAATACACTGAAGTAAAAAAACGATATGATTTTCTCAATAGATGCAGTAAAAGCTTTTGACAAAATTCAACACCATTTATGATAAAACTCTCCAGAAAGCAGGTATAGAGGGAACATACCTCAACATATGAAAGGTCATATATGACAAACCCACAGCAAACATTATTCTCAATGGTGAAAAACGGAAAACATTTCCTCTAAGATCATGAAGAAGACAAGGATGTGCACTCTTGCCACTATTATTCAACATAATTTTGGAAGTCCTAGCCACAGCAATCAGAGAAGAGAAAGAAATAAAAGGAATCCAAATTGGAAAAAAAGTAAACCTGTCACTGTTTGCAGATGACACGATACTATACATAGAAACCTTAAAGATGACACCAGAAAACTACTAGAGCTTATCAGTGAATTTAGTAAAGTTGCAGCATACAAAGCTAATACACAGAAATCTCTTGCATTCCTATACACTAACAATGAAAAAGCAGGAAAAAACATAAGGAAACAATCCCATTTACCATTGCAACAAAAAGAATAAAATACCTAGGAATAAACCTACCTAAAGCGGCAAAGGACCTGTACTCACAAAACTATAAGATACTGATGAAAGAAATCAAAGATGACAGAAACAAATGGAGAGATACAACATGCTCTTGGATTAGAAGAATCAATATTGTGAAAATAGTTATACTACCCAAAGCAATCTACAGATTCAATGCAATCCCTATCAAACTACCAATGGCATTTTTCACAGAACTAGAACAAAAAAATTCACAATTTGTATGGAAACACAAAAGACCCGAATAGCCAAATCAATCTTGAGAAAGAAAAACGAGCTGGAGGAATCAGACTCCCTGACTTCAGACTATACTACAAAGCTACAGTAATCAAGACAGTATGGTACTGGCACAAAAACAGAAACATGGATCAGTGAAACAGGATAGAAATCCCAGAGATAAACCCACACACCTATGGTCACCTAATCTATGACAAAGGAAGCAAAAATATACAAGGGGGAAGAGACAGCCTCTTCAGTAAGTGATGCTGGGAAAACTGGACAGCTACATGTAAAAGAAAGAAATTAGAACATTCCGTAACACCATACACAAAAAATAAACTCAAAATGGATTCAAGACCTAAATGTAAGTCCAGACACTATGAAACTCTTAGAGGAAAACCCAGGCAGAACACTCTTTGACATAAGTTGCAGCAAGATCTTTTTTGACCCGATTAAACTTTTTTGACCTAATTAAGCTTAAAAATTTTGCACACCAAAGGAAACCATAAACAAGACGAAAAGACGACCCTCAGAATGGGAGAAAAATATTTTCAAACGAAGCAACTGCCAAGGGATGAATCTCCAAAATACACAAACAGCTCATGCAGCAGCTCAACATCAAAAAAACAAGCAAGCCAATCAAAAAATTGGCAGAAGACCTAAATAGACATTTCTCCAAAGAAGACAAAAAAAATGGCCAAAAAAGCACATGAAAAGATGTTCAACATCACTAATTATTAGAGAAATACAAACCGAAACTACAGTGAGGTATCACCTCACACTGGTCAGAATGGCCATCATCAAAAAATCTACAAACAATAAATGTTGGAAAGGGTGTGGAGAAAAGGGAACCCTCTTACACTGTTGGTGGGAATGTAAATCGATACAGCCACTGTTGAGAACATTATGGAAGTTCCCTAGAAAACTAAAAATAGAATTACCATATGACCCAGAAATCCCACTACTGGGCATATACCCACAGAAAACCATAATTCAAGAAGATACTCCCAGCAACAGTACAAGAGGGTTCCCTTTTCTCCACACCCTTTCCAGCATTTATTGTTTGTAGATTTTTTGATGATGTCCATTCTGACCAGTGTGAGGTGATACCTCATTGTAGTTTTGATTTGCATTTCTCTAATGATTAGTGATGTTGAACATCCTTTTTGTGTTTGTCAATCTGTATGTTTTCTTTCGAGAAATATCTATTTATGTCTTCTGCCCATTTTTGGATTGGGTTGTTTGTTTTTTTGATATTGAGCTTCATGAGCTGCTTGCATATTTTGGAGATAGAGAACAGTATGGAGGTTCCTTATGAAACTAAAAATAGAACTAACATATGACCCATCAATCCCGCTACTGGACATATACCCTGAAAAAACCATAATTCAAAAAGGGTCATGTACCACAATGTTCATCACAGTACTATTTACAATAGCCAGGACATGGAAGCAACCTAAGTGTCCATCGACAGATGAATGGATAAAAAAGATGTGGCACATATATACAATGAATATTACTCAGCCATAAAAAGAAATGAAGTTGAATTATTTGTAGTGAGGTGGATGGACCTAGAGTCTGTCATACAGAGTGAAGTAAGTCAGAAAAAAAAACAAATATTGTATATTAATGCATGTATGTGGAACCTAGAAAAATGATACAGATAAACCGGTTTGCAGGGCAGAAGTTGAGACACAGATGTAGAGAACAAACATATGGACACCAAAGGGGGAAAACCACGGGGTGGTGGGGATGGTGGTATGCTGAATTGGGTGATTGGGATTGACATGTATACACTGATGTGTATAAAATTTATGACTAATAAGAACCTGGTGTATAAAAAAAAATAGCTAACACATAGCTTTTGTATGTGCCAGACCAGTTCTAAATACTTTTTTAAATATATTAACTCATTTAATCCTCACAATAAACCTAAGTGGCAGGTTAAAAAAAAAGAAAATCTAAACTAGAAGTAGAACTACCATATGACCCATCAATCCCACTACTGGACATATACCCTGAAAAAAGCATAATTCAAAAAGACATATGAACCCCAATGTTCATTGCAGCACTATTTACAATAGCCAGGTCATGGAAGCAACCTAAATGCCCATTAACAGAAGAATAGATAAAGAAGATGTGGTACATATATACAATGGAATATTACTCAGCCGTAAAAAGGAACAAAATTGAGTCATTTGTTGAGACGTGGATGGATCTAGAGATTGTCATACAGAGTGAAGAAAGGAAGAGAAAAACAAATACCATATGCTAGCACATATATATGGAATCTAAAAAAAAAAATGTTCTGAAGAAACTAGGGGCAGGATAGGAATAAAGACCCAGACATAGAGAATGGACTTGAGGACATGGGGAGGGGGAAGGGTAAGCGGGGATGAAGTGAGAGAGTGGCATTTACATGTATTCACTATGAAATGTAAAGTAGATAGCAAGTGGGAAGCAGCCACATAGCACAGGGAGATCAGCTCTATGCTTTGTGACCACCTAGAGTGGTCGGATAGGGTGGGTGGGAGGGAGGCACAAGAGGGAGGAGATATGCAGATATATATATATATATGTATAGCTGATTCACTTTGTTATACAGCAGCAACTAACACAACAATGTAAAGCGATTATACTCCAATAAAGATGTTAAAAAAAAAAGAAGACATAAGCACCACAATGTTCATAGTAGCACTATTTACAATAGCCAGGACATGGAAGCAACTTAAATGTCCATTAACAGAGGAATAGATAAAGAAGATGTGGTACATATATACAATGGAATATTACTCAGCCATAAAAAGGAACGAAATTGAGTCATTTGTTGAGACGTGGATGGATCTAGAGACTGTCGTACAGAGTGAAGTAAGTCAGAAAGAGAAAAACAAATATCGTATATTAACGCATGTATGTGGAACCTAGAAAAATGGTACAGATGAGCCGGTTTGCAGGGCAGAAGTTGAGACACAGATGTAGAGAACAGACATATGGACACCAAGGGGGGAAAACTGCGGTGGGGTGGGGATGGTGGTGTGCTGAATTGGGCGATTGGGATTGACATATATACACTGATGTGTATAAAATTGATGACTAATAAGAAAAAAAAAAAAAAGAAAAGATGAACACCCCAGTGTTCATAGCAGCACTATTTAAGATAGCCAAGGCATGGAAGCAACCTAAGTGTCCATTGACAGATGAGTGGATAAAGAAGATGTGGTATTACTCAGCCAAAAAGAAATTTAAAAAGGAATGAAATAATGCCATTTGAAGCAACACGGATGGATGGACCTGGAGATTACCATAACTAAGTGAAGTAAGCCAGAGAGAGAAAGACAAATTTCATATGATATCACTTATATGTGCAATCTAAAATATCATACCAATGAACTTATTTACAAAACATAAATAGACTCACAAACATGGAAAAGAAACTTATAGTTACCAAATTGGATGGGGGAGAGTGATCAATTAAGAGTTTGGGATTAGGACTTCCCGGGTGCAGCAGTGGTTAAGAATCCACCTGCCAGTGCATGGGACATGGGTTCAATCCCTGGTCTGGGAAGATCCCACATCCCATGGAGTAACTAAGCCCGTGCACCACAACTACTGAGCCTGTGCTCTACAACCTGCATGCTGCAATTACTGAGCTCACGTGCGGCAACTACTGAAGCCTGCATGCCTAGAGTCCATGCTCCACAACAATAGAAGCCACCGCAGTGAGAAGACCACACACCACAATGAACAGTAGCCCCTGCTCACCACAACTAGAGAGAAAGCCCGTGGACAGCAATGAAGACCCAACACAGCCAAAAATAAATAAAACAAACAAATAAATAAATAGTTTGGGATTAAAATATACACACTACTGTATATAAAATAGATAATCAACAAGGACCTACTGTAAAGCACAAGGGGCAATACTCAATATCTTGTAATAACCTATAATGGAAGATAATGTTAAAAAAAGGAATATATATATGTATGTATGTATACATATATATATGACTGAATCTCTTTGCTGTTCACCTGAAACTAACACAACATTGTAAATCGACTGTTTTTCAATTAAAAAATTAAAAAGACGCTCCAGAAAACTCCATTTCCCTTCTGCCATGTGAAGATACAGCAAGAAGACAGCTGTCTATGAATCAGAAAGCTGACCTCACCAGACACAGATATGCCGGCACCTTGATCTTGGGCATCCCTGCCTCCAGGACTCTGAGAAATAAATTTCCATTTTTATTAAAAAAAAACAAGTAAAATTTATACTATGAATATGGGTGTACAAATCTCTTCAAGATCCTCTCTTCAATTACTTTAGGTATATACCCAGATGTGGAATTGCTGGATAATACGGTAATTCTAGTTTTACTTTTTTGAGGAACTACCATAATGTTTTGCACAGCAGCATTATACATTTCTATGGATAGGGCACAAGGGGTCCAATTCATAAACATCATCTCCAAAACTTTTTTTTAAGGTATACTTGTGTAACATATTACATATTGTAATTGTTACAATATATAACAATTCAGGTGAGCAATATTGTAATTACATATTTGTATATGTTGCAAAATATTTGTCACAATGTTTGATTAGCACCTGTCATCATACATAGTTGCAATTTTTTTTCCTGTAATGAGAACTTGTAAGATCTACTCTCTTCTGCTTTTTTTTTTGTAGCAGTTCTAATAAGTGTGAAGTTGTATCTCATTGTGAATTTGATTTGCATTTCATTAATGATTGGTGATGCTGAGCATTTTTTCATATGCTTATTGGCCATTTGTATATCTCCTTTAGAGAAATATCTATTAAAGCCCTTTGAAAGAATTATTTATATATTCTAGATACTAAGTGCTTATCAGATATATGATTTGCAGATCTATTCTCCCAGGCTATAGGTTGCCTGTTCACTCTGTTGACTGTGTCCTTTGATGTATAGAAGTTTAAATTTTTCTTTTTTTCTTTTTTATTGAAGTATGGTTGACTCATAATGTGATATTAGTTTCAGGTGTACAACATAATGATTCACTATTAGATAGATTATAATCCATTTAAAGTTATTATATTATATTATATTGGCTGCATTCCCTGTGCTGTACATTACATATTTGTATCATTTATATTATACATAGTAGTGTGTACCTCTTAATTGCCTTTGCCTATCTTGCTCCTCCCCCTCCCCTTCTCCTCACTGGTAACCACTAGTCTGTTCTCTGTATCTGTAAGTCTGTTTCTGTTTTGTTATATTCCTTAGTTGGTTTCATTTTTTAGATTACATATATAAGTGAAAACATACAGTGTTTGGCTTTCTCTGTCTGAGTAAACTTCACTAAACATAGTAAAGGTCCACTCATGTTGTTGCAAATGACAAAAGTTCATTTTACTATGGCCAAATAATATTCCATTGTGTGTGTGTATGTGTGTGTGTATATATATATATATATATATATATATATATATATATATATACATATAGTCACATCTTCTTTATCAATTCATCTGTTGATGTACAGTTAGGTTGCTTCCATATATTGGACATTCTAAATAATGCTGCTATGAATATTGGGGTGCATGTGTCTTTCAAATTATGGTTTTCATGCACTATGGATATATTCCCAAGAATGGAATTACTGGATCATGTGGTAGTTCTATTTTTATTTTTTTGAGGAACCTCCATAGTGTTTTCCATAGTGGCTGCACCAATTTACGTACACATCAACAGTGTACTAGAGTTCCCTTTTGTCCACATCGTTAACAATATGTGTTATTTGTTACCTTATTACAATAACCATCCTGACAGGTGTGAGGTGATATCTCTTCGTGGTTTTGCATTTCCCTGATGATTAGTAGTGTTGAGCATCTTTACACATGCCTTTTGGCAATCTGTATGTCTTCCGTGGAAAAATGTCTATTCAGGTCTTCTGCCCATTTTTAAAATCAGATTGTTGGCTTCTTTGATACTGAATTGTATGATCTCTTTGTAAATTTTGTATATTAATCCCTTATCAGACATATCATTTGAAAATATCTTCTCCCATTCACTAGGTTGTCTTTTTGTTTTCTTGATGGTTTCCTTTACTGTGCAAAAGTTTTTAAATTTAATTTGATCATTTTGTTTATTTTTGCTTTTCTTTCTGTTGCCTGAGGAGACAGATTAAAAAAAAAAAAAATAAGACTTATGCCAGAGTGTATAGCCTATGCTTTACTTTAGAAGATTGATGGTTTCCAATGTTACATTCAGGTCTTTAAACCTTTGGGGCTTATTTTGTACATAGTCTGAGAAAATGTTCTAAATTCATTCTTTGACATGTAGCTGTCTAGTTTTTTTCTACGTTTGGTAGAGTTCATCTGTGAAGTTGTTGGAGTCTGCATTATTGTTGGGAGTTTTTGATTTATGATTCAATTTTAATACTTGTAGTTGGTTTGTACAGATGATCTATTTCTTCTTGATTCAATCTTGGAAGATTGTATGTTAATAATAATTTATCCATTTCATATAGGTTTCCAATTTGTTGGCATATAACTATTTGTACTATATTTTTATGATTGTATTTCTGTTATATGGATTGTAATCTCTATGTTTCATTTCATATTTTGTTTATTTGAGTCCACTTTCTTTCTTAATGAGCCTGATTAAAGTCAATTTTTTAAATCTGTTCAAAAACACCACTTGTGCGTTTGTGGTTTTGTTGATTTTTCTATTGTATATTTTTTACCTCTTATATATTTCTGCTCTGATCTTTATTATTCCATTCCTTCTGCTGACTTTGAGCTTTGTTAGTTCTTCTTTTTCTAATTCCATTAGATGGTTGGTTAAGTTTTTATTGAGTCTTTTTTTTTTTCCTGTTTCTTGAGGTAGGCCTCTGTTGCTATAGACTTCCCTCTTAGAACTGCTTTTGCTACATCCCATTGAATTTGGAAAGTTGTGTTTTAATTTTCATTTTTCTCAAGTTATTTTCTAATTTTTCTTTTGATTTCTTTGAAGATTTCTTGGTTTTTCAGTAGCATGTTGTTTTGTCTCCTGTTTGTGTTTTTCTCATTTTTCTTTCTGTAATTGATTTCTAGTTTCATACTGTTCTGTTTGGAAAAAATGCTTGATATAATTTCTATCCTCATAAATTTGTTGCGACTTGTTCTGCTGTCTAGTAAGTGATCTATCCTGCAGACTGTTCCATGTGCACTTAAAACAAGTGTATTCTGCTGTGTTTGGATGGAATATTCTATAGATATCCAATAAGTCCAACTGTTCTAATGTGTAATGTAAGGCCACTGTTTCCTCATTATTTTCTGTCTGGATTATCTGTCCACTGATATAAGTGGGGCTGTTAAAGTCCCCTATTATTATTTTTTTTTTGGGGGGAGGGCAGTGCCACATGGCTTGCAGGATATTAGTTCACTGACCAGGGATTAAACCCAGGCCCCAGCTGTGAAAGCGCTGAATTCTAACCACTGGACCACCAGGGAATTCCCTAATATCCCCTATTATTATTGTATTACTGTTAATTTCTTCCTTTATGTCTGTTAATATTGGCTTTACATATTTAGGTGCCCCTATTTTAGGTATATATATGTTTACAAATGTTACATGTTCTTCTTGAATTTTTCCCTTTATGATTGTATAATGTCCTTCTTTGTCTTTTCTCTATACACTTTGTTTTAAAATATTAAAATATCCATTGTCTGTTATGAGAATTGTTACTTCAGCTTTATCTTCTTTTGAAGATACAATCATTGTCTGTGTGTCTTTAGCTCTGAAGTGAGTCTCTTGTATGCAGGATATAGATGTGTCTTTTTTTATCCAATAAGCTGACCTATGCTAACCTATGTTTTTTGATTGCAGCATTAGTCTGTTGACATTTAAAGTGATTATTGATAGGTATATACTTATTGCCATTTTGTTACTTGTTTTCTGGTTGTTTTTGTAGTTCATCTCTGTTCATCTCTTCTTTTCTTAGTTTCTTCCCCTATAGTTTGACGATTTTAGTTAGTGTTATGTTTGTTTCCTTTTCTCTGACGTTTTTGTGTATTTGTTGTAGGTTTTTGATTTATGGTTACCATGGAGCTTATATATTTCAACATCTACTTGTTTTAAACTGATAATCCTTTAGGTTCAAGCACATACTGAATGCTCTACATTTTTATCCCACACACAGTTTTTGTGTTGCTAATGTCATATTTTTTATCTACATGTCTACCCCTTGACTGTTTATTATAGTTATACATGATTTTACAATTTTTGTTTTTAACCTTCCTACTAATTTAAGTGCTTGATACACAGACATTACTATACATTTGCTTTTATCAGTGAGGAGTTTGCCTTCCTGTAATTTTTTAATTTCTTTTTGTATCCTTCTCTTTTTCATTTAAGTAAACACTTTAAGACTTCTTGTAAGATCGGTTTAGTATTGATGGACTCTTTTAGTTTTGGTTTCTCTGGGAAACTCTGTCTTCTCTCCTTCAATCCTCAATGATAACTTTGCTGGGTAGAGTATCCTAGTTTGTAGGGGTTTTTTTTTCTTTCTTTTCTTTTATAACTTTGAATATATCATGACACTCCCTTCTTGCCTGCAAAGTTTCTGCTGAAAAATCAGCTGATGGCCTTATGGGGGTTCACCTGAATGTGACTTCATTTTTCTCTTGCTGCCTTTACAATTCTCTCTTATCATAAACTTTTCCCATTTTATTTATCTGTCAGTTTGAGTCTCTTGGGTTTATATTGTTTGAGACTCTCTGTGCATCCTGTCCCTGAATATCTGTTCCCTTTACGGTGTGGGAGGTTTTCAGCCAAAATTTCATCAAATACATTTTTGACCTATTGTTCTTCTCTTCTCCTTCTAGAACCTATATACTGTGAATGTTAGTATGATTAATGTTGTCCCAGTGGCCCCTTAAACAATACTGATGTTTTAAATAATTGTTGGGTTTTTCTGTTGGTGATTTTGTTTTGTTTTGTTTTGTTTTGTTTTCTGCAGTTCTGATTGGTTGATATCCATATTTCTATCTTCCAGCTTGCTTATGTGTAAGAAGAGATACAGAAGACTGTATCAATTAATCTCTTGTTAATTCCATTTAGTGTACTTTTCATTTCAGTTATTGCCTACTTCAGCTGTGATTGGATCCTTTTTATATTTTCTAGTTCTTTGTTAAAATTCTCATCTCTTCTTATCACATTTTCAGTTAGCATTCTTATTACTATTGCTTTGAATTCTTTTCAGGTAAGTTATTTATCTCTGTTTCATTAGAGTATCTCCCACAGGTATTTTTTTTTCTTGTTTTTCAATTAGAAACATATTCTTTGGTCTTCTCATTTTGTTTAACTTTCTCTGTCTCTATGAAATTAGGTGAAACAGTTACCCATCCTGGTCTTACAATGTGTGTTCTTTTGTTGGAGCATCCCTGCGCAGGTTGTGTGTGCCCAGTGGCTTTGGTGGGAGAGTTGTATCTGAAGTAGACATGGGCTGAATCATCCCCCAGGGTGTGCTGGCAGCCAGTGCCTTGGTGGGAGCTCACACTGGAGTTGGATGAGCAAGAGAAAGTGTCATGTTCAAGCTGGGGCATCTGCTCTGCTCAATGGCTGTCACTGCCTTATTAGGATAGGGGCAGATCCTGAGGTGTTGTAGCAGAAGTCCTGAGGTACTTGTGTTTCTCCCAGATTTGATATCAGTCTCTGCTTTGGTTGGTGGCATAGCTGAGGCTTGAGAGCTTGTGACTGCAATTCTGTGGTGGTTTCACTCCCCGCCTCACTCCTCGCACGGTGTGCATGCCTTGGTTAGAGGCTGGGTTGGGGCTCGAGGGATCATTGTCAGAATATTTTAATTTTAAGGAAGTCCAAATTATCATTTTTTTCTTTGGTTGCTCTGATTTCAGTGTCATATCCATGAAGTCTGCCAAATCCAATGTCTAAAGCTTCTCCCATATGTTTTCTTATAAACTTTCTTTCTTTATAGTTTTCGCTCTTACATTTAGGTCTTTGATCCATTTTGAATAAATTTCTGTATATCATGTAAGATAGGGGTCCAAGTTGATTGTTTTGCATTTAGATATTTTGTTTTCACAACACTATTTTTTCTGAAAAAATCTGTCTTCTCCTCTTTTTGAAAATCATTTCACCATATATTTCAGGGTTTATTTCTGACTTCCCTATTCTATTCTATTCCATTGGTATATATGTACACTTTTATGTGCCAGTACTACACTGATTTGATTACTCTAGCTTGGTAAGAAGTTTTGAAATCAGGAAGCATTGAGACCTCCAAATTTGTTCTTTTTAAATTTGTTTTGGCTATTCAGACTTCCTTGTCATTCCATATGAAGTTTAGGATGGATATTTCTATTTTTGTAAAAAATGACATTGGGATTTTGATAGGGGTTACATTAAATCTGTAGAGTGCTTTGTGTGGTATTGATATCTTTACAATATTAAGTCTTGATCAAATCCATGAACATGAGATATCTTTCCATTTATTTATGCCTTCTTTACTTTCTTCCCGCAACGTTTTGTTTTCGTTGTACCACTTTCACATTTTTTGTTAAGATTATACCTAAATATTGTTTTGACATTATTGTAAATGGAATTTTCTGAATTTCCTTTTTGGATTACTGTTAGTGTACAGAATATGACTGAGTTCTTCGCATATTAATTTTGTATTAATTATTTGCAACTCTGCTGAATTCTTTTATTTGTTCTAATCGTGTGTGAGTTTGTTTGTGTTTGTGTGTGTGTGTGTGTAATATCTAAGGTTTTCTATATATGATATCTTTTTGTCAGTGAACAGAGATAATTTTACTTCTTCGTTCCCAATTTGGATGACCTTTTTTCCCTTTTTTCCTGCCTAATCACTCTGTCTAGGACTTCCATTGCAATCATAAATAAAAGTGGCAAGAGAAGGCATCTTTGTCTTATTCTTGATCTTGGAGGAAACATTTTTGACCTTTCACAATTGGATACAATGTTATCTGTAGGCTTTCCAACAAGGACTTTAGTATGTTGATATAATATCCCTCTATGCCGAGAATGTTCATTGTGATTATCATGAAAATTTGTAGAATTTTATCAAGTGTTCTTCTGCATCAATTGAAATGATCATGTGGATTTCTTCCTTCATTCTGTTCTCTGGTTTTCATATCAGGGAAATGCTGGCCTCATAGAATAAGTTCAGATTCATTCCTTCTTGTTTGGGAAGAGGTTTTTTTTTTTTTTTTTGGAAGTGTTTGTGGAGGATTCATGTTAATTTTTCTATAAATCTTTGGGAGAATTCAGAAGTGAAGTAATTTGATTATGGGCTTTTTGGGGGGAGTTTTTTAAGCTTATGTTCTTAAATTTTATTGAAGTATAGTTGATTTATAATGTGTTTATTTCTGCTGTAGAGGAAACTGATCCAGTTGTACATACACACACACACACACACACATATATATATATATATATATACATATACATATTCTTTTCACATTCTTTTCCACTATGATTTTATCACAGGATATTAAATTATAGTTTCCCATACTATACACTAGGACTTTGTTGATTATCCATCTTATATATAATACTTTGCATCTGCTAAACACGAACTCCCAATCCGTCCCTCCCCCTCCCCACTCCCCCTTGGCAACCATGAGTCTGTTCTCTATATATATGTCTGTTTCTGTGTCATATGGAAAAGAAGAAGTAAAACTGTCACTCTTTGCAGATAACATGACACTATACATAGGAAATCCTAAAGATGCCACCAGAGAACTACTAGAGCTAATCAATGAATTTAGTAAAGTCTCAGGATACAAAATTAAAACACAAAAGTTTCTTGCATTCCTATACACTAACAACGAAAGACCAGAATGAGAAATTAAGAAATAATCTCCTTTACCATCACAACAAAAAGAATAAAATACCTAGGAATAAACCTACCTAAGGAGGCAAAAGGCCTGTATGCAGAAAACTATAAGACACTGATGAAAGAAATCAAAGACAACACAAACGTATGGAGAGATATACCATGTTCTTGGATTGGAAGAATCAACATTGTGAAAATGACTATACTACCCAAAGCAATCTACAGATTCAATGCAATCCCTATCAAACTACCAATGGCATTTTTCACAGAACTAGAACAAAAAAATTCACAATTTGTATGGAAACACAAAAGACCGTGAATATCCAAAGAAATCTTGAGACAGAAAAATGGAGCTGGAGGAATCAGACTCCCTGACTTCAGACTATACTACAAAGCTACAGTAATCAAGACAGTATGGTCTGGGGAGGGTTTTGATTGCTGATTCAGACTATTTGTGATCGGTCTTAGTGAGCTGTGTGTTTCTGAGAATGTTTTCATTTCATCACGGTTATACAATTTGTTGGCACAAAGTTGTTTATACTACACTTTGACAACTTAAAAAATTACACAACGTGAGAATTGTGAGTTAAGTTTTATTTGGTGGAAAATGAGGACTATCGCCCAGGAGACAGCATCTCAGATAGCTCTGAGAAACTGCTCCGTAGAGGTGGAGAGAGGTCAGTTTTTTTGTGATTTTGGTGAAGGGGGAGTACATGCAATCAAGCACATATTTTTTGCATAAGGTTCTGCTAGTCTTGGGAAGGCACTGCTAGTCATGAGGAGCAGACGTCAGCATAAAGGATTTTAGTGCTTGTCTAGATACAAAGAGATACAAGAATTGGGCTCATTCAGTCATCTCCTGAAAACATCAAACTATCTGAAGACCTGTTCTGCCAGTTTTTTCCAGGGCACAGAGTGCCTCATTTCTGCTCTTCACCCTGAACTTCTTTCAGGGGGTGTTGAAAGTCAGCAGCTGTATCAGCTCATGATTTAATCTTTGTAGAGGTAGATGGCAAGTTCCATTGGCAAGTGCCAATTGTAGTTGACACATCTTTTATAACCCTCTTAATTTCTGTAAAATCAGATGTAATTTGAGTCTTCTCTCCTTTTTCTTAGTAAACCTAGTTAAAATCTTGTCAATTTCGTTTATCTTTTCATAGAACCAACTTTTGGTTTCATGGATTTTCACTTATTTTTAGATTCCCTATTTCATTTATCACTGCTGTAATATTTATTGGTTTCTTCCTGGAAAAACTTAAGTTTGCAATACATGGGATGTTTTGAAACGAGAGGACAAAGAGAAGTGGAGCCTGAGAGCCCTAGAGATCCAGTCAGCTCTGTGGGAAGCATCCTCTGAGAAACATTGCAATTCATCATACTCCCTAGAGTTGCTGAGGATGGTCATGTTGAAAATTAGTATTGGAATTACCAACAGAGGAGACTGTTAAGAGAAAAATAAATTAGAAATAAATCCACTGTAAAAGCTAAAACTATAAAATTCTTAGAAGAAAGCAAAGGGGGTAATCTTCATGACATTTTATTTGACAATGTGTTCTTGGGTATAACAGCAAAAGAAGACAATAAAAGAAAAAGTAGATACATTGGATTTTATAAAAATTAAAAACTTTTGCTTATGAAAGAACACTCTAAGAAAGTTAAAAGACTGCAGAATTAGAGAAAACATTCGTAAATTATATATCTGATAAGGAATTAATATCTAGAACTTCTGGCTAATATCTAGATTAAAGAATTCCTACAACTGAACAACAGTAACAAAACACAAATAAAAAATGGGCAAATGCCTTGAATAGACTCTTCTTCAAAGAAGACATGTAGATGACCAATAAACACATGAGAAGATGTTCAACATCACTAATCATTAGGGAAATGCAAATCAAAACCATAATAAAATACTATTTTGTGCTCATTAAGATGACAATTATATCTTAAGAAATCAAAATAATAAATGTTGGCAAGCATATGGAGAAATTGGAACCCTGAATATTGGTGGTGGGAATGTAAAATAGTTCCTCCTCTGTGGAAAATAGCTTTGTGCTTCCTCAAAAAAGCTAAAACTAGAGTTACTATATAATCCAGCAATTCTAATTCTAAGGCATATACCCATAATTGAAAGCAGGGACTCAAAAAGATACTTGTACACCAATGTTCATAGTGCCATTATTCACAATTGTTGAAAGGTGGAAATAATTCAATTGTCCACCAACAGATGAATGGATAAACAAGATGTGGCATATATATATATATATATATATATATATATATATATATATATATACACACACACACACACACACACATATACATACACATGGAGATACTTGTTACACGATCGATGAACCTTAAAACATTGTGCTCAGTTAAATAAGCCAGAAACAAAAGAAGAAATCTTATATGATTTCACATTTTAAGAGTTACCTAGAGGAGGCAGAGCCATAGCGCCATAGCGACAGAAAGTAAGCTAGTGGTTACCAAAGGTTGGGTGGAGCAGGGAAATGGAGAGTTATTGCTTAAATGGTACGTAGTTTTTGTTTAGGATGACAGAAATGTTCTGTAAATGGATAGTTGTGGTGGTTGCACAACATTGTGAATGTGCTTAATGCCATTGAATTGTATCCCTAGAAATGGTTAAAGTGGTAAAATTTATGTTATATATATGTTACCACAAAATCCTTTTGATCTGTAGTTGTAATACAGTGTATCATAGTCAATTGAATCACAAATAAAAACCGATCCCTTTGATTTTAGCAAGTAAATGATTTGGATATCTAAGTCGGAACCTTCCTGGGAAAGGGAGCAACATGCTGGTTAAAGGGAAAACTGAAAACTTCAGGCCAAAAGTGTTTCTCGGTCTCTGGATGCTATTGGACTGTGAGCATGATTCTGGGCTGAATGGAAGTCACTGGATTCTTACCTGTCTGCAGCTTAGAAGTCACCTCCACTGGAAGCCTTCCCCAG
The DNA here is from genome assembly GCF_028023285.1 of Balaenoptera ricei. Lineage (NCBI taxonomy): Eukaryota > Metazoa > Chordata > Mammalia > Artiodactyla > Balaenopteridae > Balaenoptera > Balaenoptera ricei. The sequence goes on from NC_082660.1 coordinate 49,471,855, forward strand.
ATCCAGCCAGAGGGCATCATTACCTTCTCTGTGTCACCTCTGTTCCTGTGTGTACTTCCACCATTACGCCTTTCACAGTGAGCTGTTGCTTCTCTGTTTACAGGTCTGAATCCCCTACTTGGAAGCTTCTGGTAGTCAGGGGTCTGGTTTAATTCCTGTGCCAACCCAAGGTGTGTGTGGGTCAGGAAGGCATGGCTCAGAACTTACAGCTGCCAAAGGTATAATGGATGCATGAATGGACAGACAGACAGGTGAGCAGATAGGTGGGTAGATGAATACATGAATGGATGGAGAGATGCTTAAACACCTCTTTTCACTGGCTTGAGAAAAGGCCAATCAATGTTTCCTTGGACTATTGCAATAACTTTTAAACATGAGACTCCAGACCATTTTTTAACCTTCCAACCCTTATTGCCACCACCCCCAGCAAAAAGAAAATTTTCTTTTAAGGCAAAGAAACAAGCAATGACTGATGCCCACAAGATTCCCCTGTCTCCCCATCACCCTGAAACAGTTGGCCTCAGATATCATGGAGAGGCCACCTGAAGACCCCAGCCAAGAGAAACATTGTGTCAGGTAGGGATGCTGTCTTATAAGATGAAGTGTGTGCCTGGACCAAGGGGCCACCATATGGAGCTCCTCTCACAGCCAGAATATGTGGACATGGGAACCAAGGTGTGGAAAAATGGGTGGTACCTCTCACAGTTACATCCTATACCAATTAACAGCATGTCCATCCCAGGGACTGATAGTAGAAAGCGAGTCCCTAAGGATTAATGTTTCTACAAGTGGCCACAGTAATGGTTCTGCTGCACTGGGGGCTGAGATCGCCACCTGTCCACTACCACTGAGGAAACAGGCAAAGAGAGCATGAAGATAGTGGCCAACTATTTGAACCTGCTTACCAGGGGCAAAAGGATTGCTGCCTGACAGTGGGGGCAAGGAGGATTGTGGACAGAGCCCAGAGGCTCTTATGTTACCATGATTCCCAGTGGAAGAACCACAGCACCATCCAGATGGGACCACCAAGCTCCAAGACCCTCAGGAATGAGGGTGTGGGCCACTCCACCAATGAAAGACTACCAAGAAGTTGAAGTTGAATAAACGGATAATTGTGGCAGATCACAATTTTGAAAAGTGGTCACTTTGCTGCTGCTTTATGAACAGGTGGAAACTATTTCCTTTCCTTTGAACCTGGGTGGGCTTGTGACTGCTCCAACCAAGAGAATACCAAGGAGGTGATGTTATGTGATTATGTCATAAAACGGGTAATTTCTTCCTGGTTCTCTCTTTCTCTTGGAATGCTCATTTGGGGAAAAAGGCGCCATGTTATGAGGAAGCCTAGGCCACATGGAAAGGACATATGGGTGTGGCAACTAACAGCCCTAGCACAGGTCTCAGCTGACAGCCAGCAACTACTAGCAGAAATATGATTGATCGAGACTTCAGATGATTCCAGCCTCTAGCTTTTGAAAAACCCCAGCTGAATCCAAGAGGGGCAGAAGTGAGCTGTACCTAAATCACCCTGCCCACATTTCATATTTAGCAGCAAAATAAATGTCATTGCTTTAACTCACTATGATTTGGGATGGTTTGTTACACCATAATATTAACTGTAACAGAAACTATTACTTGTATTTATGTTCTTTACTGTAAATTTTATTAATCCCCTCCATTTATTTCTACTCCCGGGCCCTTTCACACCCTAGTATTACATAGGCTGTGTTAAAGGTGACTCATTTTGTTGCTTAAGTACATAAGTTGTAGAATAATAAAGAGGCCTGGCACAACACTAGAAGAGGAATAGGCATCATCTGGATGTCTTAGATTAATAGCTAGAGTGTATAACGGATGAAACTTGGGGCTGCATTCCTTTTAAGGAGATGGAAAGTGCTTTTCTGGTTTTGGTTTGGTTCGGTTATTTGGCTATTGTGTGGAGATGAGGTATTATTGAAAATGTATATATTTTAAGGTGTATATATGGGAAGATGAGTGTATGTAGATATCAGGCAGTCAAGTTGTGTACAGGCATACCTTGAAGATATTGCAGGTTAGCTTCCAGGCTGCCTCAATAAAGTGAATATCACTAAAACGAATCACACATATTTTTTGTTTTCTCAGTGAATAGAAAAGATGTGTTTACACTATACGGTAGTCTATTAAGTGTGCAATAGCATTATGTCTAAAAAATGTACGTAACTTAATTTTAAAACACTTTATTGCTAAAAAATGCTAATCATCATCTGAGCCTTCAGTGAAACATAGTTTTTTTGTTTGTGTTTTTGGTTTGGGGGTTTTTGTTTATTTGTTTGTTTTTCTTTCTGGTGGAGGGCTTGAAATATTGGCAGAATTGCCAAAATGTGACACAGAGATGAAGTGAGCAAATGCTGTTGAAAAAAAATGGCTCCAATAGACTTACTTGACGTAGGGTTGCCCCAAATCTTCACTTTGGAAAAAACGCATTATCTGAGGACCTTCAAGATGGCGGAGGAGTAAGACGTGGAGATCACCTTCGTCCCCACAAAAACATCAAAAATACATCTACATGTGGAACAACTCCTACAAAACGCCTACTGAATGCTGGCGGAAGTCCTCAGACTTCCCCAAAGGCAAGAAAATCCCTACATACCAGGCTAGGGCAAAAGAAAAAAGAAAAAACAGAGGCAAAAGAATAGGGACAGGAGCTGCACCTCTGGAAGCAAGCTGTGAAGGAGGAAAAGTTTCCACACACTAGGAAGCCCCTTAACTGGTGGGGAAGGGGGGTGGGAAGGAGGGAAGCTCCAGAGTCACAGAGGAGAGTGCAGCAACAGTGGGGCAGAGGGTAAAGTGGAGAGATTCCCGCACAGAGGATCAGTGCTGACTGGCACTCACCAAACTGAGATGTTCTCTGCTCACCCACCAGGCCGGGTGGGGGCTCGGGCTCCACAGGTAAGACCCCAGGGAGAGGAATGGGGATGGCTGCATGAAAACAGCCTGAAGGAGGCTACTGTGCCACAGATAGCTGGGAGGGAGTCCAGGAAAAACTCTGGACCCGCCAAAGAGTCCAGAGACCATTTTTTCTGGGTGCACAACGAGAGGGGATTCCTGCTCCATGTGCCCACAGAAGGCAGAGCACCACCTAAGCGAACTCCAGAGACAGGTGGAAGCCATGGCTATTAGCTTGGACCCCAGAATGGGCATGAACCTCTACCATCACCACCACTGCCACCAAGAATCCTGTGTGGAAGCGCAGGTCACTACCCACACCACCCCAGGATCCTGTGAAGCATGCCACTGCCAGGGTCCCATGATCCAGGGACAACTTCCCCCAGGAGAAAACATGGCGCCCCTCAGGCTGTTGCAATGTCACGCTGGCCTCTGCCACTGCAGCCTCACCCCACATTCCAAGTATGACTACAGTAACCCTCCCTCTCACTGGCCTGAGTGAGCAAGAGAGCCCTAATCAGCTGCTGCTTTAACCTCCTCCTGCCTGAGAAGGGAACAGATGCCTGAGGGCGGCCTACACGTAAAGGCAGGGCCAAAATCAAAGCTGAACCCGAGGAGCTGTGTGAACAAAGAAGAGAAAGGGAAATTCCTCAGTGCAGCCTCAGGAGCAGCAGATTAAATGCCCACAACGAACTTGAAAAACCCTGCATTTGAAGAATACCTGACTGGACAGCGAATGTTCCCAAAGATGAGGCAGTGGACTTTAGGGGCAACTGTAGACTTGGGGTTTGCTTTCTGGGCCTCATTGGTTTCCGGATTTACGTTTATCTTAGTTTAGTTATTAGTGCTTGTTATCACTGGTGGATTTGCTTATTGGTTAGGTTGCTCTCTTCCTGTTTTTTAAAATTTTATTTATTTTTTCATTTTTATTTTTTTAATTTTTAGTGTTTTTATTTTATTTATTTTTTTTTAAATTTTTAATTTTTTTTTCCTTTTTCTCTTTTGTGAATGTGTATGTGTATGTTTCTTTGTGTGATCTTGTCTGTTTAGGTTTGCTTTTACTGTTTTTCCTAGTGTGCTCACTATTCTTTTTTCTTTCTTTTTTTTGGCTTGTTTGTTTTCTTTTTGTGAGCATGTGTGTGTATGTTTCTTTCTGTGATTTTGCCTGTTTAGTATTGTTATTACCATTTGCTTTTGTGTTCTACTGTTTGTTTTTCTATTTTTTCCTTCCTTTTCCACTAAGGCATTTCAGCTGGCAGGATCTTGGTGCTCCAGCCATGTATTAGGCCTGAGCCTCCAGGTGGGAAAACTGATTCCAGGACTTTGGACAACCAGAAATCTCCTGGCTCCACATAATATCAATCGGTGTGAGCTCTCTGAGAGATATCCATTTCAACACTAAGACCCAGCTCCACCCAATGGCCAGCAAGCTCCAGTGTTGGAGGCCCCATGCCATAAAACTAGCAGGACAGGAACACAGCACCACCCATTAGCAGAGAGGCTGCCTAAAGTCATACTAAATTCACAAACATACCACCTGGCATGGCCCCGCCCACCAGAAGGACAAGATTAATTGCCAACCACCAGAGCAGAGTAACGAGGTGCCTCCACCCAGAACCTACACAAGCCACTGAACCAACCTCACCCACTGGAGGCAGACACCAAAAATAACGAGAAATCCAAACCTGCATTCTGTGAAAGGGAGACCCAAACACAGTAAGCTAAAGGAAAGGAGAACACGGAGAAAAATGTAGCAGATGAAGGAGCAAGGTAAAAACCCAAAACACCAAGCAAATGAAGAAAAAACATGCAGGCTACCTGAAAAAGAATTCACAGTAATGATAGCAAAGATGATCCAAATTCCAGGAAATAGAATGGAGAAAATACAAGAAACGCGTAAGAAAGACCTAGAAGAACTGAAGAGCAAACAAACAATGATGAACAACAGAACAAATGAAATTTATAATACTCTAGCAGGAATCAATAGCAGAATAGCTGAGGCAGAAGAACGGATAAGTGACCTTTAAGATAAAATTAGGGAAATAACTGCCACAGCACAGAGTAAAGAAAAAAGAATGAAAAGAATTGAGGACAGTCTCAGAGGCCTCTGGAACATCATTAAAGGCACCAACATTCGAATTATACAGGTCCTGGAAGAAGAAGAGAAAAAGAAAGGGTCTGAGAAAATATTTGAAGAGATTATAGTGGAAAACTTCCCTAACATGTGAAAGGAAATAGTAAATCAAGTCCAGGAAGCACAGAGAGTCCCATACAGGATAAATCCATGGAGAAACACGCTGAGACACATATTAATCAAATTATCCAAAATTAAATACAAAGAAAAAATATTAAAAGGAGCAAGGGAAAAGCAACAAATAACGTACAAGGGAATCCCCATAAGGTTTACAGCTGATGTTTCAGCAGAAATTCTGCAAGCCAGAAGGGAGTGGCAGGATATATTTAAAGTGATGAAAGGGAAAAATTTACAACGAAGACTACTCTATCCAGCAAGGATCTCATTCATATTTGACAGAAAAATTAAAACATTTACAGATAAACAAAATTAAGAGAATTCAGCACCACCAAACTAACTTTACAACAAATGCTAAAGGAGCTTTTCTTGGCAGAAAAGACAAGAGAACGAAAAGGCCTACAAAAGCAAACCTAAATCAAATAAGAAAAAGTTAATAGGAACATTCATATCAAAAATTACCTTAAATGGAAATGGATTAAATGTTCCAAACAAAAGAAACAGACTGGCAGAATGGATACAAAAACAAGACCTGTATATATACTGTCTACAAGAGACCCATTTCAGATCTAGGGAAACATACAGACTGAAAGTGAGGTGATGAAATATATATTCTATGTAAGTGGAAATCAAAAGAAATTTGGAGTAGCAATACTCATATCAGACAAAATACACTTTAAAATAAAGACTATTACAAGAGACAAAGAAGGACACTACATAATGATCAAGGGATCAATCCAAGAGGAAAGTAGAAGAATTGTAAATATTTTGCACCCAACATTGGAGCACCTCAATACATAAGGCAAATGTTAACAGCCATAAAAGGGGAAATCAACAGTAACAGAATAATGGTTAGGGACTTTGACACCCCACTATCACCAGTGGACAGATCATCCAAAATGAAAATAAATAAGGATACACAAGCATTAAATGATACATTAGAAAAGATAGACTTAATTGATATTTATAGGACAGTCCATTCAAAAACTACAGAATACACGTCCTGCTCAAGTGCTCATGGAACATTCTCCAGGATAGATGATATCTTGGGTCACAAATCAAGCCTTGGTAAGTTTAAGAAAATTGAAATCATATCAAGTATCTTTTCCGACCACAACACTATGAGATTAGATATCAATTACAGGAAAAAAACTGTAAAAAATACAAACATATGGAGGCTAAACAATACGTTAATACTAACCAAGAGATCACTGAAGAAATCAAAAAATACCTAGAAACGAATGACAATGAAAATATAATGACCAAAAAACCTCTGTGATACAGCAAAAACAGTTCTAAGAGGGAAGTTTATAGCAGTAAAATCCTACCTCAAGAAACAAGAAAATCTCAAATAAACAACCTAACCTTACACCTAAAGCAATTACAGAAAGAAGAACAAAGAAAAACACCCAAAGTTAGCAGAAGGAAAGAACTCATAAAAATCAGATCAGAAATAAATGAAAAAGAAATGAAGGAAACAATAGCAAAGATCAATAAAACTAAAGCTGGTTCTTTGAGAAGATAAACAAAATTAATAAAGCATTAGCCAGACTCATCAAGAAAAAAAGAGAGAAGTCTCAAAAAAACAGAATTAGAAATGAAAAAGAAGTAACAACTGACACTGCAGAAAAACAAAGGATCATGAGAGATTACTATAAGCAACTATATGCCAATAAAATGGACAATCTGGATTAAATGGACAAATGCTTAGAAAAGTACAAACTTCCAAGACTGAACCAGGAAGAAATAGAAAATATGAACCGACCAATCACAAGCACTTAAATTGAAACTGTGATTAAAAATCTTCCAACAAACAAAAGCCCAGGACCTGATGGCTTCACAGGAGAATTCTGTCAAACATTTAGAGAAGAGCTAACACCTATCCTTCTCAAACTCTTCCAAAATATAGCAGAGGGAGGAACACTCCCAAACTCATTCTACGAGCTCACCATCACCCTGATACCAAAACCAAACAAAGTTGTCATTAAAAAAGAAAACTACAGGCCAATATCACCGATGAACATATATGCAAAAATCCTCAACAAAATACTAGCAAACAGAATCCAACAGCACACTAAAAGGATCATACACCATAATCAAGTGGGGTTCATCCCAGGAATGCAAGGATTCTTCAATATACGCAAATCAATCAATGTGATACACCATATTAACAAACTGAAGGAGAAAAACCATATGATAACCTCAATAGATGCAGAAAAAGCTTTCGACAAAATTCAACACCCATTTATTATAAAAGCTCTCCAGAAAGTAGGCATAAAGGGAAGCTACCTCAACATAATAAAGGCCATATATGACAAACCCACAGCCAACATCGTTCTCAATGGTGAACAACTAAAACCATGTCCTCTAAGATCAGGAACAAGACAAGATTGCCCACTCTCACTACTCCTATTTCCCATAGTTTTGGAAGTTTTATCCATGGCAATCAGTGAAGAAAAAGAAATGAAAATAATCCAAATCGGAAAAGAAGAAGTAAAACTGTCACTGTTTGCAGATGACATGATACTGTACATAGAGAATCCTAAAGATTAGAAAAGAAAACCTCCAGAGCTAATCAATGAATTTAGTAAAGTAGCAAGATATGATATTAATGAACAGAAATCTCTTGCATTCGTATATACTAATGATGAAAATTCTAAGAGAGAAATTAAGGAAACACTCCCACTTACCACTGCAACAAAAAGAATAAAATACCTTGGAATAAACCTACCTGAGGAGACAAAAGATCTGTATGCATAAATCTGTAAGACACTGATGAAAGAAATTAAAGATGACGCAAATTGATGGAGAGATATACCATGTTCTTGGATTGGAAGAATCAACATTGTGAAAAAGACTATACTACCCAAAGCAATCTACAGTTTCAATTCAATCCCATCAAACTACCAATGCCAGTTTTCATAGAATGAGAGCAAAACTTTTCACAATTTGTATGGAAACACAAAAGACCCTGAATTGCGAAAGCAAACTTGAGAAAGAAAAACGGAGCTGTAGTAATCAGGCTCCCTGACTTCAGACTATACTACAAAGCTACAGTAATCAAGACAGTATGGTACTGGCACAAAAACAGAAATATAGATCAATGGAACAGGACAGAAGGCCCAGCGATAAACCAACACATATATGGTCACCTTATCTTTGATAAAGGAGGCAAGAATATACAGTGGAGAAAAGACAGCCTCTTCAAAAAGTGGTGCTGGGAAAACTGGACAGGTACATGGAAAAGAATGAAATTAGAACACTTCCTAACACCATACACAAAAATAAACTCAAAATGGATTAAAGCCGTAAATGTAAGGCCAGACACTATAAAACACTTAGAGGAAAACATAGGCAGAACACTCTATGACATACATCACAGAAAGATCCTTTTTGAACCACCTCCTAGAGAAATGGAAATAAAGACAAAAATAAACAAATGGGACCTAATGAAACTTAAAAGCTTTTGCACAGCAAAGGAAACCATAAACAAGACGAAAAGACACCTGCTCAGAATGGGAGAAAATATTTACAAATGAAGCAGCTGACAAAGGATTAATCTCCAAAATTTACAAGCAGCTCCTGCAGCTCAATATCATAAAAACAAACAACCCAATCCAAAAACGGGCAGAAGACCTAAATAGACATTTCTCCAAAGAAGATATACAGATTGCCAACAAACACATGAAAGGATGCTCAACATCACGAATCATTAGAGAAATGCAATTCAAATCTGCAATGGGGCATCACCTCACACCGGTCAGAATAGCCATCATCAAAAAATCTACAAACAACAAATGCTGGAGAGGTTGTGGAGAAAAGGGAACCCTCCTACACTGTTGGTGGGAATGTAAATTGATAACACCACTATGGAGAACATTATGGAGGTCTCTTAAAAATCTAAAAATAGAACTACCATATGACTCAGCAATCCCACTACTGGGCATATACCCTGAGAACACCATAATTCAGAAAGAGACATGTACCACAATGTTCGTTGCAGCGCTGTTTACAATAGCCAAGATGTGGAAACAACCTAAATGTCCATCGACAGATGAATGGTTAAAGAATATGTTGCACATATGTACATGGAATATTACTCAGACATAAAAATAAATGAAATTGAGTTATTTGTAGTGAGGTGGATGGACCTAGAATCTGTCATACAGGGTGAAGTAAGTCTGAAAGAGAAAAACAAATACAGCATGGCGACCCATATATATGGAATCTAAAAAAAAAAAAAAAATGGTTCTGATGAACCTAGGGACAATACAGGAATAAAGGCGAAAACATAGAGAATGGACTTGAGGACACGGGGAAGTGGAATGCTAAGCTGTGACGAAGTGAGAGAGTAACACGGAAATATATACACTACCAAATGTAAAATAGATAGCTAGTGGAAAGCAGCTACATAGCACAGGGAGATCAGCTCTGTGCTTTGTGACCACCTAGAGCAGTTGGATAGGGAGGGTGGGAGGGCGGTGTTAGAGGGAGGGGATATGGGGATATATGTATAGCTGATTCACTTTGTTATACAGTAGAAAATAACACACCATTTTAAAGCAATTATACTCCAATTAAGATTTTTTTTTTAAATTACGTAAAGCACGATAAGATGAGGTATGCCTGTACTATAGTGGACATCCATGGTTTTGTTCCCCCATATCAATTCCCTCCCTTTTTGAATACTAAGTCTTGGTGGGGCAGTTATTTGAAGTACCTGCTGTCCTCTGTCTAACGTGTGGGCTAATGACCTATGCAAGGACTAGCAGATCCTCTTCCTTGGAATTTGGGTCTTGATTTAAGTAACTTGATAACTGAAAATGGTTGGGACTGATTTGTGCCATCGACCTAGACTTTGATTCTGTGAGTCTCTGATTCCCATAGTCTTTCAATACATTTATTTTTTGCTTTGGTTATCCAGAATTTGTTTTTGTTGCTTGCAAACATTAGTTTTGTGCTCTGAAACTTTGTTTTAGAAAGATTCCTCATGGTACAGATGCAGAGGTTGGTTTGGAGGCTGAGAGGCTGGGCGTAAGAATGCCTATGAGGAGACTAGTGCAGTTAGCTGAACAAGTAAAAGAAGTCAAGGTCTGAACTGGGGAAGTGGCCACATAAGAAGGAACTTGGGAAAGAGACTGAGCCAATGAGGTAGAATCCATAAGACATGGGTACTTGGTGGTGGAAGATGAAGTGAGAGTTGTCCAGGGTGACTTCTAGGCTTCTTGGTGGTGGATGTGATGCTGATGTCACTCAATCTATTGGGAAGCGAGACACACCTGAGGGCTCATCATGGTAGGTTATGTACTCAGATTCTTATAAAACATCCAAACACTAAAAGGGGTCCAAAGGTGAGGGATCTGGTCTGACCCTAGGAGCAGAAGGCCCTCATTAATGTGTGAATAGTAACTGAGGCCAGGGAGAGGGGCAAGAACTCCTAGGTGGAAGGAGACTGTGAAAACAAAGAGCAGGACTTGAGCAAAGCCAGCATTTAGGGCCTGTGGCAGACAGAGCCCCAGCATGATCCAGTCCTCACCAGTGGTCCCCAGTCTACTCCCACAGCTGTATTTCTCAATCCTAACCTGTGTAAACATCCCATGGTTTCTCACCTCAGCATCAGTGAGTTGGATTCAGCAGGTTGTGGCAGGACTTGGGAATCTGTGTATGCAACCAGCATTGTGAGATATGGTCTTAGAACTGCACTTGAGAAATACAGCCCCACAGGCTAAACCCAAGCTTCCAAGCTAGATGTTCTAGTTCCTTCTAGCCCTTGCCTCCCTCTTCAGCTTCTTCTTCTGCCACCACCCATACATCCCTTACTTCTCAACTTTATGAACTATGTTCACTACAAATGCACTCAACTTATGTCTCTGTGCCATTGCACATCCTTATCAGAATGTCTACAACCCCTAGTCTTCACCTAACTCCTACTCATTATTCAGGAAATGGTACGAGTATCACCTCCTCAGAGAAGGCTTCTAAGATCTCCTAAGATCTTGGGTGCCCTCATCTTACTTCCATAGTCTTCATGCATCTATTGTATCAGAATGTGATATCTGTGAGGGGGGCGGCTTTGAACTAGTACACAGAAGATATGCAGTAAACATTGAGAGGTGGGTTCAGTGGATGGTTGATTGGATGCATGTGTAAATGGATGGGTAGATGAATAAGTGTTTGAGAAGACAACACAGAACTGTTTCCTAATCCCCTCACAGAGTCAGAAAGGCTTTAAAGATCACTTTCATTCAAAAAGAGAACCTGAGTCAGAAAGGTCACATTCATTGGAGAGAACAGTAATTCAGAAGTGTTTTAGTGCCATCCAAGTCTACATTGTAACCCTGAGCTCACCAACAAGGCTGTGTGAGTGCTCTATTCTTGGATTCTTGGCTGTTGTGGGCTCCAGTCCAAGGTGCATGTGGCAGAGACTGCCCATGATCCTCAATATCTACCCACTCTTTCTTTCCACAATAGAATCCCAGAGCTTTAACTGTTGAAGACTGCATTATTCAACCTCCTTCAGTGCTAGGTGCGGTCACTCAGTAAGTTCTAGCAGAACATAAAGCCCAGTAATGCTCCCTTGGCTGCTGGGGGATCAAAAAGATGAAGTTCAGATGTGTGCCTCATGATGTCTTGGTATGGGGCTAGGGAGCAGTTGTCCCCTCCCTGGGCTAGCAGTACCATGCACATTCATCAGGCAATTAGGTGGGGGCCTCTCACCATCCCCACCCAGGTACTGAGTGCATCCAAGTGAGGAGGTTGCAATCCTTTGAGGGTCACCAATCTGTTGCAGGTTGAAGTTGGAGGCCTGTGAAAAGGAAAGATTGACTTCCCTGCCTCTAGCCGGTGCCCTGGATTTTCATTTTGTTCTGGGTCCTGAAACTTACATAGTTGGACCTGACCTGCAGGTTCCAGGGAGTCCTCAGGATTTGTCTCCTCAGCCAGAGGCTGACTGTGTTGAGGGATCCATACAGTACTCTAGCTCATAGCCCAAGGGATCCAGGAATGTCCTGGGACCAGTGGCAGTGAAGCTCATGGGAAGAAGGTGCCCCATGACAGTGACCAGCAACCCACTAACTCTTGCCAAGGAGGGCACTAGGCCAAGCTCAGGATGAGATGAAGTCTGAGGCCACTGCATTCCACAGGTCTGTCTCATCTCATGCTCACTCGGCATCTTTGTGACCACAACATTAATATCCTCACTTTATAGGTGAGAAATTTGAGGCTCAGAGAGGTGAAGTGACCTGCCCAAGGTCACACAGTAGTGAACATAGTTCATCAAGAGCTTTGTGATTCCAGGATCCATGCTATCACCACTATGCCAGAGATAGCTACAGAGGAGGGGACAGGCGGAGGAGAGAGAACTTTGATTGATAAGATACAGGAGAGAGAAAGGGAGAAAGAAGACATCTATTCATGAGCACATATCCCATTGAACAAAGGCTTCTTCCCCCTGTAACCTGTTGGGATTCTCATAGGTGCTATTTTACTGTTGGTCATATAAAACTCTTCTCCTTATCACTGTCTTGTAGGAGATGGGTACCTGGCCAAATGAGTCTCCCTCAGGCTGGGGCCAGCTTTTGCCAAGCCAGCTGGCACTGTTCTCAGCCTCCATCCCACTCCAGACCACTACCCCTGGAGGTCACTCTGATGCTTGGGTCTAGGGTGGAGGGAGGCTCAGAGAGTGAAGCGATACAGTGATAGCTACTGTCCACGTCAGCACTGTCCTGGTGTGCCCCCTCTTCCTGGCTCCCAGTGAGCTCCTCACTTGGACCAAACCTGCTCCCACCCCAGGTCCCAGACCACCCCTGCCACGGGGAAATCCTGACAGAGGTGGGGACTTATGGAACCCCAACTTATCTTGCAAGAGGTCTGGCCAATCCTACCCCCACCCCCATCTGCCACCTTGAAACTTTCCAAGATCATAAAGCTGATAAAAAGCAAAAGCAGAATTCACCTGGCCCATCTGTCTCCTACTGAACAGCACACTGGGAAGCAGGAGACCAAGTTTAGGCCCCACCTCCCAGCATGCAAGTCCCTTGTTCTCTCTGGCCTCAGTTTCCTCATCTGTAAAATATGGACAGTGACCTCAGCCCAAGGAGTCAATAAATGAAGTTTCAAGTCCCAACTTGATATCAACTTGTGAGACTCTCTGTGGTTCTGTCCCACTCTGTGATTTGGACTCTTCAACTGTGTGAAGAGAGAATTGAACCAGTCACCTCTTAGCCATTCCATTTCCACTTCTATGGGTTTCTCTGCCCACCCTTCCTGCCACCCCCGCCCCCCGGACACCTCATCATCAACCAGCCCTGACTCTTAGGCAGTGCCCCTTCCCTCCAGAAGAGGCTCATTATAAACCTCCACCAGCAGCTGCCTGGCCCCATTCTGACCTGCTGTGCCTGGCAGCTTCTTCTGGCTGGTCACACACTGGAGGAGCCTGAAACCTTTTCCTCCATTAGTTCCCCATATTTCCTGAATGTCTAGAGCTTCTCACACTTGCAGTCAGGAAATGTAAAGTTCAATGTACTGTGCAACACCTCCTCTGGACACCTCCTAGGCCTAGACCATTCCAGTTGTGGTCTCTGACAGTCAAGGCTGCAAAGCCAAGAAGTTGGTCAGCAACTATGGGACAAGGAGGAACCTGCCAATGCCCCCCACCCCAATCCTCTCAAACTCTACTTCTGTCAACCCTGAGCAGAAAGCAGCAACCACAGATATTTCTTGAACATACCTAGGTTAGTGAGCTCACTCTCTGCTTACGCCATGGACTCTTGCTCACACTGGGGACTTGGCATTGTTTGCAGCCCCCTTGGGTGCAGATCAGAGTTCTTTAAAGGGAATCCTGGGGAGAGCAATGCTTACTCCAGAGGGTGCTGTGCTAATGGGCACTTCCAGGTGCCTGTGGGAGAGGAACTGTTACACTCAATTGTGGTGTGTGTCAGTCTGCCTGCCACTGATCAAACCACAGTGGAGGTGAGGAGTTTCCTCCTCTCTCTCAGCCATAGTGACCAGGCTTGAGTGACTGTAGTTGAGGCAGCTCAGAATGGTCTCTTTGGCTCCAGGGACTCCCTCCTTTTTATGGGTTTCTCCCTGGCCCACCCCTAACCTTTCACTCTTAAGGTGACAGGGTACAGGAGAGGGCAAAGCCTAGGTCAGTAGTCCCAGGTAAAGCTATTCCTCTGCCAGGAGTGGCTCAGTCAAACCTCTTTTCCATTCCCTGATGCAAGGACTGGGAATCAGAAGACAGAGAGGTCTGACTGTGGAAGAAGGAATGGGCCCTGGGGAGCCTACACCCAAACTCTGTCATTTCCTGAGTGGGGAAACTGAGGCACTAAGATGTGAAAGGGCTTGTCTTAGAACCTTCATGGAGGAAAGGTCATTACTGGCCAGATCTCCAACATTGAGACCTTTGGGACTCTTGGTCTAGATGGGGCTTGCTCCTCAGGCTGCTCATGTCTACCATAGACAGTTTGTGACTCCTCTAGGCTTAACTTCTCATGGTGGAGAGGAATTTTGATCACCTTTCCCTCCAACAAGATACCTTGGCCATTATATTGATGACATTAGTGAGCAAGAAGTAGCAACTATTATTGATTTATTTATATATATATATGTGTGTGTGTGTGTGTGTGTGTACACACATATACCCCTTCTATGGAAAAGGGTTAACAGTTCCATATGGTACTCCCCTTCACAAGTGAAAAAGAGGCATAATGCCGGGGGAGCCTTTGAATTTTAGAGGTAACATATTCTTCATTTGGGTGTTTTACTGTGTCCCAGTTACCAAGTGACCCCAAAAACTGCTTGTTTTAAGTGGGGCCCAGAACAAGGAAGGCTCTGAACAAGGAAGGCTCTGCAATTGGTGTATATATATATATATATATATATATATATATATATATATATATATGCATATATATATATATATATACACACATATATATGCATATATATATACACATATATATATATGTATATATATGTATGTATTCATATATATGTATATTTGGAGAGAGATATAAGATATAGAATATATATTTTAATATGGATAAGCATAGATATAGATATATACATTAGATAGATAGATAGATAGATAGATAATCTGGTGTTTCATGGCTGGGTTAGTGTTTGACCAGTTTTAAGAATCAACACGTGTCTAGAGTCATAGATGGGGTGTATTTGTGTTCAGCAGGTGACCACAGATGAGAGCAAAGTGAGTAACTGGGGACAGGGCACATCGTGTGACAGAAGTCAGTTCTCTGCTGAGTGAGTCAGGAATCGATGTGTAGCGAGGTTAGAGCTTAGAATGTGACCATGGTCAGAGCTCAGTACCTGACAAGACTGTGGGCTAAGCATGCGACCAGGATTAGGACTGCATATATGACCAGGGATAGTGTTCAGCAGGTAATTGGGATCATGACTCACAGTGTGATCTGAAACAGTTTTCATAGCATTACTGGGATAGGTGCTCAGTGTGTGATCAAGGACAGAAATTGACTGAGTTCCGTGCTCAGCATTTGAACATTTTCAAGGCTCATAGAGTAACTGGTGTCAGGATGCAGTATGGGACCAGGTTCAGTACTTTGAGAGTGACAAGGGTAAAGGCTCAGCAAATGAATGTGATCAAGCCTCAGAAGTCACTGGGGCAAGACTCAGAGTGTCAGGGTCAGTACATGGCCACAGACAGGTACAGGAGCTGTCCAGTTTCAGGGACCAACCTGTGACCAGCATCAGTGATCTCTATGACCACCATTAGAGCGCGACCAGTATTAGAGCTCAGCATGTCATCAGAGTAAAGGATCAGCATGAGAGTTAGAGTAGTAGTCAGCTTGTGACCACAGTCTGTGTTCAGCATGTGTTCGGGGTTTGATCTTAGCTTGTGACCCAGATCACAGCTCAGTGTGTGATCAAGGTCTGGCCTCAGCATGTGACTAGGATCATGCCTTAGCATGTGTATGGATTCAGGGGTCACAGTGTTTCTGATCAGCATGTGACAAGGGTCAGGGCACAAGGGATGCCTGGGGTCCGGACTCTACATGAGACCAGTGTCAGGACTCATTGAGTAACCAAGATAATGCTCAACATGTAACCAGATTCAGGGCTTAGCATGTGACCAGGATCAGGGCTCTGTAAATGATCTGCATCAAGTCTCAGCATTTGATTGAGGTCAGAATCATTATAACAACATCAGGGCTTGTTGGATGACTGGGTTTTGTAATCAGAGTGTTAGCAGTGATAGGCTGATTATATACTAAGTTCAGGGCTTTTTGGATGACTGGGTTTTGTAATCAGAGTGTTAGCAGTGATAGGCTGATTATATACTAAGTTCAGGTCTGAGCATCTAACTAGGGTAATGGCTCAGTGTGTGACAAGGTTCATGGCTCAGCTTGTGACCAAGATTCACAGTGTAATCCCATTACAGTTCACAGTGTAATCAGGCTTGAGCTCACTGTGTGACCAGTGTCTTTGATCAGAGTAACGAGGTTAAGGGCTCATCATGTGACCTGAGTCAGGGCTCAGAGGGAGCCCAGGCTTAGTATATGAACAGTCAAGCATCAACATCAAAGCAGAGTCAATGCTCAGAGTGTGACCAGTGATAGGGCTCTGTGTGTCTATAAGATTAGGTCTCGGTTTGTGAGGGGAGTCAGAGTTCAGCATGTGATCAGAGTCAGGACTCAACAGTGTATTAGGATCAGAGATCACAGTGTGACAGGGATCAGGGGTCAGCAGGTGACCAGAAACAGGGTGCATCATAATATCAGAATCAGAGTTGAATGACTGATCAGAGTCAGGGGTAAGTGTTTGACAAGATTCACTGCTCAACGTTTGACCAGGATCAGGGTTCAAAATGTGACCACAATCAGGGCACGACAGCAGGTGACAGAAGTCAGGGCTCAGCATGTGACTGGGTCAGAGCACAGCACCTGACTAGGATCCTGGATCAGTTGTGACCAGGGTTCCAGTTCATTAATCAGTGAATGGTTGAAAATTTGACTAACATTAGGGCTCAGAGTATGACCCCGTTCGAGGCTCATCAACTATCAAGGGTCAATGTTCAGCTTGTGAGCAGAGCCAGGGCTGAGCATGTTACCCAGGTTAGGGCTTAGATCATGACTAGGGTCAGAATTCATTGTGTGATTTGGCTAAAACTCAATGTGTGATTGCTGTCAGGGTTCTGTATGTGACATGCATAAGGCTCAATGACTTATCACGGTATGGGCTCAGTGTGTGGACAGGTTAAGGGCTCAGTGTGTGGACAGGTTAAGGGCTCAGCATGTGCCCAGGGTGACCTCTGTCAAGTTGTTATCAAGCAAAGGATCAATATGAGAAAAGAGTCAGGTTTTGGTACATAACTGGGGTCACTACTCAATGTATGACATGTAACAAGTGTGAGGGCTCAGCATCTGACCAGAATCAGGGTTAATGGAGAGATCAGGGTCATAACTCAGTGTGTGACCAGATTCAGGACCCATGATGTGATTGGGCTTATGGCTCATTGGTTGACCATTATCAGGGCACATCCAGTGACTCAGGTAAATATCCACTGTATGACCAGTCAGATCTCAACTGTAGCCTGAGTCAAGACTATTACCAGGTTAAAGGCTTAGCATGTAACCTGGGCCCCTGATAGGAGTGTGGTCAGTGTCACTGCTCAAGTGTATTAACTGGGTCAAGGCTCAGTGTGTTTCAGGACTCAATATGGAACTGGGGTCATAGCTCAATGTGTGACAATATTTAAGGCTCAGTATGTGACCAGGTTCATTGCTTAGCATGTGACCAAAGTCAGGGCCCAGAAAGTTAATGGAGTCAGGGCTCAGAATGTGACCTGGGTCAGCGCAATGTGTGTGACTAGGGTCGTGATTAGGGTCAGGGCTCAATGTGTGTCCAGGGTCAGGACTCAACATGTGACCAGTAATAGGCTCAGGGTGTGAGGTGTTACCAGGCTTAGGCTCTGACTAAATGGGCTCAGTGTGTGACGTGAGTCAGGACTTGGTGGGTGACCAGAGTCAGGATCACTATATGAATGTAGCCATGGTGCAGTGTGTTACCAGGCTCAGAGTTTAGTGTATTTCAAGGATCAGAGCTCAGTATAAGACCAAGATTAGGGTTTATGGTTGACCAGTGTCAGAGCTTATTATTTGGCCAGAGTCAGGGATCAGATATGACCAAGTTCAGAATCTGAGTGGATGGCTAGGGCTTAGTGTATATGTTTATAAGTGTTTTATTTCCTTAGTCATATTACAATAGAGTAGGAATTCATAGGTCAGTGTAGGGAATGTTGGAAATAAAGTTTCACGGTTACAAATTTTAAGTGAAACCATCCAGCTATGTTTTAAGGTTGGCTGAGCATTTCTCAGCTCCTTGCATACAAATGGGAAGATAAACTACAGTTTATCAAGGTGAAGCCACATGAGCAAAATGGTGTAAGACAAGAGAAAGAACATTTAATGTCTGCAAGAGGTGGCTTCAAATACCAGGTAAGCAGCATAAGAAGGTGGCTTCAAATACCAGGTAAGCAGCATAAAAAGAACATGAGGTCCTGATGAATAGTGAGAAACATGTGTGGTTAGTAGATTAGAGGCCTCCATGAGGTTGACAGCTGTCAGCACAGGAACATTAGAGGGAAGGATCTGGAAGAACTGGAGGTAATGTTTCCGGTGGTGAGGGAGGGGGATGGAAGGAATGGAGTTCAATGAGTATGGTTTTTCCTAATGATAAGGGCATGACAGTGGGCAAGAGAGCATCAGTTGGACTGGAACTTAACATTCCTGGAGAGAGAGGCTCCAGGTTGGCCAAGTCAGCATTGAGGTTGTTTAGGTTTTCATGAAGGATTAGAGGAATAAGGGAAGAGAGAAAGTTAGTGAGTATTGCATGTGACAAATATGTTGGGTGGGTGGGTCAAGATAAATCAGATTGATAGGTAGCAGTGATGTGGATCGTGGGAATGGCTGTGTCATTCTCAAGGTGCAAAACAGACATCACCAAGCTAGTCCTTTATCAAAGTACACACAAAACTGTCAAAACAGTAAATTCAAAGTGAAATCAGTAAGTTCTTTGTTTGTAAAGTTTCTGAGTTTTCTGGACATCTATATGCAGAATGAGAGACATTGTCACATCCAAAGTACAAGAAAGGAAGTGATTGTGGCCTTGCCATGACCGGCCAGTCTGATCGGTGTCCAAAGATGCAGTGAGAAATTGGTCTGACATAATTGTGAGTTTGTTCACACTAGCTCTCTGTGAGCCTGGCTCCCTTGCCTATTAACGTTATATTTACGTGACTTTCATCCCTCCTCTGCAGTTGGGGTCACCCCACTCTCCTTATGTTACAGAGTCTCCTTTGATGCCATTTTTGGGGATTCCATTGAGGTTAGTTTATTCTGTGACTCCTGAAACCAACCAACTACTCTCAGTTCCAATTTGTCACAGGATGAATGAGGTCCTCCTGTATATTGTTTTCAAATGTTAAATTCCACATCAGCATATAACCAAAAAGATGAGAAACACCAAGTGTTGGTCTAAATTGGAGAAAAGAGAACCCTTGTGCACTGTTGGTGGGAATGTAAATTGGTGCAGCCACTATGGAAAATAGTATGGAGATTCCTCAAAAAATTAATAATAGAAATACCATATGATTCAGCAGTCCACTTCTGTGTATTTATCCAAAGATAATAAAAACACTAAGTTGAAAAGAAATATGCACCCCAATGTTCATTGCAGCATTATTTACAGTAGTCAAGATGTGGAAACACTGTATGTGTTCATTGATGGATAAATGGATGAAGAAATTGTCGGACCTCATTGTTACCCAAAAGCATCCAGGAACTGCAGATTTTGAAGCTTGGAAAACATGATTGCAAAGCCTAGACTAGAGTTTTTTGTGTCCTTGAGATTCTGTATGAATTATAATTAGTAAAATGGGGCCAATGCCCATCTTGGAGGGTGTCTGTGCATCTTAGCAAGACATGTAAATGGCCAATTTCCCAGACATTCATCAACAAAAATTTTCTGATTACCTGCTATGTGCCTTATTACTATTGTAGGTACAAATCTCTGACCTCACAGAATATTCCACCAGAGAGTGACAAATGCTGTGTAGAAAGATACAACAGGTCAGGAAGAAAGGGTATGAGAGGAGAATGTTCTTTTATTCAGGGTGACTAGGGAAGCCCTCCCTGACATAATGATTGAACAAAGGTCTAAAGGAAATGAGGGAGCAGGCAGGCCATGTGATTAACTGTGGGTAGAACATTGCAGTCAGATGGAACAGTATGTGTCCTGAGAGGTAAACCCATTTGGTGCATTCCTGGAATTTCAAGGAGTCTTTTGATACTGCTAAAGTCTTCATCTCAGGGTTTGACACATAACACTCGTTGTAAGCCATCTGGTATTACTATCTCTGTTTCTCCTATGACCTGTGAAGGAGGTGGGGATATCCCTATTTGCTATGGACTATATGTGTCCTCTCAAAAATTCATACGTTGAAACCCTAGCCCCCAGTGTGATGGTATTTGAAGTTGAGGGTGGAGTCTTCATGATGGGTTTAGTGCCCCTGTAAAAAAAGAGCAAAGACTTTGTTTTCCCTCTCCCTTTTTCTTTCTGTCATGTGAGGATACAACAAGAAAGTGGTCATCTGTAAACCAGGAAGAGGGTCTTTACCATAAACCCAATTATACTGGCACCTTGATCTCAAATTTTCAGTTTCCAGAACTGTTAGAAATAGACACAAGAGGGAGGGGATATAGGGATATATGTATACATATAGTTGATTCACTGTTATACAGCAGAAACTAACACAACATTGTAAAACAATTATACTCCAATAAAGATGTTTTTTAAAAAAAGTAAGAAATTATCAATTAAGCCACCTGGTCTATGCTATCTTGTTAGTCAGCCAAGCTGACTATGACATCATTTTACAGATAAACGATCTGAGGGTGAGAGAAGTGTCCTGAATATGCTCTCCTGCTCATACCTGAAATTCCTAACAGTGGTGTGAAAACTTCTACTTCATCATGAGAGACAGAGGGATTGAGCTTCACAGCTGGAGGGGGAACACAATCTACATTGAATTCAGCCAATCAGAAGTTTAATTATCATATGGAAATCATACTCAACATAGCATCTTTACTTTTGATGGAGGACAGGACTTTAGGAATGAGAAAGGAACTGGGATGCAGGAGAGAAGCAAAAAGGGGAAGAGGGGGGACAGTGAGAAAAAAAAACACATCATGATTGGGAAGGGACCGAAGGGACTTCTAGGATACACACAGTGGTCTACTGCTTGAACTTCAAGTATAATTGTAGACTTGTTTATTTATCCTTTCTGTTCTGTCTGATTTTGCTCATGTAGTTTGAAGCTCTGTGTTTGGATATAGCATAGAAAAGAAGTAATATAAGCAAGCCGATTCTGCTATCTTAATAAAGCCCTGCTCACAATGTTTGCCTTTGCCCAGAATCTTTGAACTTAGATTTTGAGAGTGTTCCCACAATTCCTTAATTAATAAGGGTAGTTTATAGTGCATAAACTGTTCCTACAAATAATATATTTTATACCGAACACTTAATCTTTCAGGAGTCTAGAATATTGACATTTGCTAGGCAGAGGGTGCCCAAGTGACCAGCTGCCAATAAAATCCTTTCATGCTGTATCTCTGAAGAGTATTCCTGACAGGCAAATTGTCACAAATCATGCTGGAAGGAAAAAATGTGTGATTCCACAGGGAGAGAACACTTGAAAGGTTTTTATTGATAGATGTCTTCCAGTCTTCACTCCAGGCAACTTTTACATTTGCTAATTTTACTTTGTGTACTTTTACTATAGTAAATCCCATCCACCTGTTTCCCTGTAGGGATTATTTCACCTGGAGCTTGCAATTACCCACTTTAGAACTTTCAGGACATGGCTATGGCCTTTTCCAATGAAGAGCTCGCCCTGTTGGACACATACCAGAAAAAGCTGAATAGAGGTGTAAGAACATCAGTCACCTGGTTTCCATAGCCTAGAACTGCCAAAATGGCAGAGTAGGAAGACCCTGAGCTCACCTCCTCCTATGGGTATAACAAAATTACAACTATTTACAAACCAATTATTGATGAGAAGGAACAAAAAAACTAGAAGAAAAGATGTCTTACAACTAAAGATATAAAGAAGGAACTAAAATGAGATGGGTAGGAGCAGTGGAAATGTGGTATATTCAAGACCTATACCACCAGGTGGGTGACCCACAAATGAGAGGATGATTACAATTGCAGAGGTTCTCCCCAAGAGGTGACTGGCCCAAGCCACAAATCGGGCTCCCCAGCCTAGAGGTCCTGCACCAGGAAGATGAGACCCAAGAATGTATGGCTTTGAGGGCCAGAAGGGCTTATTTTTGGGAAAGCCAGAGGACTGTAGGAAATATAGACTCCACTCTTAAAGGGCACACACAAAATCTCACATGCTCCAGGACCCAGGGCAGAAGCAGTAAGTTGAAAGGACCCTGGGTCAGATGCACTTGCTGATCTTAGAGCGTCTTCCAGAGAGGCAGGAAGCAAATGCAGCTCATCCTGGGAACACTGATGCTTCCAGCCATCATTTTTGGGAGCTTGTTTTACCACGAGGACACTGGTGCTGGCAAGCACCATTTTGGAATCCTCCCTCTAGCTTATTAGCACCAATCAGCCTGTCAGCACTAGTACTGGGATGCTTCAGCCCAAGCAGCTAGCTAGGTGAGTATGCAGCCCCAACCACCAGCAGGCTGGCTGCCTTAAGATGCCTTGAGTCCCCAGTCTGGCCCTGTCCACCAGAGGGATCATGACCTGGCCCTGCATACCAGTGCATTGGCACCAGCCTCAGGACCCACAGGGACCTGTAATTAGAGACCCTGGGATCCAGGGCCACCCACTAGTGGGTAAGAACTACACCTGGAACCAGCCTCACCCACCAGTGAGTTGGCACCAGCCCTAGGACTCCCTGGGCTCTGACCATGTCCACCAGCAGATTAACAAACCAACTTTGGAACCCACAGGGCCCCACAGCTAGAGACCCCAAGACCCAACTCCACCCACCTATGGGCCAACACTAGCCTCAGGACTCAGTCTCATCCACTACTGGGTAGGCAACAGCTGTGTAATGTCCTGGTCCCTGCTCCCACCCACTAGCAGGGAGACTTCAGCCCCAGGACCACTGAAACCCCACAGTCTGCATTGTCAGGAGCCAGTCCACCCACAGCAGGTGGAAACCAGACCCAGGACATCATGGACTCTAACCCTGCCAGCAGCTGGCTGACACCAGCTCTGAGACACATTGAACCCCTCAGACAGCCATACGGGGATCCAGATCCACTTACCAGCAGGCTGAAACCAGCTTTGGGATACCCCAGACACTGTAACCAACAATGTAAGGAGCCAACCCAGCCCTCTAGCAGGCCAACACTAGATCTGGGACCTTAGGCCCTGCAATCACCTACCCCAGAACACAGCTCTACCCACCAGTGGGCCAGCATTAGCTCTGGAACCCCTGGAGCTCAGCAGCCAGCTACCTCATGATCTGGTCCCACCCAACAGTGGCCAGCAGCCTCTGCACAAGGCAGGACCTAGCAACCCACTGCACCAAGGATGAGTCACTCCTACTTCTACCAGACTGCCCACATTAGTCAGCCAGCTACAACATAAGGACCCACAAAACCCATATAGGGGACAATCCTAGAGCATATAGGCGACCAGAGGTAGTGCACTGTTGGTACTCATAGGACATCTCCTACAAAAGGTCACTTCTCCAAGGTCAGGAAACATAAAACTCAACCTATCAAATACATAGAAATAAAAAAAGTAAATTAGGCAAAATGAGGTGACAGAGGAATATGTTCCAAATGAAGGAACAAGATAAAATCTCAGAAGAAGAACTAAGTGAAATAGAGATAAGCAATCTACCCAAAAATAGTTCAAGCTAATTATCATAAAGATACTCAAAGAACTCAGGAGAAGATTGGATGAAAAGAGTGAGAATTTAGAAGGTTTTTTTTTTCTTTTCTTTTTTTTTTCTTTTACAAAGAGTTAGAAAATATAAAGAAGAACCAAACAGAAATGAATAATGCAATAACTGAAATAAAAAATACAGTACAAGGAATCAACAATAGATTGATGAACTGAAAGAAAGAAGTGGAAATCACTGAAGCTAAACAGAAAAAAGAAAAAGAATAAGAAGAAATGAAGACAGTTTAAGAGACCCCTGGGACAACATTAAGCATACTAACATTCACATCACAGGGGTCCCAGGAGAAGAGTGAGAGAAAGGGCCAGAGAACTTATTTCAAGACACAATAGGTAAAAATTTCTCTAATCTGGGAAAGGAAACAGACATCCAAGTACAGGAAGCAAACAGGATCAACCCAAAGAGAACCACACAAAGACAGGCTGTAATTAAAAAGGCAAAAAATTAAACATAAAGAGAGAATACTAAAAGCAGCAAGGGAAAAGCAACAGTGTACATACAAGAAAACTCCCCTAAGGATATCAGCTGACTTTTTAGCAGAACTCTGGAGGCCGGAAGGGAATGGCATGACATATTTAAAGTGACGAAAGGGAAAAACCTACAACAAAGAATACTCTACCCAGCAAGGCTTTCATTCAGATTTGATTGAAAAGTCAAAAGTTTTATAGGCAAGCAAAACCTGAAAGAGTTCAGCACCAACAAACCAACTTTATAAGGAAAGTTAAAGTGACTGCTCTAACTTAAAAAGAAAAGGTTACAACCAGAAATATGAAAATTACAAAAGGAAAACACTCATTGGCAAAGGCAAATATAAATAAATGTAGTAAATCAACCATGTATAAAGCTAGTAGGAAGGTTGAAAGATAAAACGAAGTAAAATCACCTATATCCAAGATAAGTAGTTAAGGGATACACACACAAAAAAAACGATGTAGAGAGACCTTCAAGATGGTGGAGGAGTAAGACGTGGAGATCACCTTCCTCCCCACAAATACATGAGAAATACATCTACATGTGGAACAACTCCTACAGAACACCTACTGAATGCTGGCAGAAGTCCTCAGACTTCCCAAAAGGCAAGAAACTCCCCACGTACCTGGGTAGGGAAAAACAAAAAAGAAAAACAGAGACAAAAGAATATGGATGGGACCTGCACCTCTGGGAGGGAGCTGTGAAGGAGGAAAAGTTTCCACACACTAGGAAGCCACTTCAGTGGTGGAGACAGGGGTGGTGGTGGGGGAAGCTTTGGAGCCATGGAGGAGAGCACAGCAACAGGGGTGCTGAGGGCAAAACAGAGAGATTCCTGCACAGAGGATTGGTGCCGACCAGCACTCACCAGCCTGAGAGGCTTGTCTGCTCACCCACCGGGGTGGGTGGGGGCTGGGAGCTGAGGCTTGGGATTCAGAGGTCAGATCCCATGGAGAGGACTGGGGTTGGCTGCATGAACACAGCCTGAAGGGGGCTAGTGCGCCACAGCTAGCCCAGAGGGAGCCCAGGAAAAAGTCTGGAACTGCCTAAGAGGCAAGAGACCATTGTTTCAGGGTGCATGAGGAGAGGAGATTCAGACCACCATGTAAACGAACTCCAGAGACGGGCGAGAGCCACAGCTATCAGCGCAGACACCAGAGACAGGCATGAAATGCTAAGGCTGCTGCTGCAGCCACCAAGAAGCCTGTGTGCAAGCACAGGTCACTATCTACACCTCCCCTCCCAGAAGTCTGTGTAGCCCGCCACTGCCAGGATCCCTTGAGATAGGGACAAGTTCCCAGGGAGAAAACAGGGCTAGCCTCAGGCTGTTGCAACTTCATGCCAGTCTCTGCCTCCGCAGGCTTGCCGCACATTCCGTATGCCTCCCTATCCCACGCCTGAGTGAGCTAGATACCCCTAATCAGCTGCTACTTTAACCACATCCTGTGAGCAAAGAACAGATGCCCTCAGGTGACCTACACTCAGCGGCAGGGCCAAATCCAAAGCTGAACCCCAGGAGCTGTGCGAACAAAGAAGAGAAAGGGAAATTTCTCCCAGCATGCTCAGGAGCAGCAGATTAAATCTCCACAATCAATTTGATGTACCCTTCATCTCTGGAATACCTCAATAGACAATGAATAATCCCAAAATTGAGGTGGTGGACTTTGGGAGAAACTGTAGACTTGGGAGCCGTGTGGCTGTCAGGATCTTGGTGCTCCAGCCGGGTGTCAGGCCTGTGCCTCTGAGGTGGGAGAGCCGTGTTCAGGACATTGGTCCACCAGAGACCTCTGGGCTCCATGTAATATCAAACAGCGAAAGCTCTCCCAGAGATCTCCATCTCAACACTAAGACACAGCTCAACTCAATGACCAGCTAGCTACATTGCTGGACACCCTAGGCCAAACAACTAGCGAGACAGGAACAAAAACCCAGCCATTAGCAGAGAGGCTGCCTGAAATAGTAATAAGGTCACAGAAATGCCAAAACACACCACTGGACGCAGTCCTGCCCACCAGAAAGATAAGATCCAACCTCATCCATCAGAACAGAGGCACCAATCCCCTCCACCAGGAAGACTACACAATCCACTGAACCAACCTTAGCCACTGGGGGCAGACACCAAAAACAACGGGAATGCAACAAGGAGGAGATATGGCGATGTAAGTATATGTTTTGCTGATTCACTTTGTTGTGGGGCAGAGGCTAAGACACAATTGTGGGACAATTATACTCCAATGAAGATGTTAAGAAAAACAAAAAACAAAAAACAAAAAAACGGCAACTACGAACCTGCCACCTGAGAAAAGGAGAACACAAACACAGGAAGTTAAGCAAAATGTGAAGGCAGAGAAACACACAACAGATGAAGGAGAAAGGTAAAAACCCACCAGACCAAACAAATGAAGAGGAAATAGGCAGTCTACCTGAAAGAATTCAGAGTAATTACAGTAAACATGATCCAAAATCTTGGAAACAGAATGGAGAAAGTACAAGAAACATTTAACAAAGACTTAGAAGAACTAAAGTGCAAACAAACAATGATGAACAACACAATAAATGAAATTAAAAATTCTCTAGGCGGAATCAACAGCAGAATAACTGAGGCAGAAGAACAGATAAGTTACCAGGAAGATAAAATAATGGAAATAACTACAAGAGAGCAGAATAAAGAAAAAAGAATGCAAAGAATTGAGGACAGTCTGAGACACCTCTGGGACATTAAACGCACCAACATTCCAATTATAGGGGTCTGAGAAGAGGAAGAGAAAAAGAAAGGGGCAGAGAAAATATTTGAAGAGATTACAGTTGAAATTTCCCTATTATGGGAAAGGAAATAGCCAATCAAGTCCAGGAAGCGCAGAGTCCCATACAGGATAAACCCAAGGAGAAACACGCCAAGACACATATTAATCAAAATATCAAAAATTAAATAAAAAGGAAACATATTAAAAGCAGCAAGGGAAAAACAACAAATAACACACAAGGGAATCCCCATAAGGCTAACAGCTGACCTTTCAGCAGAAACTCTGCAAGCCAGAAGGGAGTGGCAGGACATATTTAAAGTGATGAAATGGAAAAATCTACAACGAAGATTGCTCTACCCAGCAAGGATCTCACTCAGATTCGATGGAGAAATTAAAACCTTTATAGAAAAGTAAAAGCTAAGAGAACTCAGCACCACCAAACCAGCTTTACAACAAATGCTAAAGAAACTTCTCTAGGCAGGAAACACAGAGAATGAAAAGACCTACAATAACAAACCCAAAACAATTAAGAAAATGGTTAATAGGAGCAAACATATCAATAATTACCTTGAATGTAAATGGATTAAATGCTCCAACCAAAAGATATGGACTGGCTGAATGGATACAAAAACAAGACCTGTATATACGCTGTCTACAAGAGACCCACTTCAGACCTAGGGACACATACAGACTGAAAGTGAGGGGATGGAAAAAGATATTCCATGCAAATGGAAATCAGAAGAAAGCTGGAGTAGCAATACTCATATCAGACCAAATAGGCTTTAAAATAAACATTATTACAAGAGACAAAGAAGGACACTACATAATGATCAAGGGATCAATCCAAGAAGAAGATATAAGAATTGTAAATATTTATGCACCCAACAGAGGAGCACTTCATTACATAAGGCAAGTGCTCACAGCCATAAAAGGGGAAATCAACAGTAACACAATCATAGTAGGGGACTTTAACACCCCACTTTCTCCAATGGACAGATCATCCAAAATGAAAATAAATAAGGAAACACAAGCTTTAAATGATACATTAAACACGATGGACTTAATTGATATTTATAGGACATTCCATCCAAAAACAACAGAATACACCTTCTTCTCACGTGCTCATGGAACATTCTCCAGGATAGATCATATCTTGGGTCACAAATCAAGCCTTGGTAAATTTAAGAAAATTGAAATTGTGTCAAGTATCTTTTCCAAACACAAAGTTATGAGACTAGATATCAATTAAAGGAAAAAATCTGTAAAAAATACATACACATGGAAGCTAAACAATACACTGCTAAATAATCAAGAGATCACTGAAGAAATCAAAGAGGAAATCAAAAAATACCACGAAACAAATGACAATGAAAACACGATGACCCAAAAGCTATGGGATGCAGCAAAAGCAGTTCTAAGAGGAAGTTTAAAGCAACACAATCCTACCTCAAGAAACACGAAACATCTCAAATAAACAAACTATCCTTGCACCTAAAGCAATTAGAGGAAGAAAGACAAAAAGCCCCCAAAGTTAGCAGAAGGAAAGAAATCATAAAGATCAGATCAGAAATAAAAGAAAAAGAAATGAAGGAAACAATAGCAAAGATCAATAAAACTAAAAGCTGGTTCTTGAGAAGTTAAACAAAATTGATATACCATTAGACAGACTCATTACGAAAAAAAGGGAGAAGACCCCAATCAATAGAACTGGAAATGAAAAGGGGGAAGTAACAACTGACACTGCAGAAATACAAACGATCAGGAGAGATTACTACAAGCAACTATATGCCAATAAAATGGACAACCTTGAAGAAAGGGACAAATTCTTAGAAAAGCACAACCTTCCGAGACTGAACCAGGAAGAAGTAGAAAATATAAACATACCAATCACAAGCACTGAAATTCAGACTGTGATTAAAAATCTTCCAACAAACAAAAGCCCAGGACCAGATGGCTTCACAGGCAAATTCTATCAAACATTTAGAGAAGAGCTAACACCTATCCTTCTCAAACTCTTCCAAAATATTGCAGAGGGAAGAACACTCCCAAACTCATTCTACGAGGCTACCATCACCCTGATACCAAAACCAGGCAAAGATGTCACAAAGAAAGAAAACTACAGGCCAATATCACTGATGAACAGAGATGCAAAAATCCTCAACAAAATACTAGCAAACAGAATCCAACAGCACATTAAAAGGATCATACACCATGATCAAGTGGGGTTTATCCCAGGAATGCAAGGATTCTTCAATATACGCAAATCAATAAACATGATAACCCATATTAACAAGTTGAAGGAGAAAAATCATTAGACCATCTCAATGGGTGCAGAAAAACTTTTCGAAAAAATTCAACACCCATTTATGATAAAAACCCTCCAGATAGTAGGCATAGAGGGAACTTACCTCAGCATAATAAAGGCTGTATATGACAAACCCACAACAGACATCATTCTCAATGGTGAAAATCTGAAACCATTTCCTCTAAGATCAGGAAGAAGACAAGGTTGTCCACTCTCACCACTATTATTCAACATAGTTTTGGAAGTTTTAGCCACAGCAATCAGAGAAGAAAAAGAAATAAAAGGAATCCAAATTGGAAAAGAAAAAGTAAAGCTGTCAGTGTCTGCAGATGACATGATACTATACATAGAGAATCCTAAAGATGCTACCAGACAACTACTAGAGCTAATCAATGAATTTGGTAAAGTAGCAGGATACAAAATTAATGCACATAAATCTCTTACATTCCTATACACTACTGATGAATAATGTGAAAGAGATATTACGGAAACACTCCCATTTACCATTGCAACAAAAAGAATAAAATACCTAGGAATAAACCTACCTAAGGAGACAAAAGACCTGTATGCAGAAAACAATATGATACTGATGAAAAAAATTAAAAATGATGCAAATAGATGGAGAGATATGCCATGGTCTTGGATTGGAAGAATCAACACTGTGAAAATGACTCTATTACCCAAAGCAATCTACAGATTTAAAGCAATCCCTATCAAACTACCACTAGCATTTTTCACAGAAGTAGAACCAAAAATTTCACAATTTGTATGGAGACACCTAAGACCCCGAATAGCTAAAGCAATCTTGAGAAAGAAAAACGGAGCTGGAGGAATCAGGCTCCAGGACTTCAGACTATACTACAAAGCTACAGTAATCAACACAGTATGGTACTGTCATGAAAAGAGAAATATAGATCAATGGAACAGGATAGAAAGCCTAGAGATAAACCCACGCACATATGGTCACCTTATCTTTGATAAAGGGGGCAATAATATACAATAGAGAAAAGACATTCTCTTCAATAAGTGGTGCTGGGAAAACTGGACAGCTATATGGAAAAGAATGAAATTATGACATTCCCTAACACCATACACAAAAAAAACCTCAAAGTGGATTAAAGACCTAAATGTAAGGCCAGACACTATCAAACTCTTAGAGGAAAACATAGGCAGAACAGTCTATGCCATAAGTTACAGCCAGATCCTTTTTCACCCACCTCCTAGAGAAATGGAAATTAAAACATAAATAAATGGGACCTAATGAATCTTAAAAGCTTTTGCATAGCAAAGGAAACCATAAACAAGATGAAAAACAACCCTCAGAATGGGAGAAATTATTTGTAAACGAAGTAACCAGCAAAAGATTAATATCCAAAGTATACGAACAACTCATGCAGCCCAATATGAAGAAAAAAAAAAAACAACGCCCAGTCAAAAAATGGTGGAAGCTGTAAATATAAATTCTCCAAAGAAGACTTACAGATGCCCAAAAAGCACATGAAAATATGCTTAACACCACTAATTATTAGAGAAATGCAAACCAAAACTGCAATGAGGTATCACCTCCATGCCAGCCAGAATGGCCATCACCAAAATTCTCCAAACAATAAATCCTGGGGAAGGTGTGGAGGAAAGGGAACCCTCCTACTCTGTTCATAGGAATGTATACTCTTACAGCCACTATGGAGAACAGTATGGAGGTTCCTCTAAAAACTAAAACTAGAGCTACCCAGTGATTCAGCATTCTCACTCCTGGGCATATATATGGAAAAAAAAACATGTTTCAAAAAATTATATACCCTCCAATATTCATTGCAGCATTGTTTACAGTAATGAGGACATGGAAACAACATAAATGCCTATCAACAGAAGAATGGATAAAGATGACGTAGTACATATATACAATGGAATATTACTCAGCCATAAAATGGAATGAAATAATGTCTTTTGCAGCAAAATGGATGGACCTAGATATTGTCATACTGAGTGAAGTAAGTCAGACAGAGAAAGACAAATATCATATGATATAACTTATATGTGGAATCTAAAAAATATAAAGGGTGCAAATGAACTTATCTGTAAAACAGAAATAGAGTTACAGATGTAGAAAATAAACTTATGGTTGCCAGGATGTAAGGGGTGGGGGAAGGATAAACTGGAAGATTGAGATTGACATATACACACTACTATATACGAAATAGATAACTAATAAGGACCTACTGTATAACACAGGGAACTCTACTCAGTACTCTGTAATGGCCTATATGGGAAAATAATCTAAAAAGGAGTGGATATATGTATATGTATAAGTGATTCACTTTGCTGTACACCTGAAACTAATGCATTGTAAATCAACTATATTCCAATAAAATTTTTTTTAAAGTTAGATTGCTCTTTGAGTTATTTCTATTTACTTGTATATGTAGTTATCACTATAAATGTTTCTTTCAGAATGTTTTTGCTTTATCTTATGAGTTTTGGTGTGTGTGTCCATTTACATTTGTTTGAAGATATTTTTTGATTTCCCTATAGGTTTGTGATTTTACTCATTGGGTGATCAGGAGTGTGTTAATTCCCCATATTTGTGAATTTTCCAGTTTTCCTCTGGTTATTGATTTCTGATTTCATAGCATTGTGGTAAAAAAAGATGCTTGGTATGATTTTAATCTTTTTCAGTTTGCTAAGCCTCGTTTTGTGACCTAACATATGATCTATTTTGGAGAATTTTTTGTGTGTGTTTGAATGTGTAGTGGTACTATTGGATGTTATATTGTCTATATTTATGCAAAGTCCATTTGGTCTAAAGTATAGCTCAAGTACCATGTTTATTTATTGATTTTCTGTATGGATGATTTATCTATTCTTGAAAGTGTAGTATTGAAGTTCCCTACTATTATTGTATCATTGTCTAGTTCCCCCTTCTTAGGTGTTGGTATATCTTTTCTTTTTTTTTCTTTTTTTTTTTTTTTTTTGGTCACGCTGTGGTGCAACTTGCAGGATCTCAGTTCTTAGTTCCCCTACCAGAGCCCCAGCAGTGAGGGTGTCAAGTCCTAACCACTGAACTACTAGGGAATTCCCAAGTATTTCCTTAATATACTTAAGTGTTCCAAATTTTGGTGCATATGTGTTTGCAGTTGTTATTTTATTTTGATGAATTGACCCTTTTATCATTACAGTAAGTCCCCTGCATATAAATGAGTTCCATTATGAGGGTGCATTTGTAAGTCCAATTTGTTCATAAGTCCAACAAAGTTAGCCTAGGTACCCAACTAACACAATCCGCTGTATAGTACTGTACTGTAATAGGTTTATAATACTTTTCACACAAATAAAAAAATAAACAAACACAAAAGATAAATAAACCAGTTTTAATCTTACAGTATAGTACCTTGAAAAGTACAGTAGTACAGTACAGCAGCTGGCATACAGGGCCTGGTATTTAGTGAACAGGCAAGAAGAGTTACTGACTGGAGGAGGGAGGCAAGGTGGGAGATGGTAGAGCTGAAGGATCATCAGCAATAGGAGATGGAGGGCAAACTGAAATTTCACTCACACCTGACGTTGATGGAACGCACGTTCGCATCTTTGAAGGTTCGCAACTTGACATTTCATGTATAGGGGACTTAATGTATATAACAAACTTTGTTTTTTGTTACAGTATTTTACTTAAAGTCTATTTGTTTCTGATAAAAGTATAGTTATCCCTTCTCTCTTTTGTTTTCTTTTTGCATGGAATATCTTTTTTCATCCCTTCACTTTTAGAGTATGTGTGCCTTTAAAGCTTACATGAGTCTCTCAAAGGCAGTGGACTCAGGCCTTTTTTATCCATTCAACCATGCTATGCCTTTTAATTTAAGCATTTAATTCGTTTACATTTAAAGTTATTATTTTATATGTAAGGGTTTACTAATGCCATCTTGTTTTCTTGCTTTGTAGTTCCCTTGTTCCATTCTTCCACTCTTGCTGTCTTCCTTTTTGAATTGATAATTTTGCATAATACAATTTTGATTTATTTCCCTTTAACTTTTGTGTATCTACTATACTTTGCTTTGTGATTACCTTGATGCATATATCAAACATCTTATAATTATAATAATCTCTTTTAAGCTGATAATAATTTGCTTTCATCATATACAAAAACGTTACACTCTTCTCCCCTCCCATATTTTGTTTTTAATGTCACAATTTATATCTTTTTATATTTTGTATACATTAACAAATTATTTTAACTATAGCTATTTTTAATACCTTTGTACTTTAACACTTATCCTAGAATTAAGTGATTGACACACCACCACATTACAGTTTAGAATATCTGAAGTTAACTAAATACTTACCTTTACCAGTGTGTTTTATATTTTCATGTTTTCATGATACTGGCTAGGATCCTTCTATTTCAACTTGAAGAACTCGTTTCAGCATGTTTTTGTAAGGCAGGTCTAATGGTGATGAATTCCATCAACGTCTATTCTTATGGGAAAGTATCTATCACTCCATTGTTATTTTTTCTTTGTTTTTGTCTTGTTTTGTTTTTTTTTCTTCCAGTTTTATTGAGATACAATTGACATACAGCACTGTATAAGTTTAAGGTGTACAGCATAATGATTTGATTTAATACATCCTGAAATGATTATCACAATACGTTTAGTGAACATACATCATCTCATATAGACAAAAATTAAAGAAATAGACTTCCCTGTGATGAGTACTCTTAGGATTTATTCCCTTAAAAACTTTCATATATAACCTAGACGAGTGTTAATTATATTTATCATGTTGTACATTATATCTCTAGTACTTAGTTAACTTAAAACTGGAAGGTCGTACCCTTTTGACTGCCCTCCGATAACCAAAAATCTGATCGCTTTTCCCATGAGGTTTTCTTTGAAGTATAATTGACCGACAACACTGTGTTAGTTTCTGTTACAAGACATAGTGATTCGAAATTTCTATACATTTCAAAATGATCACCAAGATAAGTCTAGATAGCATTGGTCACCATTAAAACATATTACATAATTATTGACTATATTCCCCACACTATACATTTCATACTGGTGACTCTATTTTGCAACTGGAAGTTTGTACCTCTTTATCTCCTTCACCCATTTCTTTTCTCCTACCACCCATCCTCTCAGGAAAACACCTGTTTTGTTTTTTCTCTGTATCTATAACTCTGTTTATGTTTGTTTGTTCACTTGTTTTGATTTTAGATTGCACATGTAAATGAAATCATACAGTATTTGTGTTTATCTGACTTATTTCACTTAACATAATACGTTCTAGGTCCATTCATGTTGTCTCAAATGGCAAGATTTTATTATTTTTTATGGATGAGTAATATTCATATATATGTATATATAAAACTTCTCTTTATCTATTCACCTATTGATGGGCACTTAGGTTGCTTCCATATCTTGGCTATTGTGAATAATGCTGCAATGAACATAGAGGTGAATATATCTTTTCTAATTAGTGTTTTTGTTTTTTTCAGATAAATATCCAGGAATGGAATTACTGGGTTATATGGTAGTTCTATTTTCAATTTTTCTGAGGAATCTCCATAGTGGCTGCACCAAAGAACATTACCACCAACAGTGCACAAAGGTACCTTCTGTCCACATCCTCACCAAGACTTTCTCTTGTCTTTTTCATAAAAGCCATTCTTTTTTTTTTTTTTAATTTTTTAACATCTTTATTGGAGTATAATTGCTTTACAATGGTGTGTTAGTTTCTGCTGTATAACAAAGTGAATCAGCTATATGTATACATATATCCGCATATCTCTTCCCTTTTGCATCTCCTTCCCACCCTCCCTATCCCACCCCTCTAGTTGGACACAAAGCACTGAGCTGATCTCCCTGTGCTATGCAGCTGCTTCCCACTAGCCAACTATTTTACATTTGGTAGTGTATATATGTCAATGCCACTCTCTCACTTCGTCCCAGCTTACCCTTCCCCCTCCCCGTGTCCTCAAGTCCATTCTCTACGTCTGCATCTTTATTCCTGTCCTGCCCTTAGGTTCTTCAGAACCATTTTTTTCCCCTTTAGATTCCATATATATGCTTTCGCATACGGTATTTGTTTGTCTCTTTCTGACTTACTTCACTCTGTATGAGAGTCTCTAGGTCCATCCACCTCACTACAAATAACTCAATTTCATTTCTTCTTATGGCTGAGTAATATTCCATTGTATATATGTGCCACATCTTCTTTATCCATTCATCTGATAATAGTTATTCTGACAGGTGTGACATGATATCTCACTGTGGTTTTCATTTGCATTTCTTGATGATTACTGATGTTGAGCATTTTCTCATGTGCCTGTAGGCCATTCGTATGTCTTCTTTGGAAAATTGTCTATTTAGATCCTCTACACATTTTCAATCAAGTTTTTTTAAAATGTTGAATTATATGAGTTCTTATATTTTAGATATTAACCCCTTATCAGATATATTGTTTGCAAATATCTTCTCCCATTCAATTGGCAGGATTTTCATTTTTGTTTATAGTTTACTTCACTGTGCAAGAGATTTTTAGTTTGATGTAGTCCCATGTATTTACTTTTACTTTTGTTTCCCTTGTCTGAAGAGATGCATCCAAAAATTACTAAGACTAATATCAAAGAGTATATTGCATATGTTTTCTTCTAGAAATTTTATGGTTTGAGGTCTTACATTTAAGTTTTTATTCCATTTTCAATTTATTTTTGTGCATGGTGTGAGAGAGTTGTCCAGTTTGATTCTTTTGCATGTAGTTGTAGTTGTCCAACTTTGCCAACACAATTTATTGAACAGGCAGTCTTTCCCCCATTTTAAATTCCTGCCTCCTTTGTCATAGATTAATTGCCCATATAAGTATGGGTTCATTTCTGTGCTATCTATTCTGTTTCATTGATCTAAGTGTCTGATTTTGTGCCAGTACCATACTCTTTTGATTACTGTAGCTTTGTAGTATAGTTTGAAATCATGGAGCATGATTCCTCCAACTTTGTTCTTCTTTTTCAAGATTGTTTTGACTCTTAGGGTCTTTTGTGTTTCCATACAAATTTTAGAATTATCTGTTCTAGTTCTGTGAAAATTGCTATTTGGATAGGGATTGCATTTAATCTGTAGAATGCCTTGGGTAGTATGGCCATTTTAGCATATTAATTCTTCCAGTGAATAAACACAGTATATCTTTCCGTCTGTCTGTGTCGTCTTCAACTTATCGCATCCATGTATAATAGTTTTCCAAGTACAAGTCTTTTATCTCTGCAGTTAGATTTATTCCTAGGTATTTTATTCTTTTAGATGTGATTGTAAGTAGGGTTGTTTTCCTAATTCCTCTTTCTGATAGTTTGTTGTTAGTGTATAGAAATGCAAGAGATTTCTGTATATTACTTTTCTGTCCTGCAAATTTACCAAATTCATTGATGACTTCTAGTAGGTTTTGGTGGTATCTTAATGATTTTCTATGTATAGTATCATGTCATCTGCAAACAGTGACAGTTCTACTTCTTCCTTTCCAATTTGGATTCCTTTTATTCTTTTTTTGTCTGATTGTTGTGGCTAAGACCTCCAATACTGTGTTGAAAAAAACATAGGGCATACTTGTAATGCTCCAGATCTTAGAGGAAATGATTTCAGCTTCTTACCATTGAGTAGGATGTTAGCTGTGGGTTTGATATATATGACCTTTATTATGTTGAGATCTTTTCCCTCCTTACTCCCTTTGAATGTTGAATTTTTTCAAAAGCTTTTTCTACTTCTATTGAGCTAATCATATGGTTTTCAGGCTTCAATTTGTTAATGTGGTGTATCACATTGATTTATATGTGGATGTTAAACCACACTTGCATCCCTGGGATATATCCTACTTGATAATGGTGTATTGTCCTTTTAATGTACTGTTGAATTCAATTTGCTAAAATTTTGTTGAGGATTTTTGCATCTATGTTTATCAGAGATATTGGCTTGTAATTGTATTTTATTTTTTTGGTCATATCTCTGTCTGGTTTTGGTATCAGGGTGATGCTGCCCTTGCAGAATTAGATCATAAGCATTTCTCACATTTCTCCCAGGAATTTTTTGGAATAGTTTGAGAAGGATCAGTGTTAACTCTTCTCTAAATGTTCCATAGAATTCACCTGTGAAGCCATCTGTTCCTGGACTTCGGTTTGTTGGTAATGGTTTTATTACTGATTTAATTTCATTACTGGTACTTGTTTTGTTCATATTTTCTATTTATTCCAGGTCAATCTTGGGAGATTGTACATTTCTATGAATTTGTCCATTTTTTCTTGGTTGTCCATTTTATTGCCGTGTAATTTTCATGGTAATCTCTTACGATCCTTTGTATTTCTGTGGTATCATTGCAATATCTTCTCTTTCATTTCTGATTTTATTAATTTAGTCTCTCTCTTTTTTTCTTGATGAGTCTGGCTAAAAGTTTATCAATTTTGTTTATCTTTTCAAACAACCAGCTCTTAGTTGCATTGATCTTCTCTATTGCTTTTTTAAGTCTCTATTTCATTTATTTCTGCCCTGATCTTTATGATTTCTTTCCTTCTACTAACTTTGGATTTTGTTTGTCTTCTTTTTCTAATTCCTTTACGTGTAAGGTTAGATTGTGTAGTATATCTGAGATGTTTCTTGTTTCCTGAGGTAAACTTGTATCGCTGTAAACTTCCCTCTTAGAACTGCTTTTGCAGTGTCTCATAGATTTTGGATGGTTGTGTTTTGTTTTCATTTGTCTCCAAGTATTCTTGATTTCCTCTTTGATTTCTTCAGTGATCAATTTTTGTTTAGTAACATATTGTCTAACCTCCATGTGTTCGTGTTTTTGTAGCTTTTTTTTTCTTGTCGTTAATTTCTATTCTCATAGTGTTGTGGCCTAAAAAGATGTTTGATATGATTTCAAACATCTTAAACTTACTGAGGCTTTTCTGTGGCCTAGCATGTGATCCATCCTGGAGAATATTCCATGTACACTTGAAAAGAATGTGTATTCTACTGTTTTTGGATGGAATGTTCTCTATATATCTATTGATTTCATTTGGTCCAATGTGTGCTTAATGTGTTAAAGTTCCCTACTGCTATTGTGTTACTGTCATTTTATCCCTTTATGTCTGTTAATATTTGCTTTACGTATTTAGGTGCACCTAAGTTAGGTGCATATATATCTTCTTCTTGGATTGATCCCTTGATTATTATGTTATGTCCAGCTTTGTCTCTTGTTACAGCCTTTGATTTGAAGTCTATTTTGTCTGATATAAGTATTGCTACACCAGCTTTCTTTTTGTTTCTATTTGCATGGAGTACTTTTTCCATCCCTTCACTTTCAGTCCATGTCTGTCCTTAGATCTGAAAGGAGTCTCTTGTAGGCAGCATATATATATTTTAATCAGTTCAACCATTCTATTTTTTTGATGGGAACATTTAGTCCATGTACATTTAAAGTAATTATTTATAGTTATGTACTTATTGTCACCTTGTTAACAGTTTTGGGGTTGTTTTTGCAGTTCCTTTTTGTTCCTTTCTTCTTTTGCTCTCTTCCCTTGTGATTTGATGACTATCTTTAGTGTTTTGTTTGTTCCTTTCTCTCTTTTTTGTGTGTGTACCTATTATAGATTTTTGGTTTATGGTTACCATGGGGTTTACATATAGCTATATATCATTATTCTAAGTTGCTGATCTCTTAAGATCAAACACATTTTAACAACTCTGCATTTTACTATTTTTGACATATTTTACATTTTTCGTTTTGTATATCTTTACTTATTGTGAATATCAATAGATGATTTTACTACTTTTGTGTTTTACCTGCCTACTAGCTAATTTACTACCTTTACTGTATATTTGCCTTTAGCAATGAGATTTTTCCGTTTGTAATTTTCATATTTCTAGTTGTGACCTTTTCTTTTTGGCTTAGAGAAGTCTCTAAAATTTCTTGTAAAGCTGGTTTTGTGGTGCTGAAGTCTTTCAACTTTTCTTGTCTGTAAAACTTTTGATCTTTCCTTCAAATGTGAATGATAGCCTTGCTGGGTAGAGTGTTCTAGCTTGTAGGTTTTTTCCTTTGATCACTTTAAATATGTTGTGCCATTCCCTTCTGGTCTCCAGAATTTTGCTGAAAAGACAGGTGAGAGCTTTATGGGAGTTCCCTTGTATGTAACATGCTTTTCCTCTTGCTGCTTTTAATATTCTCTCTTTATCTTCTATTTATTCCATTTTAATGTGTGGTCCTCTTTGGGTTGACTCTCTGTGCTTCCTGGACGTGGATGTCTGTTTCCTTCCTCAGGTTAGGGAAATTTTCAGCTATTATGTGTTCAAATGCTTCCTGCCCCTTTCTTTCTCTATTCTCATTCTGGGACCCCTATAATGCAAATGTTAGTATGCTTGATATTGTCCTAAAGGTCTGTTAAATCGTCCTTATTTAAAAAATTCTCTTTTTTTCTTTTTCTTTCTCTTCAGCTTGAGTGATTTCCACTTTTTTTTCTCAGTTCACTAATACAGTCCTCCCTATCATCTAATCTACTGTTGATTCCTCCTAGCGTATTTTTTATTGCAATTATTGTATTTTTCAGCTCTGTTTTTTTCTTCTTTATATATTCTAATTCTTTATTGAACTTTCACTGCATTCTTCCATTCTAGTCCTGAGATTTTTCAGCATCTTCATAATCACTAGCTTGAACTCTTTATCAGGTAGATTGATTATCTCCACTTCACTTAGTTCTTCTACTGGGGTTTTATCTTTTTCCTTCTTTTGGATCATATTCCTCTGTTGCCTCTTTTTTCTAAATTTGCTGTTTTTATTTATATGTATTCAGTAGGTTGGTTACTTTTCTGATATTGGAGAAGTGGCCTTTTTTAGGAAACATCCTATGTATCTTAGCAGCACACTCCCTTCTGATCACCAGAACTTTATGCTCTAGGGATCCTCTATGTGGGCTGTGTGGGCCATTCTTTTGTAGTGGGATGACTATTGTGGGCCCTCAGGTATGCATGGTTGGCCCCTGGTCTGGTTGGTTGTCAGGCCCTGAATTGTGCAAAGGCTGCTGGCCACTGGCAGGAAGACCCAGCTCATAAGGCAGCTGCTGGGGAGCCCTGGGAAACTCCAGGGCCAGTGCTTGCCCACAGGTGAGAAGAGCTGTGTTCTGGATTGGGTGGTTGTGGGACTGGGGATCCTGGACCTAGGGCTGGCCTGTTAGTGGGTGTGTCTGCTTCCTGACATGGCTGGCTGCATGATCTGGGGTGTCCCAAAGCTGATATCATTCCATGGGTGGATGGGTCTTGATCTCTGGATATCTGAATTGGGCCAGGGTATCTTGGAGCTAGTGTCAGCCTGTTGGTGGGCAGCCTAGGGGGTCCTGAGGATAGTACTTGCTTACTGGTGGGCTGAGCCAGGTCCCAGGGTCTCTGTCTGTAGGACTCTGAAGCCCCAAAGCTGGTGTTGTCATGCTGTTGGGTGCTGCCAGTTGTTGATACAGCTGGCTGAGGGGCCTGGGGTGTCCCAAAGCTTGTATTGGTCCTCTGATGGGTGAGGTCAGATACCAGGGCAGCTGGCTGAGGGGCCCAAGGTGTCCCAGAGTTGGTATTGACCTGCTGTTGGATTGGGCCTTGGCCCAGGGGATCCTGGGTCTGGTGCCTGCCCACTAATGGGTGAGGCTGGTCTCAGGGCTAGTGTTGGTGTGCAGGGCTAGGTTCTGAGCTCCCTGATGGACAGGACCATGTCCCATTCAGCTGAGGGATCAGAGGATCTTAAGGCAGCAGGCCTGCAGGTGAGTGAGGCTGTGTTCCCTCCTGGCTAGTTGCTTGGTCTGAGGCATCCCAGTACTGATGCAAACAAGCTGGTAGGTGGGGCCAGGTTCCAGTGCTAATAAGCTAAAGGAAGGAGTTCAAAATGGCCCTTGCTAGTCCCAGCATCCTTGTGGTACAATAAGCTCCCAAAATTGGCTGCCGCCAGTGTCTATGTCCCCAGGATGACCTGCTGCCCCTCTGGGAGGCTTTTGAAGATCAGCAGGTGGGACTGACTCAGGATCTTTCAAATTACTCCTTCTCCTCTGGCTCCTGAAGCATGTGAGATTTTGTGTGTGCGCTTTAAGAGTGGAGTCTCTTTTTGCCATAACCCTGTGGATCTTCCAAAAGTAAGCTCCACTGGCCTTCAAATGCAAATGTCCTGGGGGCTCATCTTCCTGGTGCAAGACCCCTGGGCTGGGGTACTCAATGTGGAGCTCAGACCCCTTGATCCTTGGGGAGAACATTTGTAATTTTAATTATCCTCTCATTCGTGGGTCTTGACTATACCACAACCCCTACTCTCCTACCCATCTCATTGTGGTTCCTTCTTTATATCTTTAGTTGTAGATCTTTTCTGCTAGATTCCAGGCTTAATCATTAATCCTTGCTCTGTAAATAGTTGTAATTTTGGTGTGTTCATAGGAGGAGGTGAGCTCAGGGTCCTCCTAGCTGCCATCTTGGCTGCACACTTTTAAAGAATAGATCCTAAGCCCCACATCAAAAAGGGAATGATAATTATATTATGGGAAAGAAGTGTTAGGTAACACCATACAATTGTAATCATATATTTTAATATATAAATGTATATACAATATTGCAATATAGAAATGTGTCAAATCAAACATATTATACACCTTAAACTTACACAATGATATATGTCAATTATATTTCAATTTAAAAAAATGAAACCACCAAAGAAGTAATTCAGAGATTGAAAAGAGGACACAATAGAGGACAGTTGAAAGCGACGTATGGAGGAAAAACATATTATCAACAGTGTTGAAACACCTAAATAATCAGCTACACAAGCTACCATCCTCTATTGCCTGACTAGTAGACGAAAGTTCTGTCCACTAAATACATTTGACTCTCCTACGTCCTGACCCTGATAGAATTGTACTTCAGTAGTCACTTAAAATTAAGGATGGTCACACAAACTGATTTCCAATGAAATATGAGCAAAAATGATTTGTGCCACTTCTGGAGAGAAGCTTTTCAGAGAGGGGGCATTATGTATCACATTCCTTTTCTGCCTAACACAGTGACTTGAAAAGTTACACTAGTGAGGTTCTCTCAGCAAAGGACCCTGAGTGAGAACAATGTGGGAAATATCACTCTTCCCACTAAAAGTGGACATATAATGTGAGCATAAAAACACTTGTATATTGTTTAAAGACACTGAGATTTGAGAGGTATATGTAATAGCATCATAATCTACCTCATTCTTATATACGTGAACTACTGCAAAAAAATTCTAATCGATACTATGTCTTATTGTTAGGCACCTCTAAACCAAATAATTCCCTACTTCATGAACAGAGAAAAGTTTAAGAGTCAGATATGATTCATGGGTCTTTTCATCACGTTCGTGGGTCACTCACCTGTTTAAAACTCCATAACTTTACTTTTAGTAAAGAAAAGTAAGAGTCAGATATGATTCACTCACCTGTTTAAAACTCCATAACTTTACTTTTAGACTTTTAGTTTGAAAGTCTCTCGATTTCTCCCTACTGCCTTTTGTACAATGCATAACACATTTTTTAAAACATCTTTATTGGAGTATAATTGCTTTACAATGTTGTGTTAGTTTCTGCTGTATAACAAAGTAAATCAGCTATATATATCGCCATATACCCTCCCACTTGCATCTCCCTCCCACACTCCCTATCCCACCCCTCTAGGTGGTCACAGAGCACCGAGCTGATCTCCCTGTGCGAAGCAGCTGCTTTCCACTAGCTGTTTTACATTTGGTAGTGTATATATGTCCATGCTACTCTCTCACTTCGTCCCAGCTTACGCTTCCCCCATCCCATGTCCTCAAGTACATTATCTACGTCTGCATCTTTATTCCTGTCCTGCCCCTAGGTTCATCAGAACCATTTTTTTTTTAGATTCCATATATATGTATTAACATATGGTATTTGTTTTTCTCTTTCTGACTTACTTCACTCTGTATGACAGACTCTAGGTCCGTCCACCTCACTATAAATAGCACAATTTCATTTGTTTTTATGGCTGAGTAATATTCCATTGTATATATGTGCCACATCTTCTTTATCCATACATCTGTCGATGGACACTTAGGTTGCTTCCATGTCCTGGCTGTTGTAAATAGTGCTGCAATGAACATTGTGGTACATGTCTCCTTTTTAACTATGGTTTTCTCAGGGTATATGCCCAGTAGTGAGATTGCTGGGTCATATGGTAGTTCTATTTTTAAAGGAACCTCCACACTGTTCTCCATAGTGGCTGTACCAATTTACATTCCCAACAAGAGTGCAGGAGGGTTCCCTTTTCTCCATTAATTGCCTATCCAATGATTTGCTTCTGTGGTTGCTTAAGTAATGGCATCACATTGGCCCTGATGGCTACATAAGCCTCATCCAGGAGTATTTCTTCATAACAATGTTTTGGGCCCCTATCCAAGGTCACTAAGGACTAGAACAACACAGACTGCATATAGCAGCAAAGTCTGTGCAAAATATCCCCTCCATCATCAACTGAGAATATATGGTAACAAGAAAGTGAAACACTTTTTATAACATCTAGGCTATTAAACTTCTAAGTGTCATAAAGATTAACTCCCAGTAACTGTGGAATAGGTGCAATGGCCTGCAGGTAAGACTCAGCCTAAGATCCGTCCAGAATTCTGATCACTCTGAGGTGAGGAGTGGAGTTATGCTCACCTGGGATTCCCTCAGTTGCCTGTTACTTCCAATCCTTTACACAAGCAG
This sequence comes from Balaenoptera ricei, assembly GCF_028023285.1. Taxonomy (NCBI): domain Eukaryota; kingdom Metazoa; phylum Chordata; class Mammalia; order Artiodactyla; family Balaenopteridae; genus Balaenoptera; species Balaenoptera ricei. The sequence continues at coordinate 49,516,249 of NC_082660.1, forward strand.
TCCTTGATCCTTCAGACTGCTCCCACACCTCACTCTTAGTACTGTGATAAGGGTTTGGGCTATAATAACAAACAAACCTGGGCTCAAACCCAGGCCAAACAACTTAACTCTGACGTTGAGAAGCTGTATATTCCTGTTATGTCTAGCATGACTCATCTGCAGAAATATGGGCATAATAGTAACTACCTTATAGGGTTACAGTGGGGATTAAGTGCAATGATGTATGCAAAATGGCTGGCACAGAGAAGCTGTTCAAGAAATGGTTCCAATTATTAGAGATACCCTACTCCCATTCCTCTTCTGTATCCATGCTTCTTACCTATGTAATGAGCCTATGAGTCAGGTTTCCACATCTACAAGGCATAAATGAGAGTGCTCACCTTTCAAGAAATTTGTGAGGCACTGCCAGGGTCCAGTGATCCAGGGACAACTTCCCCAGGAGGACACACAGCACACCTCAGGCTGGTGCAACGCCATGCCGGCCTCTGCCGCCACAGGCTCGCCCTGCATTCCGTACACATCCCTCTCCAAGGCCTGAGTGAGCCAGAGACCCCGAATCGCTGCTCCTTTAACCCCGTCCTGTCTGAGCTAAAAACATAACGCGCTCAGGCGACCTACACACAGAAGCGGGGCCAAATCCAAAGCTGAACCCTGGGAGCTGTGCGAACAAAGAAGAGAAAGGAAAATCTCTCCCAGCAGCTTCAGGAGCAGTGGATTAAATCTCCACAATCAACTTGATGTACCCTGCATCTGTGGAATACCAGAATAGACAATGAATCATCCCAAATTGAGGAGGTGGACTTTGGGAGCAATGATATATATATAAATATTTTCCCTTTTTCTATTTTTCTGAGTGTGTATGTATATGCTTCTGTGTGTGATTTGGTCTGTATAGCTTTGCTTTTACCATTTGTCCTAGGAATCTGTCTGTTTGTCTTTTTCTTTTTTTTTTAGTATAGTTTTTAGCGCTTGTTATCATTGGTGGATTTGTTTTGGATGCTCTCTCCTTTCTTTCTATCTTTTTTTATATTAAAAAAATTTTAATAATTATTTTTTATTTTAATAACTTTATTTTATTTTATATTATCTTCTTCTTTCTTTCTTTTCTCCCTTTTATTCTGAGCCGTGTGGATGACAGGCTCTTGGTGCTCCAGCCAGGCATCAGGGCTGTGCCTCTGAGGTGGTAGAGCCAAGTTCAGGACGTTGGTCCACAAGACACCTCCCAGGCCCATGTAATATCAAATGACAAAAATCCCCCAGAGATCTCCATCTCAACGCCAAGACCCAGCTCAACTCAATGACCAGCAAGCTACAGTGCTGGACAGCCTATGCCAAACAACTAGCAAGACAGGAACACAAACCCACCCATTAGCAGAGAGGCTGCCTAAAATCATAATAAGGCCAAAGACACCCCAAAACACACCATTAGACATGGACCTGCCCACCAGAAAGACAAGATCCAGCTTCATCCACCAGAACACAGGCACTAGTCCCCTCCACCAGGAAGCCTATACAACACACTGAACCAACTTAGCCACCGGGGGCAGACGCCAAAAACATCGGGAGCTACAAACCTGCAGCCTGTGAAAAGGAGACCCCAAACACAGAAAGTTAAGTAAAATTAGAAGACAGAAAAGCACACAGCAGATGAAGGAGCAAGGTAAAAACCCACCAGATCTAACAAATGAAGAGAAAATAGGCAGTCCACCTGAGAAAGAATTCAGAATAATGAGAGTAAAGATGATCCAAAATCTTGGAAATAGAATGGAGAAAATACAAGAAATGCTTAACAAGGACCTAGAAAATCTAAAGAGCAAACAAACAGTGATGAACAACACAATAAATGAAATGAAAAATTCTCTAGAAGGGAACAATAGCAGAATAACTAGGGCAGAAGAATGGATAAGTGACCTGGAAGATAAAATAGTGGAAACAACTATTGCAGAGAAGAATAAAAAAAAAGAAAAGAATTGAGGACAGTCTCAGAGACCTCTGGGACAATATTAAATGCACCAATATATGAATTACAGGGGTCCCAGAAGAAGAAGGGAAAAAGAGAGGGACTGAGAAAATGTTTGAAGAGATTATAGTTGAAAACTTCCCTAATATGGGAAAGGAAATAGTTAATCAAGTCCAGGAAAGACAGAGGGTCCCATACAGGATACATCCAAGGAGAAACATGCCAAGACACATATTAATCAAACTATCAAAAATTAAATAAAAAGGAAACATATTAAAAGTAGCAAGGGAAAAACAACAAATAACATACAAGGGAATCCCCATAAGGTTAAAAGCTGATCTTTCAGCAGAAACTCTGCAAGCCAGAAGGGAGTGGCAGGACATATTTAAAGGGTTGAAGGGGAAAGACCTAAAACCAGATTAATCTACACCGCAAGGATCTCATTCAGATCCGATGGAGAAATTAAAACCTTTACAGACAAGCAAAAGCTAAGAGAATTCAGCACCACCAATCCAGTTTTACAACAAATACTAAAGGAATTTCTCTAGGCAGGAAACACAAGAGAAAGAAAAGACCTACAATAACAAACCCAAAACAATTAAGAAAAGGGTAATAGGAACATACATATTGATAATTACCTTAAATGTGAATGGATTAAATGCTCCAATGAAAAGACATAGACTGGCTGAATGGATACAAAAACAAGACCCGTATATATGCTGTCTACAAGAGACCCAATTCAGACCTAGGGACACATACAGACTGCAAGTGAGGGAATGGAAAAAGATATTCCATGCAAATGGAAATCAAAAGAAAGCTGGAGTAGCATTTCTCATATCAGACAAAATTTACTTTTAAACAAAGACTATTACAAGAGACGAAGAAGGACACTACTTAATGATCAAGGGATCAATCCAAGAAGAAGATATACCAATTGTAAATATTTATGCACCCAACATAGGAGCACCTCAATACATAAGGCAAATACTAACAGCCATAAAAGGGGAAATCAACAGTAACACAAACATAGTAGGGGATTTTAACACCCCATTTTCACCAATGGACAGAATATCCAAAATGAAAATAGATAAGGAAACACAAGGTTTAAATGATACATTAAACAAGATGGACTTAGTTGATATTTATGGGACATTCCAGCCAAAAACAACAGAATACACTTTCTTCTAAAGTCCTCATGGAACATTCTCCAGGATAGATCATACCTTGGGTCACAAATCGAGCCTTGGTAAATTTAAGAAAATTAAAATCCTATCAAGTATCTTCTCCGACCACAATGCTTTGAGACAAGATATCAATTACAGGAAAAAAACCGTAAAAAATACAAACACATGGAGGCTAAACAATACACTACATAATACCAAGAGATCACTGAAGAAATCAAAGAGGAAATCAAAAGATATCTAGAAGAAAATGAAAACACGAAGACCCAAAACTTATGGGATGCAGCAAAAGCAGTTCTATGAGGGAAGTTTATAGCAATACAATCCTACCTTAAGAAACAAGAAACATCCGAAATAAAAAAACCTAACCTCACACCTAAAGCAATTAAAGAAAGAAGAACAGAAAACTCCCAAAGTTAGCAGAAGGAAAGAAATCATAAAGATCAGATCAGAAATAAATGAAAAAGAAATGAAGGAAACTATAGCAAAGCTCAATAAAATTAAAACCTGGTTCTTTGAGAAAATAAACAAAATTGAAAAACCATTAGCCAGACTCATCTAGAAAAAAAGGGAGAAGACTCAAATCAATAGAATTAAAAATGAAAAAGGAGAAGTAACAACTGACACTGCAGAAACACAAAGTATCATGAGAGATTACTACAAGCAACTATATGCCAATAAAACGGACAACGTGGAGAAAATGGACAAGTTCTTAGAAATGCACAACCTTCTGAGACTGAACCAGGAAGAAATAGAACATATGAACACACCAATCACAAGCACTGAAATATAAACTGTGATTAAAAATCTTCCTACAAACAAAAGCCCAGGACAAGCTGGCTTGACAAGCGAATTCTATCAAACATTAAGAGAAGAGCTAACACCTATCCTTCTCAAAGTCTTCCAAAATATAGCAGAGGGAGGAACACTCCCAAACCCATTCTATGTGGCCACCATCACCCTGATACCAAAACCAGAAAAACACGTCACAAAGAAAGAAAACTACAGGCCAATATCACTGATGAACATAGATGCAAAAATCCTCAACAAAATACTGGCAAACAGAATCCAAAAGCACATTAAAAGAATCATACACCATGATCAAGTGGGGTTTATTCCAGGAATGCAAGGATTCTTCAATATATGCAAATTGATCAATGTGATGCACCATATTAATAAATTGAAGGAAAAAAACCATATGATCCTCTCAATAGATGCAGAAAAAGCTTTTGAAAAAAAATCAACACCCATTTACGATAAAGAAAACTCCAGAAAGTAGGCATAGAGGGAACTTACCTCAACATAATAAAGGCCATATATGACAAACCCACAGCCAACATCGTCCTCAATGGTGAAAAAATAAAACCATTTCCACTAAGATCAGGAACAACATAAGGTTGCCCACTCTCACTACTATTATTCAACATAGTTTTGGAAGTTTTAACCACAGCAATCGAAAAGAAAAAGAAATAAAAAGAATCCAAATCAGAAAAGAAGAAGTAAAGTTGTCACCCTTTGCAGATGACATGGTACTATACATAGAGAATCCTAAAGATGTTACCAGAAAACTCCTAGAGCTAATCAATGAATTTGCTACAGTAGCAGGATACAAAAGGAATGCAAAGAAATCTCTTGCATTCCTATACACTAATGCTGAACTATCTGAAAGTGAAATTAAGAAAACACTCCCATTTACCACTGCAAAAAAAAACAATAAAATATCTAGGAATAAACATACCTAAGGAGACAAAAGACCTGTATGCAGAAAATTATAAGACATTGATGAAAGAAATTAAAGATGATACAAATAGATGGAGAAATATGCCATGTTCTTAGAATGGAAGAATCAACATTGTGAAATTGACTCTACTACCCAAAGCAATTTACAGCTTCAGTGCAATCCTTATCAAACTAACATTGGCATTTTTCACAGAACTACAACAAAAAGTTTCACAATTTGTATGGACTCACAAAAGACCCCGAATAGCCAAACAATCTTGGGAAAGAAAAGAGGAGCTGGAGGAATCAGGCTCCCTGACTTCAGACTATATTACAAAGCTACAATAATCAAGACAGTATGGTACTGTCAGAAAAACAAAAATATAGATCAATGGAAGAGGATAGAAAGCCCAGATATAAACTCACGCACATATGGTCACCTTATATTTGATAAAGGAGGAAAGAATACACAGTGGAGAAAGGACAGCCTCTTCAATAAGTGTTGCTGGGAAAAGTGGACAACTACATGTAAAAGAAAGAAATTAGAACACTCCCTAACACCATACACGAAAAAAAACTCAAAATGGATTAAAGACCTAAATGTAAGGACAGACACCATGAAACTCTTAGGGGAAAACATAGGCAGAACACTCTATGACATAAATCACAGTAAGATCCTTTTTGAGCCACCTCCTAGAGAAATGGAAATAAAAACAAAAATAAACAAATAGGACCTAATGAAACTTAAAAGCTTTTGCAAAGCAAAGGAAACCATAAACAAGATGAAAAGACAACCCTCAGAATGGGAGAAAATATTTGCAAATGAAGCAACTGACAAAGGATTAATCTCCAAAACACACAAGCAACCCATGAAGCTCAATATCAAAAAAATAAGCAACCCAATCCAAAAATGGGCAGAAGACCTAAATAGACATTTCTCCAAAGAAGATACACAGATTGCCAACAAACACATGAAAGAATGTTCAACATCATTAATCATTAGAGAAATGCAAATAAAAACTACAATGAGATATCAACTTATACTGGTCAGAATGGCCATCATCAAAAATCTAGAAACAATAAATGCTGGAGAGGGTGTGTAGAAAAGGGGACCGTCTTGCACTGTTGGCGGTAATGTAAATTGATACAGCCACTATGGAGAACACTGTGGAGGTTCCTTAAAAAACTAAAAATAGAACTACCATACGACACAGCAATCCCACTACCGGGCATATACCCTGAGAAAACCATAATTCAAAAAGTCATGTACCACAATGTTCATTGCAGCTCTATTTACAATAGCCAGGACATGGAAGCAACTTAAGTGTCCATCGACAGATGAATGCATAAAGAAGATGTGGCACATATATACAATGGAATATTATTCAGCCATAAAAAGAAACGAAATTGAATTATTTATAGTGAGGTGGATGGACCTAGCGTCTGTCATACAGAGTGCAGTAAGTCAGAATGAGAAAAACAAATGCCATATGGTAACACATATATATGGAAACTAAAAAAAGAAAGAAAGAAAGAAAGAAATGGTCATTTATAACCTAGGGGCAAGACGGGAATAAAGACGCAGACCTACTAGAGAATGGACTTGTTGGGGAGGGGGAAGGGTAAGTTGGGACAAAGTGAGAGAGTGGCATGGACATATATACACTATCAAACGTAAAATAGATAGCTAGTGGGAAGCAGCCGCATAACACAGGGAGATCAGCTCGGTGCTTTGTGACCACCTAGAGGGGTGGGATAAGGAGGGTGGGAGGGAGGGAGAAACAAGAGGGAAGACATAATGGCATATATGTATATGTATTCACCTTGTTATAAAGCAGAAACTAACACACCATTGTAAAGCAGTTATACTCCATAAAGAGGTTAAAAAAAAAAAAAACAAAGTTGTGAGGATTAAATGAGATAATGTATGCCAAGTCCTTACCAGACAGGTACTAAGTTAATGATTTACACCAGAGGGACCCATGTTGGAAACTCTACACAGAGACGGAAACAGAGAGTTGAGTGTGCCCCTGTGAATGGATGGTCACCTTCATGCCTATGTGCACACAGGTGTGCATACACACTGGGGGGCTGAGTCCCCAAGGTCTTCCACTCCCTAGTCACGACAAGCTCAGGACCTGGGCAATCCTGGGTCTGAATGTCAAGCACACTGTGGCTCTGCCTAGAGATGCTGAAGTAGGAAGGTAAGTTGCCTCAATTCCACATTCATTCATTCATTCATTCAATCCATCAGGTCTCACTTTTTGAGGACTTTCTATGGACCACCAGGCCCCACTGAGCTAGCAAGGAGCCAGATGCAACATCTGAAGCGTTTAGTCTGGTGGTGAACAGTGAGTGGTGACCCCCTCGGGAGGAACTTCCTATGACTACATGCAAGATATAGTTGGATAAGGAGAAAGGAGGTGGCATAAAGCCAGGAAGGAGAATGCTGCATAAATCTCGATAAGAAACCCTGTAAGGGAAGGTGTGTGGAAACAGGAATGGCCTCATTTATGATTCAGAGGAGAAAATTAAAATATCAGTGGAATCAGGGAAGTGGGTCAAAAATCCTGACTCCATCACCTGTCAGAGATTTGATATCAGGCCTCAGATGCCTCAGATGCCTTGTATCTACATTGGGCATCCTAATGAGAGTGACCAATTATTTTTTACTGTGAGACAATGCACAATAAAAATAGCAGAGGGAAGTTACTTATTATTGACATTATGAATAATAATATGCCAGAGCTAAGATATATGTTGAAGAAAGAAAGGCAACAATTGTTAATTGGCTAAGAATAAGCAACATTTCAGTTAACAGCTGGGGAACTTTAATGTGACTGCATACTTAGGTTATTTTCTGGAGGCAGATATTCCACCTCGCCCTCAGAGTCATCCCCACCCTTAAACAGAAAGCACGAAGGATGGGGATTCCCCATAGAAAAATGTTTGGGCATGTCCAGGAGTAGACCCTAAAGTCTACGAGTGGCAGGCACCTCGGGCTCACAAGAGCACACAGGCAGATTTCATGGGCCTGATACTTGGCACCTTTTGTTCAGATTGTCACTGATGTCACTTGAGGCGATTTGACACCCTGAAAACCCCACAGAACCTCAAGGTGAATTTTAGGAAGCGCCATCACTCCTGTGATGATGTGGAGTCAACTAATGAACTCACTTTGGGGTTTGGGGGGGGACTTGTGATTCTGAGAAAAGTGTAGGAAACCCAGTATGGAGTTACCCTTGCTTAAGGAGAGAATTTCCTCCAAGGCACAAATGCCATGGATGATATCTAGTCTTCCCACAATTCTGAGGACTGGCTGCACCCTGCTGTATTCTGTGCCCAGTGTGCTGGGAGACGCTGAGCATTAGCAAGCCTTCTGTAGGCATCTGAAATCCAATGATCCTACAGAGAGTAAACCTAACAAAGGCCCTCCCCTCTCCCCGTAAAAGGCCAAGGCACCTAAGAGAAGAGCAAGGCAGCCAACCCGCTTCTCCTCCCGCCTTCCTAATCTCATCACTTACCCAAGCCAGAACACTGGGAGGCCCAGTTAACCTGTTTCTTCCCCTCACTACCCAGATCCAAGCAATCCCCAAGGCTTGTTGATTCGGTCTTCTAATCAGCTCTGGTATCCATTCCCTTCTCTCCATCTTCACTGCCATCACTCTATTTCAGGCACCACTATCATTAGCCTAGATGAAGGCAATAGCCTCTAATGAGGTCTTCCATCCACCCCTCCCACCTCCCTCAGAGTCCAGTCTCCACACTGCAGCCAAAGAGGCTTTGCTAAATCACTGATCTGACCTTATCAGTCGCTTGCTGGAAACCATTCAGTGATGTCCCATTGGGTGGCTTTGGGATAATATTCAACCACCCTTATGCATCATAAAATTATTTAAGATTCAGGAAAACTCATAAATCACCTTGATTTCGACTGAAGTAGAAGGAAGATTTTAATCATTCATCAAAAATCCTGAACATAAACTTGGCTCTCATACTCAATTGGATATACTGCTCATTTAAGAAAAAAATTCTAGTAAACAAATGATTGAACTGTTATTGCAGCATTGTTTGTAGAGGGGGAACATACTTTGGAGACACAGGATACCAGGCCAACAGATGAATGCCTGAAAAGATTATGGTAAAACCACTGCAAGGAACATCATTCAGCCATTATAATGAAAGACTTACAGGTATGAGTTGAGCAAATTTTATTGTTGATTAGCAAAAAGAATGAAGTGAAAATTGTATATAGAAGGATCTAATTTTTATAAATGAAGCAAAGCAGAAATCCATGTGGTCTATGTAAACACATCCGTGCAGACACACTCAGTAAGTCCACTCCTAGATGGTGACCCTAGAGATGTTCACATGTTCTCAGGGGATAGGTACACAAAGACTGATAAGAGCATTGTTTTGTTTTGTTTTGTTTTTTTTTCTGGAAAACTAGAAACTGCAAAAGTCTGGGTCATCAGGAGAAAGATAAATTGCAAATACTGAAAGAAATAGTATACAAACATGAAAATGACCTAGAGCTACATTAATCAACTTGCATAAACATTTTTTAAAAATCCTATGTAATGTGTATGGACACAGAAATAGGTAGCAAATATGTACAACTTGTCCTGGGTATAATAGTTACTGAATTCATGATAGCAGATGCCACTGAAGAAGGAGAGAGTGGTGTGGATCTGGGAAGAGGTAAACAGAGGGTTTTACCATATCTGTAATGTAAAGGTTAGGCCAAGGTAGGGCCTAATTTTTAAATTTGACACAGCAGGGCACTGGTTATGCAGGTGTTTGTAATATTAATTTTATTCTTGTCCCTATGTTTGTGATTAATTTGCAGTAAAAATATTCTATTCTCAAACCCAGCAAACGATCCTCAAAAGTAATCACATGGCTTTTGTTTCATGACTGTAGGAGTGCACATGCTATAGACCTCCTTGCAATACCCTAATTCTTGGAAACTGTAAAATAAGTCCATGCCTGCAGTGTGAAATGATTCAGAGCAATGATTCTTCAACAGACCAGAAATAGTGAGGAGCCCAGCCCCTGAATGAGGGACATCAGATAGGGTCAGACTCACTTGTTCAAGTAGCGGTGGCCCGCAGTCTGTGCAAGCGTTGTTGCAAATGGAGAGACTGGCCCAAGGGTGCTCTGTGCCCTCGGGAGGTGCTTGCTGGAATCAGAACAGGGCCTACAGACAACTGAATGATGATTAGTTACAGCGGTCGGAGTAGTGTGGATTGACCCCTGCATTACCCTCTCTATCCCACCCGCAGCACTTATGACCAGGTGGTGGCTTTGGCAATGTCTGCCCAGGTAAGAGCAATGCCTAAGGAAACTTGGTCATATAACCAGGACAGTGCCTGGGATAGGGGGTTTAGTAGACAGCCCCAGAGAAGAACAAGGTGCATCAACACCCACAAGAATTGTTGCCAAGGTATCCAGCCCAGTCTCGTATCCCTCCCCAGTTCCTCCCAGTACTTTCACTGAAAATATGACAATAATATAAATTCACCTCAACGGGTAGTCACAGTTCTTATTCATTAGGCACTCCCCATGAGTGAGGCACACATATGACTTGTGTATTAGTTTCCTTCTGCTGATGTAACAAATTACCACGAATTCAGTGGCTTAAGGCAATCAAATTTAATCTTTTACAGTTCTGGGGGTCAGAAGTCTAAAATGTGCCTGCAGGTCTGTGTTCCTCCTGAAGGCTCAAGGGGAGAATCCATTTCCTTGTCTTCTCCAGCTTCTAGAGGCACCCTACTTTCCTGGGCTCATACCCTCTTCCTCCATCTACAAGGCCAGCAATGTAGCATCTTCTCTCCTCTTTGATCTCTGCTTCCATCCTTACACCTTTCACTGAATCTAACTCTACTCTCCCCCTTCTATAGGGACTCTCTGTTTACCTTGGGCCCGCCCAGATAGTCCAGGATAATCCTCCTCTAAAGATCCTGAACTTAATCACACCTGCAAAATTCCCCTTTGCCATATAAGGTAGCATATTCACAGATTCTGGGGATAGGGGTGTGGACATCTTTGAGAACTGGGGGGACATTTTCAACCTACCTCATCTTGCATGAGATATTTCCCTTTAATCTTCACAACACCACTATGGTATGCTTATTCACAGATGGAGAAACTGAGGCTTAGAAAGGTTAAATAACATGCTGGACTTGACACAGCTTGGAAGGGGCAGAGCCAAGTATGGAAAACCTAGTAAGGTGAGTAAGGATCCCTTGCCTTGCCCTTCTACACATCTGTCCCTTTTCTCGTCTCTTTCCCTTCTGCTCCTATCCCAAGGGAGCAAGAACACTCCCTTCCATGTTAAGCCTCCTTGCACCACCAAATGTGCACTCAGTTGGAGCAGCTGTGAGGTGTGCGATGGCAGAAGGTGGAGCTTAGAAATCTGGAGATGTGAGCCCCAATACTGACATTCAACAGCAGTACTATGATCTTGGGCAAGAGAGGTAATCTCTCTTTAGCTTCACTGGTGATTGAAGGTTGTTGTAAAGATTCCAGTTTGGAGGTAGTTTAGGCACATAGCCTACCACAGCGATGTTAGTTTCCCTCCTCTCTTTGTACTTCTCAGGCCCTCACAAGTCAGCTGCCCTTCCTTTGTCATGTCCTACTTACTCTAGACAGACCTGTGGTCCACAATGTCCCAAGGCATGGTTTTATGATTTCCTCCTGTTACTATCATGCCTGGCAATATTCTTGCTATTAAAAACACTGCGTTTCTTGACTAATAACCTCCGTGGCCTGTCTTACATAAATGTGATTTCTGTTAAGCTTTTGGGAACACTGAGAGTAGCTCACGACCTAAAGCCTGTTCCTGATTACTCCTTTGAGGAAATCTGTTGAGAGCCACAGCCCTAGGTTGTACACTGCTTAAGGATAGGCTCTGATCTTCCTGGGTGCTATGCAGAGCTGCCTCGTCCTTGTTGTGGGTTGGAGCAAAGGTTCACTAAGATGAATGGAGTGACAGGGAAATGGCACCCCCTCCTCAGTCAGCTGGTTGGTGGACAGAAGGTAATGCAGCAACAAGCATACACTACCCCAAGTTCATTTATGGTGAGGCTTCACCGACAGGAGGTCTTGGTAAGCTCTGGGTATAAAGAAAACTTGAGTTAGAAAGTAACCCCTGGGAAGAAAATTAGTTTGCTGGATTGCATTCCCATAAAATGCCATCAGAAAGGAGAAGCTTTTGGAAACAATATGGGTGATTTTGCAATCCTCTAGTCACACAGATTCCCAAACAGCAAACACAAAACATACAAACAAGAAACAACTGAACTCAGAGGAACCTGCTCTAACTCAGGGTTGCCGGTATGTGCTGTTGGATTTGCAGAGAGCCTCACAAGAAGCCTGGCATACAGGGCAAGAGGGATTAGCCTTTTCTGCTTGTTCAGAGGATAAATCACAGGACACAGATGTTAGGTTAAACTCATCAAGGTCAAGAGCTTGTAAATGACAGGGGCTGGGCCAGAACTCATGTTCCCATGTCTCAGTTCAACGCTCGTATTGAGTTCCTCAGTACCAGGCATTCCCTTTCTACACGTGTACAGAGGACTGGGCCTTGTTGGGTGATTCAGCTGGCAATTCTGCTTTCTAAACGGGACACACTTTCCCAGCCCAGAACTTATTCACTGGGTGTAGACATATCCTATTCCAGCAACTCTACCAAGGGCTAGGAGACATCAAGGGGAGAGACAGGGTCCCTTCCCTCATTGGGATTACAATCTGAAATCCTGTCAAACAAACATTTCATCTCTTCCAGCCAAGCAGGTAGAAAGCATTCACTTGCTTTTAAAAACATGTGCAAAATCTTCCATTTCATGTATTCCTTCAAAGTGCATTTATTTATTAAATGCCACTCTCACACACTGCTTGAAACACCTTGAGAGAGGCAGCGGCTGTGCTTTCTGTGTGATGCGTGCTTTTTATTTATTATCTCATTTAATTCTCACCACCCTATGAGACCACTGGTACTTTAATTAACTCCACTCTATAGATGAGGAAATGGAGGCTCAGAGAGGTGAAGTGACTTGTGCAAAATAGTATCTTTGGAATGACGTAAGAAAGATATGGAGTGCTTGCTATAGAAAGCAAAAAATGGGGAACAAAAATGGGCTCATTACACTTTTGTGCCGACCAAGAAGAGCTTCAGGGAGGAAGAGGCCTCTGAGCAAGCAGTCGGAATTTAGGTAATTGGAGATGAGAGGAAAGGCATTTCACGCAGAGGAAACAGTGAGCCAAGACCTGGAGTGGATAAAGTTCATAGTATGCTATGAATTATATTCGGATTACAGAATGAAAGAAAGAAGCAAAATAAATCCGGTATTCAGGTAGACTGGAGCCAAGAAACCTTGGAGCCAACCTGCACTCTACCACCCACTCCTTATTCACCACTTCCATCCAATCAGTCTCTAAAGCCTGTCAGTGATCACCCTTAAAATGTCTTTCTGCCTCTCCATCCCCATGGCAACCACCTTAAGGCTCACTTTCATTCCCTCTTGCTTCTTATTCTAATTGCTTCCTAAATGACCTGCCAGACAATAGTCTGCTCCTCTGTGAGGCTGTACAAATGCCAAGTCTGATCCAGTCGGTGCCCTGCTTAATAATCTCGTGAATATATAACATTTTAAAGGCTCTGCACCTCTTGCACACTGTTCGTTTTTGCAGTCCCATCTCCTCTCATCACCCAGCACACAGGCCACAGCCCTATGCGGGCCCTGGAATTAATCAGTATACACAGAGCCACCTTCTGAGAACAAGGTGAGTGAATGAATATGCTGTGAAAGCCAAGACAGGAAAGGAGAGCTGGGACCAGCTGATTCCTTCCAAGAATACACTTCTGCTCCCCCCACCCCCCAGCATCTCACGCACACCTCAAGCCTGCGAATGGTGTAGAGACAGAATCCTTCTAAAGACAAGCGAGTTGATAATTAGAGAATGCAAGGACTGGTAGCCATCCATTTCCCCTTGGAGCACCACCTCTTCCCGTCTGTCTTTCCCCCATCCTTCCCTTTTGCATGGCTGCCTCCCATTCTCTATGCCCTAGGAAGTTGGCAAAAATGGAGGCCCTATTTCCTCTGCAGAAGTCAGAGGAGATGCGCTGGATGTGTGGTGGGGGCATAGCCATTGGAGATGGGCTCTCATACTCAAGGTTGCTGGGAAAGAATTCAGGAGGTTGGGAAGCAGGGGGTGGTTAGCCAAGAAGTAACTGCATGGGAGCTAGCCACAAAGCAGCTGAAGGTGGATTTTTGTTTTCCATGGCAGGGCCAGAATTTTCAGTGGCCATAGAGATGACAGCAGTGGCAGAAGTGGCCACAGAGGTAGGGAAGGTAGAGGACCTATGAGCAAACAGACATAGGCCTTGGTAGGGAAAGTAGTGACAGTGTGATAGAGGAGGCAGTGACATCAGTGAGAGCAGTTTCAGCCTATGAAACAAGTTTCTGAGTCTTCTCTGTAGTACACGACTCCCTCTTGCTCTCCGGGCTGCTGTAATCTGTGTGCAGCCATCTCTGATTTGCCTGTGCAATCCCATCCCCCATCCCCCTACCAGGCTAGACACAAGCTACAAGAACAGAATAGCGAGCTTCATCAAAACTCATGGGGTGTAGGAGATAACTGAGGTGCCAGCAGCAATATACAAGACCTGATGCCTTCACAAGACCCAGGGGCTTCCAGGACCTCCATAGCTTCCCTTGGCCCAAGCACCTTAGGCATGTCAAACAACCTGGAGACCCTGGATCCCTATTCACTTTGCCCCAGCATTTCTAGGAACATGGGCTGGGGTCCTAACACTTTGTGGAGGTTGAGTTCTTCACAAAGATTGGGCACCTCCTGGCAGAGCCCAACCATCTGGAGCAGTCCCACAGTTTGACTGAGTCCAACTACTTGGGGACCCCAACCACCTGGTTGGACCAAGCCACTTGGCAGGGTCCAAACGCCTTATTGGGCCAGAGTACTGGGTAAGGCCTGAATACCTGGTGGTGCCCTAATCCCTCAAAGATCTGGAGCTCCTGGCATGTTCCCAGTCCCTGACAGCCCCCCAACAACTGGTGGGACACAAATACCTGATGGGATACAAACACTTGATGAGGCCCTTACACCCCCAGAGTTTGTGCTAATCCACAGGGCCTGAGCATATCTGAGACTTCTAGCATCATGTGGGTCCCAAGCCCATCTTGGGTCCCAAGCAAATTCTGGGGCCCAAGTCCTTGAAGTGTCGTAGCAACTCCCAAGGCTGCAGCAGCTCTCATGGCTGGAGTAATTTTCAAAACTGGTGCAGCTTTCAGAGCCAGAGCACTCCTGGGAGTCTAAGTAACTCTGAGATTCCTAATATTTCACAAGGCTTAGTACCTCAGAGATTTCAAGCACTTCTTGGGGCCTGAGCATTTTTGAGGCCCCAAGCACTTCACAAGCCCTGAGCAACTGGGGGGCCCCAAATACTTCCAGTTGTCCAAACATATCCACAGGCTCCAGCCTCAAGGGACCCAAGCATACTAAAATATTTAAGTATATCAAGTGAGCCCAGTACTTTAGAGGCTACCAGCACCTCTGAGATCTCAAGTACCTTGAAAGATGAGGTCACCTCAAAGTATCCCAGCATTTTGAGGACCCCAAGAGTTTCTAAGGTCCTAAGGACTTCTGAAGCCTGCAACACCTTGAAATCCCTGAGCATTTCTGAGGCCCCAAGAACCTTAAAGGCTCTCAGCATCTGTGAGGCCCTCAGCACCTCAAAGGCCCCCAGAATCTCTGAAGCTTCAAGTACTTTGAAGGTCCCAGCATCTCTGAAGTCTTAAATCCCTTGAAAGCCCTTAGCACATTGGATGTTCCAAACACTTCAGAGATAGTACCTCAAATGTTCCAAGCACCTCAAAGGCCCTAAGTATCACAGAGGTTCCAAGTACTTCAAAGGTCCCCGCTACCTTAAAAGTCCCTGACACACTAAAAGCCCCAAGCACCTCTGAGGTCTCCACCACCTTAAGGACCCTTAGCACCTCAGAGGCCACAAGCATGTTGAAGGCCTGGAGTACCAAGAAGTTTCCAAACACTTCCAAATCCCAATAACTTGAAGTCTCTGATCACATCTGAGGCTCTCAGTACCTCAGAAGCTCCTGGAATCAAAGAGGAACTCAGTACTTCAGAGATCCTTAGCACCTCAGAGGGCCAAAGCAGCTCTCAGAAACAAAGAATTTCAAGGTCTCAGAGTACCTGGAAGTCCCAGAGAATCTCAAGGTTCCCAAACAATGTCAAAAACCAAAAGAGCTTCAAAAAGTTCTTCTAATTATGAGCTAGGCATTATTATCATGGCGGACACCTGTGCTAAAGAGAGACATCAAGGATGTTCTGCAGAAGTTAGGGGTGCAGCTGAAGAAGAAGTACAGTGTATTTGGGAATCTGAAGACAGTAATCACCCAAAAGTTTGTATAGCATGGTTACCTAGAGAATAAACCAGTGAACCATGGCAATTCACTGGAGTATGCCTTCTTCTGGGGACCCAGAGTCAACCAGCAAATGAGCAAATGGAAATTTTACAGTTAATGGTCAAAGTCTATAGCAGAGAACCCTAGGACTAGCCATTACAATACAGTGAAACTGTGAAACAGATAGCGGCAACAGCCAGAACCAAAGCAAAAGCAGTGACTAATGTCCCAGCCTCAGACCCTGGCAGAGTTCCAGTCCCTGAAAATGCCTGAACAAGTTCTAATTTTACTTCCAAAATTAGAATGCTTTGCAAGAACTAGTGAAGCATCCTGCAGATAGTGTCATATTATTCACTTAGTGATGAGGGGGAGCCAGAGGAGCAAGAGGGCCATGGGTATCACTGATTTCAAAGGGGAAAAGAGAGAAAGAGAGAACAATGCATTTGGTAGTGATGTTTGGGACTGTGTTTATAACATTAGGATATAGGTCTTGATGGAATATTGCATTTTTTTTACCAATTAATTGCTGGAGGTTCACAGTCTATATTCTTCAATAATATTTTGGTCAAAGTTCACAGTCTATGTATTTAAATAAATTTTGGAGATTTCATTTGCTTTTGCTTTGAAATTCTCCATAAGTGTTTACTAGCTTTGAAAGAAAAAGAATATTTTCACTGTATTCAATGATATGAAACAAATCATATATAGGATTGGAAGAGACTGCTCTATAAATGTTTGAAAGTGGAAATCACAATAAAATATCTGGCCATAAGTGAAAAAATATGAGGCAAAACACTATATATATAGTCCTCCTACATTAACAAAGCTCACTGTAAAAGGATTGACATTTTCCATGGTTTTGCTTAGTTACTGCAGAATATGGAAAAAAAATAAAAGCTTAATGATGAGGACATCTTGTCCATTTATTGACCACCACTTATGTGTGAGGCACCAATCTAGGTTCTGGGGATACTCCTCAGACACAGCGCTCAGCTCTAAAGAATGTTCTAGATTATGTGAGAGAGACAAATATGTAAACTGGCAGTGTGGTAAATGCTGTAATAGGGAGTGAGCATGGGGTGCCATGAAAATGTAGAAAAGCTTATGTGACCTGTCTTGGAGGGTGGGACAGGAAAGAGGGCATCATAGGGTGCTATGAAAATCCAAGAGATGCTTAAATAAGGTTGGGGGGATTTGAAAGGGACATCAGAGCATACTATGAACATAGTATGTATTAGGTATTTTTTGGAAACGTGACCCGGCTTGGAGGACGGGGCATTGGCAAAGGGAAGGGAGCATCACAGGGTGCTGTGGAAATAGAAAATGCACTTAAATCAGCTTGAGAGGAGGACAGGGGAGAGGGTCGGTTGCAGGCAAAAGGACATTGTAGGGTACTACAGAAATTAAAAAGACGGGACTGTCAGAAAATTCTTGGTTAGTGACAACGTGAGGTCTGAAAGTAATATTGGAGATGGGGAAGGGAGTAACTTGAGGCACTAAAGGCAGCATGGACATTAGGGAAGAAACAAATTCTTTACTGAAGTATTAGGGTCATGTCAAGCGGAAAGTGGAGAAAAAGGAATGAGGTGGGGAAGAGGGGAACAGGGGCTAGAGTCTCAAAGGGCGGTAGTTACGACTAATTTTAATGAGAACAAAAATGGTTAATAATAACGATAATCCCTGAATAATGAAAAGAAAAAGGCTCCATAAAAGCAGAGTCTCCTGGATGAACCAGAGAGAGGAGTCGACCTGTGGTATCTCTGAAAGGTAAACCGGCACCTCTCTCAGGAACTGTCTTGTTAGGGTGCACAAATTGCTTTAAAGTGTGTGTGTATTGGGGTGGGGGGTGGGAGGCAGGTAGGGCAGAATTAGCACTTTGACTCTCTCCTTCAGCCAGTGTATTTAAGTCCAGAGGGCTACCTGGCATGGTGGCCCATGGTGTATGAAGTCTTGTGGTATCACGTTTCTTCCCACCTCCAGGAACTTTTACACTTTCTTTCCTCATTGTACCAAGGAGCTCAATGCTCTTCCCATCCATTCTATCACCAGGGGCTTCTGAATCCTCTACCTTGCCCTGTGGCACATCTGGAGAGGTGGGAGTCATCCCTCATATTCAAATCGGCTACAGGCAGAGAACACGCATTAGAAGGTTGGCCACCCCCAAAGCCGACCACACTTATCCCGAGAGCTAAACACTGTAAGAACTAAGTCCCCTAATAGGGATCACCAAGGGAGGGTGCCTCATCTAGCCTCCTGGGTCTCAGAGGGAGCAGCTGTCACACACAAAAGAGTGGCCAGGGCACCTTCTTCTTTCTTTGCCCCCAGGCAGTCTTACCCTGCTTCCACCTTGGTGCCAGGCAAAGTCACTGGGGCCAGGGTAAGCTAGCAAATGACTTTCTGGCAAAGGCCCAGGGACCCATAGACATCAGCCTGCAGCCAAAGGAGGCTTCAAACAAAAGTAGGAAACATGACCCCTCAGCAGCTCCAAATTCATTGAGCAAACAAGAAAATAGTGGGACCTTCTATGATTCAGGCAGTGTGACAGACACTGGGGCTGCGGAAGATCAGAAGGCATGTTTCTGGCCCTGGAGGAGCCATATTTGTCCATACCCGCTCCAGAGGTAGACAAGGTATGAATCTGAGGTTCAGATTACTGAGTGACTTTCTGGTCTAGAGCCACCGGGGTGGCAAGTGACAGATCCTAGACAAGACCCCATGTCCATTCCCAGCAAATCCAGAGTGCTTCCCTATAGGCCACCCTGCTGTCCTTCTCTGCCTGCCAATGTACTCACAAGGTCTCTATCTTCAAAAGAAACATGTGAAGTCAGTGGGACAGTTCTCAGTAACCCCAACTGCAGCCTCAAATCCTTTTGGGAACAAGGCTGACTTTAACCTCTCCCCCTTTTACAGGAAGGGGCTCATAGAAGTCAGTCACCTCCAGGTTAGTCAACTAGTAAGTGGGAGAAACTGCAGAGCAAAGATTTGTTGAACATCTCTGTACTGGGAGCTTGCCACACATTATTTCTGTCAGGTCAGTAAGATTACCACCACCACCACCACCACCATCCCCCCCCCCCCCACCGTTTTGCAGGAAGTGCCAGCTAGCTCAGGGAAAGAAATAATGTCCTTCCAAACCCTGTCTGAATCCAGGTTTTCTTTGGCTCTGGTGGGGAATAATCATCCAGTTGCCTAAAAAGGCTATTTGCAAGTATGGGCCAAGAAGCTGAATTCAGTCAGGGAATTAGCAGTGCCCAGGATAAAGGGAGAGAAGAGTGGGAGTATACCACAAGCTGTATCTGTATAAATGTATCTGTAAAACAGATGACTGCTGGAATCCTGAAGGCCTCAGGCAGGAGGCTCCCCAGGGATGTGCCAAGGACTGGGTGACTTTCCCCAGCCCAGCAAGGGAGCAACCAATGGCCCAGGCTCATTCCCCCCTTGGCCTGGAAGTTCAGTGTGTCTCCCACCCCTCCCCACCCCAACGCACTACCTTGGTACTGCAAAGAGTTAATCTTCATTTGCTCAGGTGAACACTGAACAAGGTCGGGATTTCCGGTGGCTGTGAAATGAATGACAGGGCTGAGGGACAGGCAGGGAAAGGGGTTTCTAGAAGGTGATGGGCAAAAGATACTACTCATTGTTTCAGTTACATGAATTCTTTCAGCTTTGAGCAGTATCCAGATAGGACACAAGCTGAGAGCCTCTTGCTTTGTAAATCAGCAACCTAAGCTGGACCCACCCCAGCAGAGTCTCCACAAAGTGAGTGGAAAAGCTGCACTTTTAGTTGCCAAGATGCCGCTGAAGTGGATTGAGTTCCTGGGTTCTAGAAAACTCCAGCTGTTTAGGGAACTCAGGGGTAGAGAGCCCAAAAAGTCCTCAATGCATATCAAGAGGGGCAGCTGCCATTTCCTGAGTGCCTAAATTGTGCCAGGCACTTTGACTGCTGTTTTCATACATCGTCTCTAACTTTTGCAACAGTCTGGCAAGGTAGGCGCCACTAGGACAAGTTTACAGAGGAAGAAACTCAGGGTCAGATACCAGAAGCAAGTTGCTGGGGTTACCTGGTTGGTCAGTGACTGCCCTGGAAATGACCCAGGGTGGGCCAAGTCTAAAGCCCACACTGTTACATGAAAATGACGGGCAGACTGCATCATCACCAGGACACCTGGGGCTCCACCCAGCCTTGGGGAAGTCTTTTGTCTTCAAACTTCACCACAACCCAGGGTAAAAGTGAGAAGGAGCATGCTGGAGGGGGTGAGGAGGTGTGGGAAAGTAAGATTAAGAAGCCATTAAGCAGCTGTGGGCGTCTGTTTATTCTCATTTGTTGCGGCCCCAATTGCCAGGCATCCTTGAGGCGTTGCTATCTGTAGAATGACTATTTTCTTCCAAAACGAGGGTGTCTTCCCCATCACAACACGTTGCTCATAAACTTCGCCACCCTGAGCACTCCATCAATCCTCAAATCCTAGGTCCTGGCTGTCGCACAGTGGACCAACCAAACAGCAGCCTTTCTGGGCCTGCAACATTGCTCATTGATGATGTTTCCAACCCGGAAGGCAAAATGGCCCAGGAGGACTTCTTAACTTGAGCAGAATAGAGTTCCTGGGGTAGGACACAGGCAGCAAGCAGTGGGTATCTGCCCATGCAAAAAGACAGGCTGAAGGGTGTCCTCCTTGGGCCCAGTGTTGTGGCCCTGGCCTCATCGGCCAGGTGCACAGCAGGCCACGGTCATGGTGAAAGACAGATGTGGATTCCGCCTGGGCTCACATTCACCCCCGTGAGATGGGAAGCAGTCAGGATCCCTCTGTCTCCTTCCTTTGGCAGAAGCATAGAATTCCAGCTTTCTGAAGGAAATGATTTTGAAGTCGTGGTGGCGGTGGAGAAAGGTGATTGGTATGAAGATGTACTGAGACTGGTTTACAGGCTACTCCAGGGCTTGCGGGCCATGAAACAGTTAAACCTCAAAGAGCTAATGGAATTTCTTTGAAAATCTGTGTGAGGACCCTTGCACAAAGGAGAGTCTCAGCTCAGCCAAAGCTATATAAGAAGAACAACTCTGGAGCAATCCAGGGCTTGGAGAACAGGTTTTGGGAGGAAAAGTGGACTCTGGGCTTGTACTGCTCACCACCCAACAGGCATAAAGCTCACACAGGGTGACTTGGAGGGGAAGGGAGAGCCCACCAACAGCTGCTGAAAATCAGGCCCACTTCTTGACTGGTCAACTTCTGCCTCAGTTCCTGTGACAAACGACACCCTTGCAAATGTTATCTCAAAATGGGCAACACATGAGAAGTGCCTGAAATCTCTCCTGTAACTCTGATCAAGGAGCCCCTTGATTCATTTTCGGCCCGTGAAGTCTCAAAAATAGCTGGGCCTACGTTATTTTGGATGCTGTGATTATCTAACAATTCATCCATTCACTCACTCTACACGTATTTACAAAGGTCTACTTGTGCCAGTCACCTGGGAAACATATATGAACAAATCACGAGCTCTCTTGTACAAAAACAGAAGATAGAAGGTAAACCTTTTAAATAACAAATTATACTGGACCTAGAAGGTGATAAGTTCTCTGGTTGGTGGGGGAAGGGGCAGTGGTAAGCTGACCAGAACAGGGTAAGGCAGATGGGAAATGCCAAGAAAGAAAGGGAGTACTAAATTCAATACTAATGGGTGGGCAGGGTGGTCCTCACTGGCGAGGTGACAGTTGACCAAAGAAATGAAGAAGGTGAGGGGGTTTGCCTTGCTGATATATCAAGGAAGCATTGTTCAGGCAGAAGGACCAGTCAGTGCAAAGGCTCAAAGGCCTGGGAGCGTCTAGCACATCTGGAGAAGGATGGAGAGGCCAGTGTGGCTGGCGTGGAGTGAGCAAAAAGGACAAGAACTGGAGATAAGGTCAGAGAGCTGAACAGAATCCCACATTATGTAAGGCCTAGTAGGTCATTGTAAGGAACTAGGCTCTTGTTTGCCGTGAATGTGAGGGGTGTGGGAGGACGGAGGCAGTAAGGGATTGAGCAGAGGAGTGGCACAATCTGAATTACCTTCTGAAAGGATCACTTTGATTACTTACTATGTTGAGAATACAGAGAAAACAGGCAAGGGTGGGAGCAGGAAGACCAGGTAGGAAGCTATTGCTGTAAGTCAGGCTAGAGATGGTGATGGTGGTTTGGATCATCCTGGTAACAGCAGATATGATGAGAACTGCTCAGTTTCTGGATACACTTTGTGGCTGACCTAACAGAATTCCTGATGGTTTAGATATGGAGTGTCAGAGAGGAGTCGAGCCTGACTCCAGATTTTTTTGCCCAAGCGACTAGTAGAGTGGGATAGCTGCCAATGGATACGGGGAATACCCTAGTTGCAACAGGTTTTATAGGTGAGGGAGGGTATCGAGTATTCAGTTCTGGACATATTGAATTAAGATGTCTCTTTGACACTCATATGAGTTGAGTAGGCAGTTGTACAGAATTCAGTTGCACAGAAGTCAGGAATGTGTCTGAAAGGTTGTGCCTAAGATGTAGAGATGGTATTAGAAGGCCATGAGACTATTTGAGATTGGCTAAGGAGTGAGTGTACGTAGAGAAGAGAAGAAGATCATGCACAGAGACCTGTGGCATAAAGGGATAAGGGAGAAGAGGAGGTGAGGAGGCACCAGTTGAGGAGACTGAGTGAGAAGTGGCCAGCAGCGCTATAGACCGAGAGTGTAGTGTCCTGGGAGCCATGTGAAGCAAAGTGTATCAAGGGAGAGCCAGTGGTCAACTATGCTCAAAGTGCTGATGCCAGGTGAAATAAGAGGAGGAGTGAGAACTGACCACTGGAATTAGCAATTCAGAGGTCCCTGGTGACCTTGATGAGGGCAGCTTCATTGGAGAAGTGGATGATAAAGCCTGCTTTGGACAGGCTTAAGAGAATGGAAGGTGGGGGAGTCAGTGAATACAGACAGGTCTTAAAAGGAGTTTTGCTGCAAAGCGGAGCAAAGAAATTGGGCAGCATCTGGTGGAGGAAGAGGGAGTCGTGAGAAGATTTACTTCAGATGGCAGAAATAACATTGTGCTGATGGGGAAGTACACAGCAGAGAGGAGTGAAATCAACAGCACAGGGAAGGCAGAGAGATTTGTTGGAGCAGTAACTGAGGAGGCAGGAGGTTACGTGGCCCTTGCATAAAGAGGAGGGCTAGAGCATGCACAAGGAGTTGCAAATCATATAGCTACTGGATGGGGTAGAGGTCAGCGTGGCTTTCTGGCCCCCCTGAACTCTTCTAGCTGAGCTCAGGCACTTGCCTTATTTGGTGAACCTCCCTGTGTGTTGAGCATCTATTATGTGCCAGGTGCACTTCAGAGCACCTTAGTAACTTTTAATACTCCAAACAACTCAGTGATGGAGGTTATATTGTGATCCCCATTTTACAAGTTAGAGATGTGCTACACAAGTTGGTCAGGTGGACTGGCCAAGGGCACTTAGCACGCAATTGGAGGAGTAAATTTTTGAGCCCAAACAGTCTGATTCTCAAGACAGTCTGATAACCATAGGCTCAGACCTGCTGGCAAGTCTCAGTGTGGAATTACTCTTGCTGCCCCCTACACTGGTAACAAGTCTCCCCACTGAACCACCGCTGCTTCAAATGACCACACAATAGCCACAGTCTGTATGTCAGAGCATCAGCCTCAATTTCCTGTATGACGCTGCTACTTCAGCGGTGGAGCTCTGTTCTGAGTCTGAGGCTGAGTGGCAGAACCCCTGTGATCTTGACTTGCTTAAAACAGACCCCTACTCTGAAGGCTGGTCCAGCTCCAAGTGGAACAGACATCCCAGAACCACAGAACTGCCCTCTCCTTGACTCTTAGAATATCCTTACTACCTGAAGGCTGTTGTCTGACCAAGCCAGGACAGTAACTCCCTGGGGACATTAACAACTCTGATCAAACTATAAAGCCACTGTGCCATTTGGGGCACTATACTTTAGACTCTTAGACAAGCACATGCACACATGCACGCACGCATGTGCGGGCTCACGGTCTCTTTGCTCTCTGTGGGGCTTCCTCCAGTCGGCTTCATTCTGGCGTCTTTCCACTCCCTACAAAACCTGTCTGGCAAAAGATCCCATCCGATATGACCCCAAGGAATGAGCTTCTCCCTGAGGTGGGGCCCCATCTGCAGGGTAAGCCTGAGGCTAGATAAAGCTTTCACAGGATTGGGTCTCAGGTCACAGGGTCCAGGCCTATCCCAGGAAAAGAATGATCTTATGGCTGATCTGACCCAGTGAGAATGAGTTCAGACTCCATGAGAAGAAAGGAACAGAGGAAGAAGAGAGGGCACTGGGGCCATAGGGGACACAGATGTGGAGGGAGGCCTATTTTATAGATGCACTCCTCTAAGGCACACACCCACTTCCTACCCTCTCCAGTAGCCCTGACCCAGAAACGGCAATCAAGGACAAATGGACATTTAGTATCATTTTACTCTGTTTTCCCTTCGAACAGTGCTCTAGTTTACATGCTTGAAACTATGTCCCTCTTTGCAGAGGCTAGCTCCTCCAAGATGCTCCCAGTCCTGCTGCAGCGACTGTACTAAAGGCCGACATCAAGCTGGTCCTGAGGCAGCATTGCCCATAAGATGCTGTGAGGTGAAGAGCAGCCGCCAGGATTGTGTAATCAGTATTTCTGAAGTTCTGATAAGATAAACAAGTGCTGGGCACCAATGGAGCAGCAGCAGTTGAGGTAAACTATGCAAGCCGAGTGGGAACATGCTGGTCCCAACCCCAAGGTGTCTACCACGATGGCTTGGGGACCTAGTCGAAGTCATCTAACTTGTGTCAGCCTCCGCATACACCTCCATAACAGTCATAATGCCTCCTGCTTTATAGACATGTTGTGGAAAATAAATCAGCTGATCTTCACAAAGTCCCCAGACTGCTGCTTCTCAAACTATCTGTGGTGAAGGACGAGTATTTGTCTTTTCCCAAGTCAGTCACTCTCGGATCAATACATTTGTATAACGCAAGGAAAATGAATTAATAGAAAGAAGGAAAGTGGCAAAGACACACAAAACACAAGCCCCGATTGTTTTAAATGTCATAGAGACTCTCGCCATATGCTATAGAACTTT
Source organism: Balaenoptera ricei (assembly GCF_028023285.1). Lineage (NCBI taxonomy): Eukaryota > Metazoa > Chordata > Mammalia > Artiodactyla > Balaenopteridae > Balaenoptera > Balaenoptera ricei. The sequence continues at coordinate 49,541,658 of NC_082660.1, forward strand.
CTAAACATGAACTGTCAAATTATGTACTTACCGCAGATCAGTAACACACTTTGGCGAAGCAGCAAGTGTCCACGGACTGCAGTTTCATGCTTCCTGCTCTGGCACAGTGCCTGGCCCATCAGAGACATTCAATCAGCGGTTTCTATTGCAAGGGAATTATTACAAAATACGGTTCTTATCATGAGAGAAATTAAATAACAAGAAATTGCAAGTAAAAAGAAGAGAAAAATACCAAATGATTCGATTGCTCATGGAAGTGTCCAGAGCGTTGTGTGTGCAAAAAACAGTACAGGAGTTCAAAATGAAGAATCACAGTGGTTAAGACTTCCCCTGGGCCTTGACAGTCAAGGAAAGATCGAACTTACTTTGTAGCTTTTTGTATTTTATGACTGTGGGAAAGCTTCACGCTCGTTGCACACATTTCTGCAAGCCCTGAAAGTATAAAGACCCGGGGAAATATTTAGCCTTAATCCCAACATCCAGAGTTTACCTGTGCTAACATTTGTGTGTATACTTTCAGTGCATAGTCAGGAAGGTGATAATGATGATAGTGAATATGATAAAAAATTATAATAACAACTATATATAGGTATTCATTCTTAATGCTACACACACACACACACACACACAAACACACACGCACAAACATTGACACCAGTTTTCTGTGTATCCATACAAACAAGTACTGTGACTCAGAGCCCCGTCTATTATCACTGGTGACCTCATCAGCCGCCTTGGCAAAGATTCCCACAGTTGCTGTGTCTGGGAGTCTCGAAAGGGTGACACAAAATGCTATCAAGACCTATCTGTTCACTATAGTCTCCAATGAGCAATCTTGAAGTCCACTGAGAGAACTTCAGTGCAGCCTCCAAATAAGATGATGATCCTCGTGATGTTGATATTGTCCTCAGCAGTTCACACAGCTGTCAGGACCCAAGTGCCAGGGCCGAGCTGCATTCTGCGCAGAGGTGCATGGCATGGCCTGATCCCCAACCCTGTACTTGAACGTGGACTCTGAACCAGTTCTGCCAAACCCACTCTGCCCCTCTCAGGATACTAGTCCCCCTCACTTCCTTCCCTCCAATCAAGGTTATCTGCAAACAAGTCCCCAATCTCTGAGACAATGCACCAGGCAGTTGGAAGCTCTAAAACCCTCATCTGGGCAGTTTACAGCACACACACACACACACACACACACACACACACACTCTTGTATTCTCATGCATACACATATTAATGCATTGCTGAAGAGGAACTACCTAGTTGGGGAGAGAACATTTATCACAGCTGCCCCTCACTGTGTGCACCCGGGGCAGTTCAGAGGATCTGGCTGTTCCTGAACTCTGGTCTCCTCACCCATGTTGTGGAGGAATCACCTTGCTCCTCAGGTCATATGGGACAAAATTATTATTTGCCTCAAGGGATGGTACTAAGGGGCAAAAGGAAAGACGAAACAACAAGCAAAATAAGACCCTGCAAACATCTGATAGATAGAACTGCTCTTTGTCTCAAGGCTGATCATCAAAGTCGATGCACGTATCACCATAGGCTGGTGAACCTCTCAGTGGCACAGACCCCAGGGCTTGGCTTGGGCTAGTCCATGAAAGTTTGACCCTCGGGTTGAGGTAAGTGGAAGGTGGCAGCACAGCACAGCCTATCAGGGGGTCTCCTTTTCCTCAGAAACTGTTTCCTTTTCTGCTCTCTGTTAGGGCCCACCCTCCCACCATATTCCTCTGCACCTTGGCTTCAGCATATCTTCCTGTTGCCCACGGCCCATGTCTGGTCTTTCAACTGGGCTGCCCCTCTCACCCCAGTCCCCAAGGCAGCTCTACAGAAGCTGGCGTACCATGGGCTGTTCTAGTACCCTCAAGTCTGCTCCTGACACAGTTGCTCTGTGCTCCCAGTACTGGAAGCCTGTCTGACTACTCCTATTTTTACATGCTCATCTGGCCCTCCTGACCTCTCTGCTATCTCTTCCTGTTTCAGCAGCCCCAGCTCTCATTCTCTGCTCCTTGACCAAGTTCTGACAGGCATGGTCTGGGCCCCAATAGTGATCAAGTAAGTGTCTCTTCTCCCCAGCAGGTGACAACTCCTCCTTGCCTCTCAAGTCATAGATAAGGACATCAACTGCTCCCCAAAAGTGTACATGCATCCCCTCATACCCACAGCCAGCCACCTCACACATGTCCAGACTCTCCCAGATGGGACGTCAGCCCAATCGTCACTTCTGAGAGTGTGCTTACAGGCTTACATTCCCAGGCAGGCAAACACACACCCAGGTGTACACACTGGTACACTTGGCCCACTCACCATATGTACAGCCCAGAAACACACCACATACACTTCGACACCCGCGAGTATATCTAAAAATACGTAGGCACCTTGTAGCCACACGTCCCCCCCACCACCACCACCCTGCATATATATATCCACAAAAAGAGAGAGAAAATCTTTGGGGGGGATGCGGCACCCAGAAATGCACACATGCACAGATACCTAGCAAATAACACACATTACAAAAAAGGTATACTCACTAAGACAAACACACACACACATGTGGGCGCACGCATACACACAAACACACACACACGAGAAGGAGAAGCAAGTTATGTCTACCAAAACTACCCAAATTTTGAGAAAGAAGGAAGGTTAACGATGCATTTCTGAGCCTCTGGTTCTTCAGTCTCCCCAGGCCTAGAGTACATAGATGTGAAGCTAGTGATCTGACAGGCTTTCTCTCTCTCTCTCTTTCTCTTTCACACACACACACACACTCACCCACACATCATCATCATCATCATCATCCACAAAAATGTTAAGGTGGGAAAGTTGTGGGTGGCCAACACGGTTCCAGGTCCTGAGCAGCCGTTACTGTGAGGAGGTGGCACTTACAGCCTCTCTGGAGCCCTGGGTCACAGAAGAACCCGGTTCCTGGTATCCAGCCTGGATAGCTCCAAAGGCCAGAGGCATGGCAGCTTGTTTCTCTGCTCCTTCTGTTCACTGTTTGCTGCTTCCTTCCTCTCCCTGCTGTGAGGCCTCCCTCCCCTCTGGCATGACCCTCTAGGAATGTAGCTGTGAAAAGAAAACAGGTATATCTGCTGTTCTCTCCAAACACTAGTCTCAAGAATCCCGCCCCCTGAACGAAGACAGAGTGCACGTGTGCAGGGAGTGCTGAAGGAGTACAAGCAACTTACATGTCAGGACAGGGAATGGGAGATCATCGTGCAAAGTAGCAGACAGTTATCTGGAAGGAAAAAGAAGTGTGACGAGGGAAGGCCGGGGAATCCTACCCTGTGACCCGGAGCCGCCAACACAGTGAAGATTTCCTCAGAACCCCCAAGGGGTCTCCCGGCAGCCCCTTCCTCCCTCCAGCTCTGTAAAATCAGACTGAGTCCCCAAGAAGACCTCAGTCCATGGCATGCTGACCTTTGATATGAGGCTTGGGACCTATAACTAAGAAACACATCGAGTGAAAACTTCTGAAGATCGTCAGCAGCAGAGGGCCTCAACACAGGGCCCTGGTCATCTAGCTCATACTGCCCGCGGAGGATAAATGGTTCCTCCTTCCCCTCACCGTGTAGCTGATGCCTCCAAAGCCCTCTGCCCTCTCTCAGAAGACTCCCATAGGGTAGGGTTCAGAACTCCAGCAACTGGGAGTGAGGCCATCTAGGCTAGACCCTAAGTCCCAAGCACCAGGAAAACCATCAGCCCAATATTCTTCAGCCACGCTTCTAATCAGGACCCGTGTGGCTCTCTAGTTCTGGCAAGAAGTGTGTGGATCAGTGAAGAGATTGTATGAGAATAAAACCAGGAAGTAGATTTTGAAAAATAAAATGCCTCTGACTTATCAGTTTTAAGAAAATTGTCGGAACTGGACATGCCAGGAGAGTGGAAGAAGCTGTACCTACAGCAGGGACCCAGTTAGACCTCTATGCTAGAGTTCTCCTCAACGTAGCCCAGTCTATCCATATCAGCATCCGTGTTCCCACATGTAGGCTGAACACAGTTCCATAAGTGCAGTTGGCACCAAAGTGGAGATGGGAAAGCCATGGGGGAAGTAGTGGGATGCATCATTTTTACCACCCCAGGTAGCTATCCCCTTTCACTGCACCCCACTGTGTACTGCTTTATTGGAAGGAGGAATCACTAGCCAGAAGTCATGTTTGCGGCTTTTGGACCCCAATGGTGGTAGCAAACCCAGCTTCTGGCCTGTCGTGTCTCTCTCCTAAGGCAGAGAAGTCAAGCCTGGACTGGCTGTGCCAGCTGAGCTCCTTCTCCATATCTACCCCTAGTCTCACCCCAGCTCCGGAAGACTATAGAGGGTGCTCATCTCTTAATAAGTATATGGGTAGGAAATGGCTATCTTTTCCAGTCCCACGTGATCAAGAGTGGGCACCTTGCTGCCACTGAGATCTCTGTACAGTGAGAGTAAGCCTCAGGTGGGTCAGACACTGTGGTGCTTGGGAAGGGAGGACATGCGAGTCAACCAGCAGGCCGTCGGGTTTGGTACTACTTGCTTGGCTGTGGCTAGAAGCCCACAGGGCTGCAGAAACATCACTAATTGCACTAAGGCAATTGTCTTTCATCCCTTGATAAACATTCTCTTTTGGTGAAAACACACACACACACTTTGCCCTGCACACTCCGGTTTATGATCATCCACTTTCTCAATCCGTATGGGTTGGGGCTGTTTGTACTACTTACAAGAATGGGATGTGGAATCAGAAGGACTGGCTTCCTCACTTTCACTGGGCTGTGTGACAGTGGACAAAGCCTTTCACTTCTCTGAGTCTCAACATCATCAACTGCATCAACTGTAAAGTGGATGTAACCAAAGTAATACCTACTCAACAAGATGAGGTACAGTAAATGAGGTTCAGTGCGTGCAACTGCTCTGTAAAGTGCAAGGGGGGCTAAGCAGATATTATGATTCTTATCATTGCTAAATATAAGAATAGATAAGAAAGTGTACTATGAAGCTGGTCACATTCCCACTAAGGTGGGGAAAAAAGCTTGTCTGTCCTGTCTGATTTCTCTGGAAATCACAGCAGAGTCTATGGCTGGAGGGTCCATCCATGGGTCAATCCTCTCATCATTATTTTACTGGGATGCTAGCTCTATAGGATCAAGGTTTTGTTTGTTTGTTTGCTTAGCTCACTGCTGTATCCCTGCTTCCTAGAACGGTACCTCGTGCATATTAAACAGTCAAAAATATTAGATGTGTGGGTGAATGGATCTTTTTGAGCATCTAGTGAAAAGGGTGTCAGTGACAGTGATGATACAGACTTTCAAGTTAGTGAGGTGCTGCCACAAGGAAATCAGCCGATAACAGAATATTGCCTCACTCATCTTTAAATGAAGGATACGGTATTATTTTAAAATATGAAGACCACCAAAGCTTAGGGGGCACGTGTGACAAAACATTACGCTAAGGGTAAATTGTGCAGTAGCACAGCCAGGAAAGTTGCTGGGATGCCCTGAAGGTGGTACAGGATTCACTCCCTGATCCTGGGGCAGATTCCTGAATGAGAAAGGAATGTAATCCATAGCCATAGCTTACATTAAGTGAGAACCTATTATGTTCTGGGCATGTATTTATATTTGTATTATATAATTTCACCCTCACAGCAACCCTATGTGATAGGGTTTATAATCCCCCATTTTCCAGATGAGATAACTGGGATTCAGAGAGGTTAGGTAGCTTGTGCAGGGACATGCAAGGTCCCTATTAAATGGCAGAACAAGGATTTGAAACCAAGTGTCTCCAAGTCCAAGCTATGTACTTTGCTCTTAAATATTAAATAGCACTGCCCTCCATTATCTGCGAGCTGGTTCAAAATGCATACAATATGGGAGATGCCAGTTTTTAGGTGAAGTTTGGAACCACTAGAGGGATATAAACACCATAAATTGAGAGGGAGGCCCATTTTCACAGACTATCTGTTAACAGAATCTCAAAATTTAATACAGTAGGCTCTGTTGTGCAAAGACAAAATGCCTTCTTTGTTTTCCACAGCTAATCCTGCTTTTCCAGTACACACGCCAATGGGTACTAATGGCGGACAGGGGATGACCACTTACATTTCATGATTAAAGATTCTTCAGGTTCTTCCAATTTGGCTGCTTCATTTCAGGCACTTATTGAGTCAAGACTAAGTTCTACTTATTTCTCCTTCTCCTCTATATAATTATGTCTGGGGATTGGTGGAAAGGATTCCACTTAAGCTATATCATGGTGGCAGTACAGAGGTGCCCACAGTCTGAGTGCTGTTTTGGGGTTCTGCTTATGTGCCTATGCAGTGTGAATACTGTTTCCTTATTGGACTGTTCTCTTGCTAGACTTATGGGTCCCCCTGAGATTTGGTTGCAACTCAAAGCTGACTCCAATGAGGGTGCCCAGTGTAATATTTACTACAACAATGGTCTCTGATCATTTTTCATTTCACACTGCACTCGGATGAATAGTGTGCCCCCAAAGATTTATGTCTACCCGGAACCTCAGAATGTGACTCTATTTGGAAATAAGGTCTTTGCAGATGTAATTAGTTAAGGTGAGGCCATACTGGATTAGGGTGGACCCTAAATCCAGTATGACTGTTGTCTTCATAAAAAATAGAGAACACATGGAGACACAGACTCACATGGAGGAACACGCCATGCGAAGAGGAAGGCAGAGATTGGAGTGAAACGTCTACAAGCCAAGGAACACCAAGGATTGCCGCAACCACCAGAGGCTAGAAAGAGGCAAGGAGGGATCCTGCCCTGGAGGCCTCAGAGGGAGCTTGGCTCTGCCAATACCTTGCTTCAGATGTCTAGCCTCCAGAAATGTGAGAAAATACATTCCTGATGTTCTCACCACCCAGTTTGTGGTCATTTGTTATAGTAGCCTGAGAATCTAATACATGCACCAGTAATAAAAGATTTTGAACACATACCTCCAATATATGTACATTAATTTACAAATTACATACTGTTGACACCGTATTAGTATGCAATAATCATCATAAAACATACAATAAAATTAGAAATGGGAAAAGATGTGATTTTTTTAAATTAAAAAAAAATTTTTTTTCATTTTTATATGCTTAGAATTTCTAATGTTTCCTTTTGACACCTCAATAGCTCTTCTTACCCACCTCATGTGTGTGTGCACACCACACTTTGTAGACCAATGTGCTCCAACATCCCTTCATCCCCATTAGAGGGACTCTGGTGTGCTCAGCAACAAACATGCAACTGCCTTCTGCACACTTCCATGATGCTGGTGAGATATTCTTGATCTCTTCTAAAGCAAATGGGAACTGAGGAAGGTTCAGGAGTGCAGACATAGGTCTGTTCTCTCCCTATCCACTCTGAGTGAAATGTCTTCACAAGCTGCAAAAAATCTTTCATCTGCCAACTGTCATAATGGCCCCAGTGTTGTTGCACATGCCGCCTCTATACCCAGCTTTCCCATCCATCTAATACCACTACTTACAGGATTTTTCAGAAGATGATATCAGGACACACACATCTAACTGATTTTCTCCTCTTTCTCTCTCTCTCTCTCTCTCTCTCTCTCTCTCTCTCTCTCTCTCCCCTTCCCACACTTCTGAGAAGGAAACACTTTCTTTTATTTCTTCTATTCAAGAGTCAGTGACCTAACACTCATATCATGCCATCCTTCTTCTCAAGGGGACATACACACTTTTCCCCATCCCAGGGCCATTGTGACTGTCGGAAGGTAAAATATTTATTGCAAAAATAATGACAAATACTTACGTTTATTATTTCAAATAGTATCCCCATATACAACTTTGCTTCTGGAAAGTACCCAATACTGAAAGCAACAGATGGTGAGACCATCACGAAGACTACCCTCGACCTCTGTCACCACTAGTGATCCTAGTTAGATGAGAAATGTCAAGGTAGGACTGCTCCTTTCTTGAATAGAAAACAAGAGGAGATGGCAGGGAGCCCCAGAGGTGAAGGTGGTAGTTGACACATGACTCTCCAATTTCTACTGATCTTCCCTGGAGAACCTAGTAAGATCTGAATGGAGTGGGTCCAAGGGGCCTTTGTTTCCTGGGAATATGAGGGGACGTGTTTCAGAATCTTTCCTCTTGGGTGGAGGAGAGCAACCTTTCCAAGGAATCCTGACAAGATTCACCACAGTTCACACTAAAGCTAAGGAGGGAATGTAACTGTTTGAGACAGTTCCCTGGACTGGAGTGTTGTAGGTGGGTCAAAAAGTGACGTGGAGAGGGCTTCCCTGATGGCGCAGTGGTTGAGAATCTGCCTGCCAGTGCAGGGGACACGGGTTCGAGCCCTGGTCTGGGAAGATCCCACATGCCGCGGAGCAACTAGGCCCGTGAGCCACAATTACTGAGCCTGCGCGTCTGGAGCCTGTGCTCCACAACAAGAGAGGCCACGATGGTGAGAGGCCCAAGCACCGCGATGAAGAGTGGCCCCCACTTGCCGCAACTAGAGAAAGCCCTCGCACAGAAATGAAGACCCAACACAGCCATAAAATAAAAATAAATAAATAAATAAATAAGTAAATAAAAAGTAATATTAAAAAAAAAAAAAAGTGACGTGGAGAGATGAGCCCTAATTCCTATGAATGGAATTTGGAATATGTAGCCATTCCACAATGACAATAAAAACCAAGGCGCATGATCTGATTAAGGGTCTTTGTTTCTATTTACGTTTCTATTTTTCATTTTAAAAGTTGTACACATGAAACACACGAAAGCAAATTTTTTAAATAGAAAAAAGAAGGAAGGAATGACCCAGCATCTTCCCAGACCCAACCCTCTGGCCTGAGGACCAGGAAAACCGTGACTGCCATTGTGTCCTAGCCAGGCTTCTAAACCAGGGCCCCTCTGTTTTTCCAGTCCTGGCAAGAAGTGAGCAGATTATATTTTCTTCAGCAAATAAATGGCATGGAAAGAATGAGGGGAAATGTAGTATATTAAAAGATGCTAAGTGACATATCAACCACATGTAATGTGTGGAACTTTTCGGATCCTAATTGGCTCAAACAAACTGTATAAATACATTTATGAGACAACTGGGGGAATGGAAAAGCTATCGGGTAGTAGATGATGTTAAGTCAATCTTGGTCATTTTCTTGGGTATGATACTGTGCCGTGGTTATGTTAAAACTGGTCCTTACCTATTAAAGTGAATTTCTGGATGAAATGAGTGGATGTCTATGCTTTGTTTCACGGCACTCCAGAAAGAAAAGTTTAAGTATGATGGGGGATAGATGAAACAAGAATTGAAGAAAGTTAATGCTTGTTGAAATTGATGACTCTGAACTTAATGGGTACATGGGGTGCATTGTACTATTCTTTCTGCTTTTATGTGTTTGAACTTTTCCATAATAAAAAGTTAAAAATAAAAAATGAAATGCTTGGATTACCGGGGTTAATAATGTGGGGGCAAGAGATGAGGAACAGAAAAAAAAAAAGTCACATTCATGAGAACAATAGCAAGTGAAATATGAAAAATGTCTGTGAAATATCAGTCACATATTCATGGACGTCATGTCAATTGTAGATTCTGGCAGATATAAGCCAATCTTCAACAAGCAGTGCTGGAAATGGCTCTGCAATTTGAAACAAGGTTTATTTACCTAGAGAAAGAACTTTGAATAAAGAGGATGTCTTCCTGATTTCTTAGACAATATTTTATTTTTTTTAAAAATCACTTTTTTTTTGTTCTTGTTGAAGGACATATGAACAAATTAGGTACACAGTAATATGTGCCTTTGGTAAGGATGTTGAGGGTGGTGTGCTTGAAATTTTCTTACCTGAAAGAAACCAGGCGACAGGACTTATTTACTCTCTTGTATGTAGTATGTAAGCTTGGTAGAGAACATAACAAAGGTGCAGAGAGGTTTCTAGGGGTCATAACCAAGGGTACACTTCCTAACCAAAATCAGCACCATCTGCAGAGCAACGGCAATATAGCAAAGGAATCTTGCACTCTTTAGGAACTTCTGCCTAGGGGATCCCCTGTCCCTGGGGATTCATTACCCTGAGACACGGGGTGGCAATCTTTCCATCGTGAAAATATAGCATAGGCACATGACAACAGTTTGTGGAAACAAAGAAAGAGGAAAGAAAGTTGAATGTTGTCACCATAAATCCCCACTGTTTGTATTGCAATATATTTCCTCCCCTCTTATATTCTGTGCATGTGCATATTTTAGATGACTAAGATCGTACTATAAATAGGATCTTTATAGTATATAGTATGACCTGATTTTTTTTTACTTGACTTGACTTTGTTTTGTGAATGTAGGCATATCAGTCCTCATAGAGATATGAAAATTGAATCACATTTGCCCACACATTAAACAAATTGCAGTTTCCAAAGCGATAAAATTAGATGTAATCATACCTGACCTTAAAAATCCACAGCATTTGATCTCCATAGGTCTGATTGACTCTGGTGGCAGATGGAAGGAAGGAGCCTCAAGTCTCTCAATTGCTGGCAAAGTGTGAGGTGGGGGCTGGCAGGAGGGGAGGAAAAAAAGATGGTCTAGGGTCACTACCTACCACTGGAGTCACTTGCCCTTTTTACCATCCAGCTCATACACAGTGGGTCAACCCCTGTTTCTGGGGGCACTCGAGATGGTTAAAAATAGAGCTGCAATTGGATAAACCCTAATGAAGAATCAGGGAAGAAACTGAGAGCTGAAAGAGAATCCATCCTTATTTTCAGAACCTCTTCCACCTCTAAAGGAGGGCCTGCGAGGGAAAGAAACCTGAGACCACATGCATGCAAAGATGATATTCAAAATAATTTACAAATGGTATGGTCATTTAAATCAATACATACATCATTGTATAAGTGAAAATCATAAGTATATTCCTTTTGTCCCCGAATAAACTATTTATGATAAAACTATTTGACACATGATAGAAGTCATAGCTTAACAACCAATTTCTATTAAAGTGTATAGAAGACATTGCTTGATATGATTTCTAAACTCTTTTGCAGCTCTGTCACCACAGGGAGCCTGTAGAGGTCCAAGTATTCTTCCTATTTTCAGCATTTCAATGTTTAGTTTTTCAGAATGTTAATTTACTCTGCTGGCTATTTGAAGTAAGGTGGTAAACATAAAGTTTATTGGGAAATACTGGGACTATTTACCTTACACCTTTTTGTGCACCAGCCAGAGATAATTGAACCTGATGACTTATCACCAAAGTAAAACATTTGGGAAATTATCTGACAGGTGGGCTAAAATTCCAGGCTTTCTCCCTGGCATTACACTGGTAACACCTTTTCAAATTGTAATACATGTTCATCAGAGCATTTTCTCATTAACTCCATTCTCTCAAGCACAGACAGTAAAGTTTGGTAAATTAATTCAGATGGTGTTCCTTCCAAATTTCACATTTTAAGTAAAATTTTACAAAGTTCTTTGGTTGAGACAGTTGAAGAGTGACCATTGTCTAGCCCAGGACTATCCCGATTTCAGCGCCAAAATCCCTCTGTCCCAGAAAACCTCTCCCTGGGACATGAAAAGTCCTGGGTTTCACAGATGGATGCAGAAGGTTGGGGGGAAAGTGTAAAGCTCTTATGGCGGCCTCCCCAAATAGTGGCTGAAAGCAACAGTGCTTTTAGTGGCAAATGAATTACATCCTTCCCTAGTTGCTGTGGCTGTTTTATCCCCTGACTGTTGAGGTTGACAACCATGATTTGGGGTTCACCATAATGGGTCATGCATTGTTGCGTCAACTGTGTGATGCGACTTGAGTGTGAAACTTAAGCATGTTGTAATCCTGAGCATGAGGCCCCAGCCTGGCACTCAGTAGACACCCAGGGAACAGCTTTTGAATAAACTTCCAGGTATTTGTTCCAGTGGTAGACACATAGATGTGGAAATGATGTTGTACAAGTATATTCTTTGCATCATTGATTGATACAACAAACAGTAGAAAATAACCAAAATATCTTCCAAAAAGCAACTCTTTAAAGTTATCAATATCAGTAATCTTATGCATCCTTTTAAATATCAGGTAACCATTTATGTTCGTTTCTTTAACACTATAATCACCAAAGTGCAATTTTTAAAGAATGATTTGTTAAATAAATATTGTATATATTTGAGGTATAGAACATGATGGTTTGAGATTTTATATATATATGCACATATTGAATGTGTACATACATATTGAAATGATTACTACACTCAAACTAATTAACGTATCATCTCGTCACACATTTACCATTTTTGTGTGTATGAAGACAGCACCTGAAATCTACTCTCTTAGAAATGTCCAGTATTCCCTACAGTACATTATTAACTATAGTTATCATGTACATTAGATCTCCATACTTATTCATCCTTCACAACTGCAGTTTTGTAGTTCTTTATGTTCCGTTGTGGAATGCTTTCTAAGATATATTCTTAGTTTTAAAAACGCTAGGAGGCGCAATGTTTATATTATTACTGTCATTTGTGTTAAAAATGAACTAGATAGTACACATTTAAATTTGTATTTCCATAGAATAATTCTCGAAGGATACACATGAAACTAGGAATAGTGGCTGTCTCTTGCAGGGAGATGCTAGAGGTTGTGTTTAGGAGAGGCAGGGAAACTTTTCACTATATACAGTTTTGTACATTTTGAATTTTTGCCCTGTGCATACTATCTATTCAAAATATAAATTAAAAATCATATTATATAAAATAAACCACTCTTCCTAAATTTACATAATCAAATGGATTTTCATGTCATATATATCCATTGTCTTTTTTTTTTTTAACAGATTCTTACACTGTTCAAAAGGTGATATAGACTACTCTTTTTTTTCACAATGCTATGAGATGGGCCTGGCAATTCACTTTTATTTTTATATCCCTTCTATTCTCCCAGAGATACAGAAGTTCATGGCTCTTATATTTAACATAAAAATTGAGATAAATTATCCAAAATTGGTGGTCTCATAATTCTGCATGTTTTTGCTTTTTTAATTTAAAAATCTTAAAATTTTAGATATCAAAATATTGTCCCCATTGACAACTTTAATAAAAACGGTAACCAATAAGAAAAAGTCAACATAAAGACCTTTGTAGTCAGTAGCAGTACCAATTATGTAATTTAAGGTTAATGTTGAAGTAGTGACTTGTTCTAAAGTACTAAGTACTTCATAAAGAATGGAAAATGCAACTGTACTGGCTACCATGAGACAGGTCAAACCTGCAGTCAATAAGCACCATTGATGTTTCTCAGATGTCACTGCAATAGGATGCCCATTTAGCAGGGGTCAGCATGACATCTAATGATTTAGGTGATAATTTATATCACTACTTTACCACTTCTCACAAGTACTATCATATATACTTACTGGTTTGGAATATTTCAGTATTTAAAAAAGTTACAGGTACCAGTGTGTACTGTCTCAATATCAACTGCACATTCATGCCCTTCTGCTGAGGCCCCAGGCAAGCCTCTCTTTCAGAGTCTCTACATAGTCAGACCTGAGGGGACCCACCAGTTATAGCTCCAGCATCCTCATCCCTTCCCCACTGGAACATGCATCTGTTGGCTTCTTTAGTGAATGAGTTTCCTGACTCCCTTAGAGAAATACTCAGTAATTTACCCAGAATTGTGTGGAAACATAGTGAACTCAGCCACATGTTCCAATTACATTCTACCATCCAAAGAGCTGAAGCAAATACAATAAGTGATTAGGAGACAAAATGTAGCACTATGTCAAAAGTCCCAGAGGCTCCAGGGCCAGCACTCCCCATTCTCATCTGTGTGATCTTGGGTCAATGCAAAATAGTCCCTTCATTTTCCCAGCTACAAGGTGTGGATAACAATACCTACTTTGCACCACAAGTGATAGAATACATTTAAATGGGTGTAGAGAAAATAGCACATAATATGCATCTAATAGATGGTTTGTAATACATTTGCCCACTAAGCAGACAAAGTGGTCAGGACATTATGAAGCAAGAGTAGTCAGAATATAGAATTCAAAGAAGTCTGTTCATATGGATGTGAAAAAGACCTATGTCTTTATTTTCATCTATCTCTAACATAAATTCAACTATGAACCTAAGCTAGAAACCACTGTAATATTAGTAGTACATGTGACAATGTCACCAATAAAGATGTTCATATCACAGCACATTTGTTTCACATTTCTCGAAGTATCATTTATGCTCATAATTACTTTGAAATTATAGTTGTTATCATGCCCATCACTAGATACTGTTATTTAATGCATTAATAAAGAAGCTTATGTTACCAAATCACAATATTTTAAAAATTCAAAACTGTATTTCATTATAATAAATTTCTGTTATAATTTTGTGAATTTAACTTTATGCATTTATTAAAAACAAATATTATTATCTTAAGCGAGCAATAGGCTACATCCAGCTGCCAAAGGGACCCAAGGTGCCAAAAGTTTGAAAATGCCTGTGCTAGGAGACATTATGAAATGAGAGTCTATGGGGAATGGAACGGGTTGGGCTGAACATGCTGGGTGATTTCATATATGCTATCTCATAGACAGGGACAGTACAGAGGTTTCTGTCGTTGAAGCACTGGAGTCATGACGGACAGAAAGTGAAGATGAGGTTGGGCATATCTGGGATTTGGGGATGTTGTGTAGTTTCCATTTAAAAGAACCAAGAAGTCACAGGAATCACTGTAGGTCTGTGAGCAGGAGAGTGCTCACAGCAGTGGTTTCTAAGGCTGTTGCTTCTGAAGGCTGGAGGCAGACCAGCTAGGAAGTGGTGCACAGGGAAGAAATGGAACAGAAGAAGGCATCCAGTGGAGTAGGGGGCAGGAGGCTGGCAGACAATGTGGGTCCCAAAAGACCCTAACCCAGTCCACAGCACTCTCCTTGCAGACCTAGCCAGGGGTAGGCAATGGCTGCAAGTCTGCCTTTTGGAATGCTAGCCTCAGAGAAGTGAGGTGATTGAGGAGAAGAGGCCCAGGTTGGGAGAAAGATGCTGCGTGAGGTTGCAGGGGGCCCATTTTAAAGGTCCTGAGGCACTAGGATTGCAGGAACAGGCTTTTTCCAGATCCCTCTCTTTCTTATTCCACTCTACTCACAAAATACCTCCAGCACCTGTTGCAGTTAGAAAACCAAAAGGCAAGCCAAGATAAGATACTCCTGGGAAACCAGTCACATCAGAAAGGGTTCCTGCTAAGACCTAATGGCCTTGACCTGTGGTTCATTAACACTAACCCACAGCAGTGGTTCTCAGAGTCTGGTCCCAATACCAGCAGCATCAGTATTCAGCACCATCATCAGCTGGTAAATTGTCACAAACATACATTATTGGGCCTCATGCTAGTTACACAGCTAGCAAATGACTGAGTCAGCATTTCCATCTAGGTCTGCTAACCTGAAATGAGCAACTCTTTTGTTAGCTGTGGCTGAGAAAATATCTTTACCTAGGGAAAAAAGTATTTTCTTTCATAAATTAGTCTACAATACCAAAGAGCTTCCCCTCCAGGTATTTCTACATGATTGAGATTTGGACATGTTTTCCAGTTATACTTACACAGATATCTTCTTTCTCTGTGGGCAGTATCCTCATGCAGGCCTCCTTCTGATGACAAAAGGACAAGGTTAGGAGAGGGTGAGGGGCTGGGGCAGGGTCCAAATTGATGGGCCCAATAGGATCCTCCTTAGAAAAGCAGAGCCCCGCCTATGTAGTGCTGCTGTACTCTGAAGGACCCCTCCAGATCTGGGGGATCAAAGAAGGCCTCCTGGAGGAGAGAACACTTGAGCTGGTGTAAAACTGGAGGAAACCAGAAGGGAGGACAGATTCTTGGAGATCAGTCCAGACCAAAGCCAACTGTGGAAGTGCAGCTGGGGCAGGACCTCTGAGGTGACTTAGGAGTCATCATGGAATCCTGAGGACCTACTCCCTCTCCCTGTTGTAGCCCTCAGGGTTCTACCATCAAGAGGTGGATCAGAATCACAAGGTTTGATCTGGGTGGAGCAGGCCAGTATGTGGGGGCAATGACTGGCTGTTTTTCAGGTAGGGGAGGCACCGCCGGACTCCCAGGGCCACAGAGCTCTTCTTACCCTACTCCAAATTTCTACCCAAGGGAGGACACACAAGACAAAGAGTGATTCATATGAAGGGGATGAGGAGGGGGAGGTAGCAGGGACTGCCCCTCAGGCCACGAGAGGATCTTCACTTTCCCCTGTGCCATTAGGCACTCACCAGAAGGAGGGCAGAACATTTCCTCTCTCTAACCCTGCCTCCTCTCAGAGTCCTCCTGGGAACCCACTGGTGACTCCATTTCTGCTTCTCTCACCTCACTGCCACCTTGTCTGTGTGCTCCGCCATCCTCTGGCGCAAT
Organism: Balaenoptera ricei; assembly: GCF_028023285.1. Lineage (NCBI taxonomy): Eukaryota > Metazoa > Chordata > Mammalia > Artiodactyla > Balaenopteridae > Balaenoptera > Balaenoptera ricei. Next base: position 49,557,998 of record NC_082660.1, read on the forward strand.
CTGTCTAAATACCACATCTACATCTCTAATATTTATGCAGGTCCAAGTTCCACGGTGTTGGAAAACCCTGCTGTCTTTGCTGTTATTATTTTTTTTTACTAAAAGTCCTTTGAAAACTCCAGAGGAAGACAAACTAAAGTTTGCCTAAACTAATGCATTTCAGTTTGAGTGGGTTGTTCATCTCTTAAGGCTCCTTCTCAAGGCTCCTGTACCAAGAGCATAGCTGCATCCAAAGAAACTGAAAATTCTAGCCTGAAAACAGTAAGCCTTCCCTCTCTGATGCAACGTTGTGGCAGTTAGAACCATGAGAGTGGCAATGGCCTTTCCAGTCAGATACATGGTCATTAGCTGACTTGGGGACCAAGTATTTGTGAATTGAAAACCTCATTAGGATTCCTGCTGAGTTGTCATGAGTTTATGGTAAGAACTGCTAGCAGGTCAAACCAGCTCTTTTCTTACTGGAGGGAACTGAGTTGCAAAGATGATGTGTAGCTTGCTTTAGGTTACAAACACAGCTAATAATGATAGAAAAGTTTAAGAGCATTACGCTCTTGTCTCCCAGGCAAACATATTCTTCTGAAGGAGACTAACTCTTATTTGAACCTCTCAACCTATAGTCACTCTGGGCTATAGGACAGTTATGGCGGTTCTTCTCTCCAAGATCATACTGATATGTGCTCACTCTGAAAATTCATATACATTAATGCATCACTTTGATGTTCTAAAATCACTGACATCCATTTGGGAAGGCACCTTCAAGATACCACTCCGAAGCCTGAGAGAACTGAATCCTAATCCTGAGAAAAGGAGATACATGACTGTCCCAGAGAGATTAAACGTAGCATTAAACATCCTCACTGATGAGCAGGAATAATCTTGGGGTTGGACAGGAAGGGCAACAAGCTCTGGACATAGCATCTATCTTAGGGGTTGTGGCCTTGGATGCTGAACCTGTTAAAGGGAGGGGAAAATCTCCTGGGCTCTGAACCCCTGGAGGACACAAATCGTTTTACTCTGAGTTTCTCAAAGCACAACCTAGTGCGGTTAGTACAGTTAAGGGATCTGCATACATTTGTTGAGTGCTTGCTCATGTACATGAACTGCTTAGGAGGGATAAGCTGATGAACTAAGCAGTAACTTTGAGAGAGCTTCCAAAGAGATGTCTTCTCTTTTCCTGTACTGTGTATCAGGCATTGTGCTATAGGCTCATTTTAGGGTCGGGACTGAGAAAGAGAGGTGTGAAAGATAAAGCTTACCATAAAGATCCTTTATATAGACTATGATTTGGTGTTCATAAGAGGTTGGGATTATTGTTTCCATTTTTGTTTAAAAGACACCACAATTAAGACTCAGAGAGGTTAGGTATTATATCTGAGCTCACACAGCTAGCAAGTGCCGGGGCTCTCCTATAGGAGTGTGAAGCCCTTGCTTATGCTTCCCCTCCCCACACTACAGAATCCCTCTCTCCACTTAACTCCTAGAGATCAGATTCTGATGGGTCCCTAAGGGATTCCTGTTAGGGAGTTGACATCCCTACAACCCCCATCCCCTTCCCAATGAAAGTTTTTTTCTGCGGAGCGCGGGCCTGGAGCCAGGTGAGGTCAGAACGTCCACTCCAGGGGCTTTCTCTAGAATCCGTCGCTGTGGTTACTTCCAGTAGAATCTGTTTTAGGAAGAGGTTTGTCTGACTGCGCGGGACAGCGGTGGCATTCATCACTGCAGGAGTGCAGAATCCGGGGCTGGGGGCCACACGTCGAGAGGGGAGGGGCCAGGGGCGGCCCCCTTGTGACCACCCTGAGGAGAGGTCAGGAGAGAAGGCTGGCTGAGGAGCGCCTGGACAGCAGCAGCTGCTGCTGAGGTTCTGTATCACGCGCTTGGGGCCCAAGGTAACTCAGACCTTTAAATTAACAGCGGGGCTGGGGTCGTTGCGGAGGCGGGAAGAGGCAGGGACTTAGGGGGCCACACACTGAACGCGTGGAGGGCGAGAGGAGTCCGAATTTTGGGAGGAATCATAAGGAATGAGGGTGATGAAGCAAGTAACAAGGTGAGTGGGGACACAAGCGACAAGGGCTTGAGAGGGCGCAAAAACTCGGCTGACCAAAAGACCGTGCGCTTGGAGGTAGGGGCAAAGTGTGGAACACACCCAGCCCAGGAACACTGGTAAGGTGGGAGCAGGGGGACACTTTCTTCCCTGAGCCCGTTTTCCATAGGTGGCCCCCTTTCAGCCATTTTTAAAATAAAATGTTGACCCAAGTGTTTTTAGGATATAAGGAAATAACGTCAGAGGAAGCTGTACCAAAGCGAGGCTGCGCAAGGCGCAGGAAAGGCAGTCAGAGGGTGGCGCCTTTTTTAAAGATTTCATCTCTTTCCACCCTAAAGCTCAGGCCGTACTCCGCCCCCCTACCTTTTCTTCCCTCCGTCATCCTCCCTTCAACCCGCCTCCACTCCCCAGCCCGGAGCACGATCCGATCGCCTTTAAACCAGGTAACCGCCTAGGTCTCCACACCAGTTCCCGCAGCTTCTGAGTAGAGTAGGTGTAATCCACAGCAGCCGCTGCCTGAGCTCAAGGGCTGGTGGGAGGGGTCTCGGGGATGCACCGCGGCCATGACGCTGGCCAGATCATTCGCAGAAATCCCTGTCTCATTCCATCTACAGTCGCAACTCGATTCCAGATGCCTCTCTCCAATGGCCGGGCAGCGAGTTGATGGCCCAAGTTCTAGAAGCTTCCTTTCCCTCCCGTTCTTTGGTCCGCTGGAGCTCAGGATGTGAGGGAGGAGCCTCACTCGAGGAGGTGTCTGAGAAGGCGGAGGAAATGGAGGAGGAGGTACTGGGGGCTGCAAAGGCGTATTCAGGCCAGGGAGCTGAGGAGATGAAGCTGGAGACATCACAAAAGCATAAGCCTGCACCTGAGGAAAACTTGACGTGGAGCTGCAGCTGCAGCGACGAGAAGGTGCTCCCTTCAACCGCCCCTCACTGTCACAGCAGCTCCTCGCCTCTTTGCCCTCGCCGCAAGCCCCGCCCCCGCCCCAGCCCCAGGCCCGCTTCCGAGGCCAGTCAGGGCCCTGGGCCCCACCCCTGCCTCCAGCCCATCCTCCCCCTCCACCGCCGCCCAGGTCCCTGCCCTGGCGCAGATCTCGGCGCAGACCCTGGCCCGGGTCCAGGCCCCAGACTCAGCGAAGCTGTTCTGCTGACCTACGCCGCTCTGGGGGTCGAGGTGGCTTAGGAGACTGGTAGCTGGAGGTGGAGTTTGATCAGGGTCCCACAGGGTGCTCTCATGTGGAGGGCTTTAAAGTAGCTAAGAACTGGCAGAAAAACCTGCAGTTGATCTACCAGCGTTTTATTTGGAGTGGGACCCCGGAGACGGAGACTAGGAAACGTAAGGCAAAGTCATGCATCTGTCATATATGTAGTATGAACAGACTCCACTCTTGTCTTTCCTGTGTCTTTTTTGGCTGCTTTACTGAGAAGCATATTCACAAACATGCAGAAACCAAACAGCACAATTTAGCTGTAGACATCTATCATGGGGTTATATATTGCTTTATGTGTAAGGATTATGTATATGACAAAGACATAGAACAGATTGCCAAAGAAACAAAAGTGAAAATTTTGAACTTCTTAGCTTCCACTTCATCAGATGTCTTTCAACAACAGTGTATGACATCAGGTATTGAAGAGAAGCAATCAACCTGTGAGTCAAAGGAACAGGAGCCAAAATTGGTGAAGCCCAAGAAAAAGAGGAGAAAAAAGTCAGTCTGTACTGTAGGCCTGAGAGGGCTAATCAATCTTGGGAACACCTGTTTTACGAATTGTATTGTCCAGACACTTACCCATATTCCTCTACTGAAAGATTTCTTCCTCTCTGACAAGCACAGATGTGAAATGACAAACCCCAGCTTGTGTCTTGTCTGTGAAATGTCTTCACTTTTTCATGCTATGTACTCTGGGAGCTGAACTCCTCACATTCTCTATAAGTTACTGCACCTGATATGGATTCATGCAGAACACTTAGCAGGGTACAGGCAGCAGGATGCCCATGAGTTCCTCACTGCAATATTAGATGTGCTTCATAGACACAGCAAAGATGATAGTTTTGGGCAGGAGAACAATAACCCCACCTGCTGTAACTGCATCATAGACGAAATCTTTACAGGTGGCTTGCAGTCAGATGTCACATGTCAAGTTTTCCATACTGTCCACCACAATAGATCCATGCTGGGACATCAGTTTAGACTTTCCTGGCTCTTGTGCCACATTCAGTTCCCAGAGTCCAGAGAGGGTTAATGGCACAGTGAGGAGGGATGACTACATACCAGGAATTCCCTCACTCACAGACTGCTTACAGTGGTTTACAAGGCCAGAGCATCTAGGAAGCAGTGCCAAAATCAAATGCAGTAGTTGCCAAAGCTATCAGGAATCTACCAAACAACTCACAATGAAGAAACTACCCGTTGTGGCCTGTTTTCATCTCAAGCGGTCTGAATATGTAGGCAAACAGAGGTGAAAGATTAATACTTTTATCTCCTTTCCCTTGGAGCTGGACATGACTCCATTTTTGGCCTCTACTAAAGAGAGCAGAATGAAAGAAGGCCAGCCACCAATAGATTGCGCACCCATTGAGAATAAGTATTCCTTGTTTGTAGTGATTAATCACCATGGAACTTTGGAAAGTGGACACTATACCAGTTTTATCCAGCAACAAAAAGACCAGTGGTTCAGCTGTGATGATGCTGTAATCACCAAGGCTACCATTGAGGACTTACCCTACAGTGAAGGGTATTTACTGTTCTATCACAAACAGGGTCTAGAGAAAGACTAGTCTTACCAGACCACTTACCAGAAAAAAAGTAAAAGAAATTAATAGGCAAGGATCCTGAAGTGACACACAAACCTACCAGGAATGGACAATGACAACAGCCCCTACATCACAATTAGCATCTTGATATAAAGAACCAAATTTAACATGGCCTATGGGTCTGTAAGAGGAAAGAAAAAAAGAATATTAACTAATGGCCATTCAGCCTTAAATGGGAGGGAGGGAGCAGAGGTTGAAAATGGTCCCATAAAGCATAATTAAATGAAAAGAATGTTTTAGGTGAGAAGAGTAGGAATAGAGATGTTCTGGCACTACTATATGTCATTTGTTTCTATGAAAATACTGTGGGAAGTCAGGAAGTATTCCTTCATCAGCAAAAAACCTCACAGTTGGTGTTCCAGCTGTGGTCAACCAGTAAAATAGCTAAATAAAATAATATTTTAAAAGAAAATTTCAAAAGCTTTAAAAGAAAAACATTTAAAAAGAAAAAAATTAATCTTAAAAAGAAAATGTTTTTAAATGTTGAAAATTTTTTAAGTTAAATATTTTTAAAATAAATGTTTTAAAAGTTTAAAAGTTTTAAAATTTAAAACTAAAATTATTAAAGCTTAAATGCAAATTTTAGAAATTCTTAGTTTAAAAAAGATAAAATGAATAAAACAAGGAAAACGATTAAAAATGAAAGTTTACCAAAAATTTAAAGTGAAAGAAACCATTTGAAAATTAAAAAGAAAAAAGAAGGAAACTGTTAAAATTAAAAGTTTAAATGAAATAAAATTTAAATAGAAATAAGTATAAATATAAAAATCTTTAAAAATTAGATCATAAAATATGTGTTGAGAATTTATGCATAATTTAAGATATAAGTTTTGAAAAATACAGAAAGGGATGAAAATTCAAATTTAAGCTTATAGAAAAGTTTTAAAAGAGGAAAGTTTAGAACAATTCAAGACAAAAGGACAAAATTTGCTAAAAATTAAATTTAAAAGATCTTAAAAGGAAAAATTAGAGAAAAAGAATTTTAAAATTTATAATGAACTTTAGACAAGTTCAGTTTGAGAGATTTAAATAAGAACTTTACATATTTAAACAAAAAGATGTATTAAAATTAAAATTCTTAAAAAGTTTTATTTTTAAAATTTAAGCATATTAAAATACATACGGGTATGAAATAATAGAGGAGACAGGAATAACAAGAAAAAGGGGTTTGTGAATATATATTTTTTCAAGTTTTATGCTGATATATAAAGATAATTCAAAGGAAAAAAAATAGACTTTAACCATCATTTTACCATCCAATTATGAGATCAATACAAGGCTTGCACTCTAGCCCACCTTCCCTGCTCAGGTTCTACACCCCATCTGATTTCCTGAAGGAAATAGAGCTATTTCTTAGGCAGAATGAACTGCATCTGAGAAAGGTGAAAGGAGCTCTCTGCCATTTAGAACTGCATTATTCATACAAATTCTTTGCTTCTGAAAAGGTGCTCTTGGCAATTTAGTAGCTTAGGAATATTAGATCACAACTGTGAAGCTCTGGCTTTGGCGTTTGAGCCCCACGGACTGATTGAGGAAGTGTCAGGGACCTATATCTGAGGACCCCCCACCCTCCTCTTTCCCCCTTCCCTCTTCATGGAGAAACAAGACCTTTAAATTTCCACAGTAGAGCTATGGGCTTGTGCTCAACACTCCTTCTACTCAGTCCTTACTCCCTCTTCTTTTCCTTATTCCATCATTCATGCCTGGTTCCCTGAATCCCTCACTTACCTGATTTTACCTATATCTCTGAGCCCCAGACTGTAGGGCTCCTTCCTTGACTGTTCACTTGGTGACTTCTACTCCTCCTTCAAGATTCAACTCACAGATGACTTCTTTGGAGACTTCCCTGAATGCTCTAGGCAGGTATAAATTTTCCAAAATATTACTCCCTCATCCCTCTATCCCTCTCACTGTGCCTTCAAAATACTTTGTCTGTACCTCATTGATGGTACTTATTATACTGTGATTCTACTGTAGCTTTGTGATTGTCTGCCCCTCTGCACCAAGCAACTGATAACAGGGGTCAAGCCTTATTCATTTCTGTGTTAATAAATGTTCGTTGAATGTAAGGATGAGTTCAGTTATTTCATCTATTCACCCTCTCAGTACTGTGTTCTTACCCACTCCATCCATCAAGCCCTCATTAAGTTCCCAGTGCTGTAATACAGTGTGATCAATGTTGTATCTTCCGCAAAGTGTATGAAATGCTATTCAGCTGTCGGGGACAGCTTATAAAAGGAGGTGCTCAGCAAGGAAATAGCCAGGTTGCGTGGAGGGAGTCCCAGGTACAATGCGAGGAAAAGAGCACAGGCCTGAGAGTTGGTAGTCATGAGAGACTGAGTGGTGAGGGGGAGCAGCAGCTGCAGGTGAGGCTGGGCTCTCTGGTGTGTGTGTGGCAACACTGCCTCTCACCAGTGTCCCTGATCTCCTCACAGCATCTCTCACCTTACAACTATGTGCCACATCTCTCCGTGATGTACCATATTAGTTTATCTTCCCAGGAGACAGTGCACCTCACCATTCCACAGTATTCTATATCACACAGCACATCATGACTCTGTGCAACAGAAAAGTGATGCCTGGTGGCTGTGTTTAGTGGAGAGCTGTAGTTTATTTGTCTGCATAGCACTCTTGCCCTTCCCCCATTCTTTGTGTTTCCAGTGGGGCTATAGATCACTTTGCTATGTTCCTGTTACCCCTCCCCAGAATGTGGCAAGTCACTCAAGCTAAGCCAGATTAGAGTTCTCAATTCCCCCACTCCTCTACCCACAACCCTCCCACAAGAGCAATTCTTCTGAGGATGGCCATAGGACCCAAGCAGGGCCAATCAGAGCCAATTCCTAAATTGAATATATATAGATACTGGGAGAAATAAATGTCTTCTTCCCTACCTCTGGTCCCCATTCCACCCCCAGTGCTGGAGTCTAGGCTAATATGACATGAATCAGGGACTCTAAGAGGTCAATATCCATACCATGAGTAGAAAATAGGAAGAATCAGAGATAGGGAGAAAGAGTGTAGAGAGCATCATTTGAACCTTGTGAATCCAGCTGTGCCTGAGGCCCCAAAGTTCTCTGCTATCTGAACCAGTAAAAATTTTTGCTTTGCTTAAGCTGGCTTGACTGGGGATCCTGTCACAGCCAAGGGCAGTGAACATATTAGCCAAGTTATATGGTTAGTTGGGGCCATCCTGTTCCTAAGGCCACAAAGGGAGAGAAGGGAGGGAAGAGTGGCCTTAGAAGGACTCCATCATATATGATTGAGAGACCAGAGTGGATACCTGAATGTCTTTAAGAAGCACGTATTAGCTCAACCACTGACCTGCACTAAGCTTCAAATCTTATGGAAATGATATGGCTATTTTCAATTAAAGAAAGGAAAAGGCAATAATGTTTCATGAGTACCAAGATAGACCAGACACTATGGTAATTTTACTTCTATTATCTCACTGAGTCCACACAACAATCATGGGAGACAGTCATTACTGAATATACTTCACAGAATGGAAAACTGAGACTCAGAATGGAAAATGATTTGCTTAAGTTCACTTCACTATTTTAAGTGGTGGAGCAAGTATTCAAACTCAGGTACTCAAAGCCTTTGCTTATTCCAGTTACGATCCAGATAATTCAAAGATTTTGTTTGTTCTGCTTTTCCTGATGTTGCTATGGAAGACAACACAGACCAGAATGGTGCAGAAGGCAGACAACCTTTGACAAATATGGATATAGATAACCTGGAACAAGAGTAATCTACCAACTGATAACACCAAATTGCCCATGCTACAGGTGAATGTGTCTCTATGGCAATGGCTGATTGGGATAAATGACTTTCCTAAGGCTACCCAGGATAGATGAGGCCAAAATCCTACTCCATTACTACACATGTAGATTCACGCAATGCCATATGTTTGGCTGAGCACCAAGACCTGGCTCTAAGATCTCACCATTTCACTATCTGTGAAACCATCCGCTCCCTCTAGGTACACCAGGTTTCCCTTTAGCTTTAATACTGTGGCCAGCTTCAATACCGTGTGTCACTTACACCACACAACTTCCTCCTGGTCTTCCCAGAGTGCCCACATACCAGTCCTTCAACCATATATACCTTCTACCTGCCTGTTGGGGAGGGGCTTGCCTATTAGGATCTGGTTCCTAGGTGGTCTAATATTGATTTGCAATGTCCAATTTCTGTTGTTTCTGCACTACTTTCAGTTCCTTTATTTTGATTCCCTTCCAAACACACAGTAGTAACTATGCTAGGCCAGGGCTGGAACTATGTGTCTTTAAATCCCTCAGCCTACTATAGAATGTGTTAACTGCTTGAATGTGTGAATGAATAAATCAAAATAAATTCCATCCTACACTCAGCTTCAGTAGTTGACTTCATGTTCTATTTTTCTGAGGACAAAAAACTCTTAAGAATACCTGACTTACCCATACCACCCACATCAACATGTATCTGTCTCCATCCACCCTCTGCACCTTCACTCTAGTTTTAGAGGAAAAGGAATCATGCTTCCTTTCTGACGCTGCACCACTGGCCTCCTTCTGACTCATTCCTGAGAGCCAAGAACACTTGCTCCCACACTCTCCTATCTATTCCTGCATCAGTCATGTTTTCTCTAGACAGACAATATTAAGTAACTAGACATCTTAGATTTTCTATGATTTCTAGGTTTGTTCCATCATCCCTATAAGGCATAAGAAATGTCCCTCAAATCCCAATACTTCCTCCCAGAGTGTATATTATCCCCAGAAGAGACCAAAAGTCCTGTCATAAGATATTGATTTGAGGTTCATATTTAAAACAAAAATTCATAACTTTTGCATGATGCTGCTATCTCCAGTATTATTTAGCTCCTTCCTTTCAATGCCAAATTCTTCTATATATGTTTTTCTTACGTAATTTCTACACTATTCTACACCATTTTTAGTTCCCCACATGGTTTCTGCCTGTACCACTCTATTGAGACTACTCTTGCTTAAGTCCAAAGTGACTTATTTTTTCGAAGTTGTTTATTTTGCTATTTTATCCCATTTTTAAAAGAGATACATGATAATTGAAGACAGTGGGACAACAGATACAAAATATTTGATGTTAAAGCTTTCCTCATAAATCCAGGTTGTGATTTTGCCATGCTGGCTACTGTTCTGGGTACATTCCCAAGTCTGAAGAAAGGACGGGAGTGGAACAAGTGGAGGTGAGGAAGGGATTGCATGGAAAATCAAACTTTAGAAAACTGAGTTGTATTTTATTTTATCTTTTTTCAAGCAGGATCCTTTATTATTTTAATCTTGCAAATGTATAGTTTTTTATTCTCTTTTTTAAAAAAAAATTATTGGAATATAGTTGATTTACAGTGCCGTGCTAGTTTCTGCTATACAGCAAAGTGAATCAGCCATACATATACATATATCCACTCTTTTTTAGATTCTTATCCCATATAGGTCATTACAGAGTATTGAGTAGAGTTCCCTGCACTCTACAGCAGGTCCCTATTAGTTATCCATTTCACATATAGTAGCGTGCATATGTCAATCCCAATCTCCCAATCTGTCCCTCCCCCTCGTTCCCCCCTTGGCAACCACAAGATGTTCCCCTACATCTGTGATTCCATTTCTGCCCTGCAAACAAGTTCGTTTGTACCATCCTTTCAGATTCCACATATAAGTGATATCATTATGACATTTGTCTTTCTCTGTCTGACTTACTTCACTCAGCATGACAATCTCTAGGTCCACCCATGTTGCTGCAAATGGCATTATTTCATCCTTTTTTTATGGCTTAGTAATATTCCATTGTATATATGTACCACATCTTCTTTATCCATTCCTCTGTGGATGGACATTTAGGTTGCTTCCATGTCCTGCTATTGTAAATAGTGCTGCAGTGAACATTGGGGCGCATGTATCTTTTCAAATTATGGTTTTCTCTGGGTATATGCTCAGGATTGGGATTGCTGGATCATATGCTAGCTCTATTTTTAGTTCTTTAAGGAACATCCATACTGTTCTGCACAGTGGCTGTACCGATTTACAGTCCCACCAACAGTGCAAGAGAGTTCCTTTTTCTCCACACCCTCTCCAGAATTTATTGTTTGTAATTTTTGGATGATGGCCATTCTGACTGGTGTGAGGTGATACTTCACTGCAGTTTTGATTTGAATTTCTCTAAGAATTAGTGATGTTGATCATCTTTTCATGTGCTTTTTGGCCATCTGTACGTCTTCTTTGGAGGAATGTCTATTTAAATTTTCCACTCATTTTTTATTGGGTTTTGTTTGTTTGTTTGTTTGTTATTGAGCTGCATGACCTGTTTGTATATTTTGGAAATTAGTCTCTTGTCGATTGCTTCATTTGCAAATATTTCCTCCCATTCTGTGGACTGTCTTTTTTATTTGTTTATGGTTTCCTTTGCTGTGCAAAAGCTTTAAGTTTAATTAGGTCCCATTTGTTTATTTTTGTTTTTATTTACATTACTCTGGGAGACGGATCAAAAAAGATATTGCTGTGATTTATGTCAGAGAGTGTTCTGCCTGTTTTCCTCTAAGCGTTTTATAGTATTTGGCCTTACATTCAGGTCTTCAATCCATTTTGAGTTTGTTTTTGTGTATGGTGTTAGGGACTGTTCTAATTTCATTTTTTTACAGATAGCTGTCCAGTTTTCCCAGCACCACCTTATTGAAGAGACTGTCTTTTCTCCATTGTATATTCTTGCCTCCTTTGTCATAGGAGGCAAGAATATACATAGATTAGTTGACCATAGGTGTGGATTGTATTATAAATGCACCAGAGGAGTTGGCATTTCTAAGGACGGGTGTAGAAAATCCTTTTTGTGTAGAAACGAGGCCTTATTGAGTCTAATCATGCCATAATTGATCTGTTTTCAGAATGGTCTGCTTAAAAAGAGACATACTTGTATTCTATTTGCAAGCATCATTTAAAGGTCCTATCTCACCCTACCTCTGATAGAGAATTAAGCTGATTGGCCTGCAATTTCTACTTTTTTGTGATGGGTGAGATGTGGTGAGGCAGGTCTAGGCAGGAGACTTAAACTGAAATCACATCCCAAATCTACCTCTTACTAACAGGTAACACTGGGCCAGTAACAGAACCTTGTGCACAACTCTCCTAAGGCTGTTGGGAGGGCTAAATGCAATGATGTTTGCAAGGAATTTATTTAGTGCAGAGCAGGCACATGGTTGGAACTAAAAAAAAAAAGTCATTTCTCTTGCCCCATTTTTCAGTGTCCAAGCATTCTCCTTGTCCCTCAGGTATCCTTAGGAAATGATAACTGCTAGCTCTCTGGAAGCCCATTTCCCTGCATATCACAAGAGTATCACCTAAGTAGACTTCTTTCTATAAATTATCCTCTGCCAGGCCTCTCCTTACCTCAAGAAACACTGAGTGTTTCTTGCCCTGTGCTCCAGGTACCCCAATAGGGTATGTCTTATTGTTGATTATACCTGACAAGCAAGGAATATGAGGCTCAAAGTGTTGAAATGTCTTTCCCCAAATCACACAGTAATTAAGAAGGAGGACTGGGACACAAAGTACTGAGCCCAGACCCTCAACCACCAGGTTTTGCTGCAACCCAGGAGCTCATTTGATTCCTCTACTTATACTGGAATAATAGCCAGGTAATACTCACCTCTGAATCCACTAAATTTATGGGCTTCTAGAACCTGAGAGTTGGGAGGATCATACAGAGCCTTTACCCTACAGGTTTCTCACTACTTTAAAGGATACACTGACCTAGAGAGAGATAGAGAGACTTGCTCAAGGTCACAGAGGGGATCAGTGGCAGAACCAAGAGCAGAATTGAGGTCCTGGGACTCTCTTATTCTATGCCAGGCCTTCTGACTGCCAACTTTCTCTGTTAATAGTCTATCTTCATTGCCTATCATATCTCAGAATATGCATCCTTCTAGACTGGGTCTGGATCCATAAAGACAACAAAGCCCAGAGAGATGAGTAGGTGGCTCTTTCTAATAGAACCTAAAGACAAAAGTGTAACAAGGGCATTGGAAGCTTGCTCATAATTCTTGTCCCAGGGAAGTAGCAGGGAGCAGGAAAATTATGACTGGACCTGGAAATGAATGAGGCTATGGTTGGTATTGGGTGAATGACCTGACATAGAGGGCAACATCCAGTCCTGTGTGGGGTGACGAAAGCAGGAGAGTTTAATTCTCGATGATTGCCTTCTTTTGGACATGGGAAATCGGTTCATCTAATAGCTTTTTGTTAACACTGGGTTTTGATTCTTTCTCCGTAATGAGATGCAGCTCTTTGAGCAGATGCTTGTCTTACAGGGCTCTTCTTGTGATAGTAGTGTGGAGACCCTTCGGCCCATCTGCACATTGTGGGTCCAGGTCTTGAAAGAATGTTATTTAGCCCCGAAACCTGGATGGCACTTTGCTGAAAAAACAAAAACAAAACTGAGGGTAAAAGTCTCTAAAATGGAGCTAAGGGCCCCACCTGTATGTTCACCTGCACCCCCATTGCCAGGGCTTCCTGGTTACAACTAGCTGAGAATCCAGGGAGAAGTGTTTTTAGGCAAGTTACACATAATCTTTGACTCTGTTTGCCCAAGTAAGAAAAAAAAGACGATTTGTTTAGATTGTCCCCAAAGTTCTTTGCAAGATTTTAAACTCTATGAACTATTGCCAGCCCCACCCTCCCCAGTTTCATGTTTCCAACTATAAGCAGCACTCAGTTGCACTCACTCCTCCAGATCTCTTTTATTTATTTATTTATTTATTTATTTATTTATTTATTTATTGTTGGCTCTGTTGGGTCTTCGTTTCTGTGCGAGGGGTTTCTCTAGTTGCGGCGAGGGGGGCCACTCTTCATCGTGGTGCACGGGCCTCTCACCATCGTGGCCTCTCTTGTTGCGGAGCACAGGCTCCAGACGCGCAGGCTCAGTAGTTGTGGCTCACGGGCCCAGTTGCTCCACGGCATGTGGGATCCTCCCAGACCAGGGCTCGAACCCGTGTCCCCTGAGTTGGCAGGCGGATTCTCAACCACTGCGCCACCAGGGAAGCCCCAGCTCTCTTTTATGTTATGTCCAAAAACAATCACTCATCTTAGCCAAGGAATATGTTAATTCTGGTTTAGAGTGGGAAAATTGATCAAGATGGTGGAGTAAGAAGATGTGTAACTTACCTCTCCCCACTAACACATCAAAAATACATATACATTTGGAACAATTCTCACTGAAAACTAAATGGAAACTGACAGAAGGATTCCTGTACAACCACGGCTGTAAGAAAGCTATACATGTAATCTGGTAGAAAGGGAAGAAAAGCAATCAGGTAATGACTTCCCTGGGAGGGGACTCAGAGGAAAAGGGAGATTACAGGTGGAGACCCACCCTGGGGAGTAAGCAGTGAGAACCACAGATTTGGTGCCACAGTCCTGGGGTCATACAAAGGGAAGACAAGCCACCTTGGCTGGTTGGAGGACCACTGGGACTAACAGATGGCTCTGGAAAGCCTGGACCCTGCTCCTGTGGTACACATGAGCGCTGGCTTGCCCCTGAGACAGAGGGGAGAGAGGACTACTCCACTACCACCTTGGAGCATGCCACAGCCAGAGATGAGTGAACACTCCAGCCCCACTCAATCCATATCACAGTGTGGCACTGGATCTGGGGCAGCCATGACCAGGGAGAAGACTCAGCCATGGGATGCAGAGTTGACCTGGTCCAGGGGTGGAGCCTGGGTGGGGCAGTGGCAGTTATAGTTGACACTTAATCAGCACATCAGAAAAAGCCCAGATCTCTGATGGCTGCTGCTCCACCACAGATCACAACTTCATATATGCCAAGAGTCCACACGGGCCCCATCTGCCATATGGTGTGGCTCCACAATAGGGTGGGGATGGTGGAGGCTGGGAGCAGCTATTGGTTGTGAGGGACAAAGGGCACTTGCACTGGAGGCTGCATCTGAGCAGAGTGAGGGAAGCACTCACAGGTGCCTGCACAGGCAGTGTATTAGAGACAACTCAGAACTCTATCTGTGGCTGACACAGCTGAGAGCCCAAACAGGCCTCCCCTTGCTTCAGCACTCCTGCCTGTCCACCCTCCCCCAGGAAAGAGTCCCAGTGTGGTGAGAGGGGAAACTACATACTAAAAGGGATCAGACCATTTCTGACACAACCCTCAGTGCTTCTGCTACAGCAACTTGAGATCAGACCTCACACTTGATAGGACAGTGATGGCCACTGAGCAGAGAGGAAATCCCACCTTACACCCAAATCCAGCTCTAGGCCCTCCATCTCCAGCCCCACCTCCTACCAGGGTGATAGCTGCCAGCATACCATTAGGAAAGATGTGAATTGCATCCATGTCAATTTCAGCTCTCTCATCAAAGGTGTTGGGCTCATGCAGTCTTTATAGGGACTCTTCCACATAAGAACAGCCCTTCAAGATCACAATAGGTAACTGTTTCACCTAAATTCATAAAGGCAAAGAAAGATAAGCAAAATAAAAAGGCAGAGGAACTGCTCTCAATGGAAAGAGCAAGAGAAAACTCCTAAAAAATAATGAAACAGATATAAACAATTTACCAGATAAATAATTCAAAGCATTGGTAATAAAAATGTTAACTGAATTAGGAAAGAGAATAGATGAACACAGTGAAAATTTTAATAAGGAGCTAGACAATACAAAAAAACCCAATCAGAAATGAAGTTTTCAGTGACTGAAATAAAATAAAACATAAGAAAGAAGGAATGGCAGGCTAAGTGATACAGAAGAACACGTAAGTGATCTAGAAGATTGAATAATAGAAATCAACAATCAAAAAAAAAACAAAAAGTTTAAAAAATAAAAACAGTTTAAGAGATCTCTGAGATAACATTGTGTACTAACATTCACATTATAGGGGCCTCAGAAGGAGAAGAGAAAGGAAGGCATCAATATGTATTTGAAGGAATTATGGCAGAAAACGTCCCAAACCTAAAACAGGAAACATGTTTCCAGGTACAGGAAGCACAGAGAGTGCCAAACAAGATGAAGCCAAGACATAGCATAATTAAAATGGCAAAAGTAAGAGAGAATTCTGAAGGCAGCAAGAAATAAGTAAAATCTCAAATAAACAACTTAACAAAGAAGACCTAAAAAGCCCAAGTCAGCAGAAAGAAGGAAACAATAAAGATCAGAGAGGAAATAAATAAAATAGAGATTTAAAAAAAAACAGTAGAAAAGAACAGTAAAACCAAGAGCTGGTTTTTTGAAAAGATAGAATTGATACTAAGCAGGCTCACCGAGAAGAAAAAAGAGAGGAATAAATAAACAAAATAAGAAATGAAAGAGGAGAAATAACAACGGATACCACAGAAACACAAAAACACATGAGAGAATACTATGAACAGTTAAATGACAACATATTGGACAACCGACAAGAAGTGGACACATTTCTAGAAACATTCAACCTGCCAAGAAGAAACAGACAATTTAACCAGATTAGTCACTAGTAGTGAGATTGAGATTGCAACTTAAAAAAAATAAATAAAAAATCCCAGCAAACAAAGGTTCAGGACTACATGGTTTCACAGGGGAATTCTATCAAACATATAAAAAGGTCTAATCAGGGTCTGGGCAAGACGGAGGAAGAGTAAGATGTGGAGATCACCTTCCTCCCCACAGATACATCAGAAATACATCTACACGTGGAACTGCTCCTATAGAACACCCACTGAACGCTGGCAGAAGATGTCAGACCTCCCAAAAGGCAAGAAACTCCCCACGTACCTGGGTAAGGCAAAAGAAAAAAGAAACAACAGAGACAAAAGAATAGGGACGGGACTTGCACCAGTGGTAGGGAGCTGGGAAGGAGGAAAGGTTTCCACACACTAGGAAGCCCCTTCGTGGGCAGAGACTGTGGGTGGCAAAGGGGGGAAGCTTCGGAGCCACGGAGGAGAGCGCAGCCACAGGGGTGCGGAGTGCAAAGCGGAGAGATTCCCGCACAGAGGCTTGGTGCCAAGCAGCACTCAACAGCCTGAGAGGCATGTCTGCTAACCCGCTGGGGCGGGGGGGGGGGCTGGGAGCTGAGGCTCGGGCTTCCGTCAAATCGCAGGGAGAGGACTGTGGTTGGCTGCGTGAACACAGTCTGAAGGGGTTAGTGCACCACAGCTAGCCAGGAGGGAGTCTGGGAAAAGGTCTGGAGCTGCCGAACAGACAAGAGACATTTTCTTGCCTCTTTGTTTCCTGGTGCACGAGGAGAGGAGATTCAGAGCACCGCCTAAACGAGCTCCAGAGATGGGCGTGAGCCATGGCTATCAGTGCAGACCTCAGAGACGGGCATGAGACGCTAAGGCTGTTGCTGCCACCACCAAGAAGCCTGTGTGTGAGCACAGGTCACTATCCACACCACCCCTCCCAGGATCCTGTGCAGCCCGCCACTGCCAGGGTCCCGTGATCCAGGGACAACTTCCCTGGGAGAACGCGCAGTGTGCCTCAGGCTGGTGCAATATCACGCCGGCTTCTGACGCCGCAGGCTTGCCCCACATCCGTACCCCTCCTTCCCCTTGGCCTGGGTGAGCCAGAGACCCTGAAGCAGCTGCTCCTTTAACCCCGTCTTATGAGAATGAAGAACAGACGCCCTCAGGCGACCTCATGCAGAGGCAGGTCGAAATCCAAAGCTGAAACCTGGGAGCTGTTGGAACAAAGAAGAGAAAGGGAAATTTCTCCCAGCAGCCTCAGAAGCAGCGGATTAAAGCTCCAAAAACAACTTGATGTACCTGCATCTGTGGAATACCTGAATAGACAACGAATCTTCCCAAATTGAGGAGGTGGACTTCGGCAGTAGGATATACTATTTTTTCCCCTTTTCCTCTTTTTGTGAGTGTATATGTGTATGCTTCTGTGTGAGATTTTGTCTGTATAGCTTTGCTTTCACCATTTGTCCTAGGGTCCTGTCCACATGTTTTTTTTTTTTAACTTTAAATTTTTGTTTTCTTTTTTCTTAATAATTTCTTATTTTTTATTTTAATAACTTTATTTTATTTTATCTTACTTTATTTTATTTTATCCTCTTTCCTTTTTTTTTCTTTCTATTTTTTCTCCCTTTTATTCTGAGCTGTGTGGATGAAAGGCTCTTGATGATCCAGCCAGGCTTCAGGGCTGTGCTTCTGAGGTGGGAGAGCCAACTTCAGGACACTGGTCCACAAGAGACTTCCCAGCTACATGTAACACCAAATGGCGAAAATCTCTCAGAGATGTCCAACTCAACACCAAGACCCAGCTTCACACAATAACCAGCAAGCTACAGTGCTGGACACCCTATGCCAAACAACTAGCAAGACAGGAACACAGCCCCATCCATTAGCAGAGAGGCTGTCTAAAATCATAATAAGGCCACAGACATCCCAAAACACACCACCAGACGTGGACGTGCCTACCAGAAAGACAAGATGCAGCCTCATCCACCAGAAAACAGGCACTAGTCCCCTCCACCAGGAAGCCTACACAACCCACTGAACCAACCTTACCCACTGGGGACAGATACCAAAAACAACAGGAACTACGAACCTGCAGCATGTGAAAAGGAGAACCCAAACACAGTAAGATAAGCAAAATGAGATAACAGAAAATCACACAACAGATGAAGGAGCAAGGTAAAAACACACGAGAGCTAACAAATGAAGAGGAAATAAGCAGTCTACCTGAAAAAGAATTCAGAATAATGATAGTAAAGATGATGCAAAATCTTGAAAACAGAATAGACAAAATGCAAGAAACATTTAACAAGGACCTAGAAGAACTAAAGAGGAACCAAGCAATGATGAAAAACACAATAAATGAAAGTAAAAATACTCTAGAAGGGATCAATAGCAGAATAACTGAGGCAGAAGAACGGGTAAGTGACCTGGAAGGTAAAGGAGTGGAAATAACTACTGAAGAGCAGAATAGAGAAAAAAGAATGAAAAGAACTGAGGACAGACTCAGAGACCACTGGGACAACATTAAATGCACCAACATTCGAATTATAGGGGTCCCAGAAGAAGAAGAGAAAAAGAAAGGGACTGAGAAAATATTTGAAGAGATTACAGATGAAAACTTCCCTAATATGGGAAAGGAAATAGTTAATCAAGTCCTGGAAGCACAGAGAGTCCCATACAGGATAAATCCAAGGAGAAACACGCCAAGACACGTACTAATCAAACTATCAAAAATTAAATATAAAGAAAACATATTAAAGGCAGCAAGGGAAAAACAACAAATAACACACAAGGGAATCCCCATAAGGTTAGCAGCTGATCTTTCAGCAGAAACTCTGCAAGCCAGAAGGAAGTGGCAGGATATACTTAAAGGGATGAAGGAGAAAAACCTACAACCAAGGTTACTCTACCCAGCAAGGATCTCATTCAGATTTGATGGAGAAGTTAATACCTTTACAGACAAGCAAAAACTGAGAGAGATCAGCACCACCAAACCAGCTTTACAACAAATGCTAAAGGAACTTCTCTAGGCAAGAAACACAAGAGAAGGAAAACACCTACAATAACAAACCCAAAACATTTAAGAAAATGGTAATAGGAACATAAATGTCGATAATTACCTTAAATGTAAATGGATTAAATGCTCACACCAAAAGACACAGACTGGCTGAATGGATACAAAAGCAAGACCCGTATATATGCTGCCTACAAGAGACCCACTTCAGACCTAGGGACACATACAGACTGAAAGAGAGGGGATGGAAAAAGATATTCCATGCACATGGAAATCAAAAGAAAGCTGGAGTAGCAATTCTCATATCAGACAAAATAGAATTTAAAATAAAGACTATTACAAGAGACAAAGAAGGACACTGCATAATGATCAAGGGATCGCTCCAAGAGGAAGGTATAACAAGTGTAAATATTTATGCACCCAACATAGGAGCACCTCAATACATAAGGCAAATACTATCACCCATAAAAGGGGAAATCGACAGTAACACAATCATAGTAGGGGACTTTAACACCCCACTTTCACCAATGGACAGATCTTCCAAAATGAAAATAAATAAAGAAACACAAGCTTTAAATGATACATTAAACAAAATGGACTTAATTGATATTTATAGGGCATTCCACCCAAAAACAACAGAATACATATTTTTCTCAAGTGCTCAAGGAACATTCTCCAGGATACATCATCTCTTGGGTCACAAATCAAGCATTGGTAAATTTAAGAAAATTGAAATCTTATCAAGTATCTTTTCTGACCACAATGCTATGAGACTAGATATCAATTACAGGAAGAGATCTGTAAAAAATAAAAACACATGGAGGCTACACAATACACTACTTAATAAGGAAGTGATCACTGAAGAAATCAAAGGGGAAATCAAAAAATACCTAGAAACAAATGACAATGGAGACACGATGACCCAAAACCTATGGGATGCAGAAAAAGCAGTGTTAAGAGGGATGTTTATAGCAATACAAGCCTAACTCAAGAAACAGGAAACATCCTAACCTTGCACCTAAAGCAATTAGAGAAAGATGAACAAAATAACCCCAAAGATAGCAGAAGGAAAGAAATCATAAAGATTAGATCAGAAATAAGTGAAAAAGAAATGAAGGAAACAATAGCAAAGATCAATGAAACTAAAAGCTGGTTATTGGAGAAGATAAACAAAATTAATAAACCATTAGCCAGACTCATCAAAAAAAAAAAAAAACGGAGAATACTCAAATCAATAGAATTACAAATGAAAAACGGAGAAGTAACCACAGACACTTCAGAAATACAAACGATCATGAGAGATTACTACAAGCAATTCTATGCTAAAAAAATGGACAACCTGGAAGTAATGGACAAATTCTTACAAAAGCACAGCCTTCCGAGACTGAACCAGGAAGAAATAGAAAATATGAACAGACCAATCACAAGCACTGAAATTGAAACTGTGATTAAAAATCTTCCAACAAACAAAAGCCCAGGACCAGATGGCTTCACAGGCGAATTCTATGAAACATTTAGAAAAGAGCTAACACTTATCCTTCTGAAACTCTTCCAAAATATTGCAGAGGGAGGAACACTCCCAAACTCATTCTACGAGGCCACCATCACCCTGATACCAAAACCAGACAAAGATGTCACAAAGAAAGAAAACTACAGGCCAATATCACTGATGAACATAGATGCAAAAATCCTCAACAAAATACTAGCAAACAGAATCCAACAGCACATTAAAAGGATCATACACCATGATCAAGTGGGGTTTATCCCAGGAATGCAAGGATTCTTCAATATACGCAAATCAATCAAAGTGATATACATATTAACAAATTGAAGGAGAAAAACCATATGATCATCTCAATAGATGCAGAGAAAGCTTTCGACAAAATTCAACACCCATTTATGATAAAAGCCCTGCAGAAAGTAGGCATAGAGGGAACTTTCCTCAACATAATAAAGGCCATATATGACAAACCCACAGCCAGCATTGTCCTCAATGGTGAAAAACTGAATCCATTTCCACTAAGATCAGGAACAAGACAACGTTGCCCACTCTCACCACTATTATTCAACATAGTTTTGGAAGTGTTAGCCACAGCAATCAAAGAAAAAAAAGAAATAAAAGGAATCCAAATTGCAAAAGAAGAAGTAAAGCTGTCACTGTTTGCAGATGACATGATACTATACATAGAGAATCCTAAAGATACTACCAGAAAACTACTAGAGCTAATCAATGAATTTGGTAAAGTAGCAGGATACAAAATTAATGCACAAAAGTGTCTTGCATTCCTATACACTAATGATGAAAAATCTGAAAGTGAAATTAAGAAAACATTCCCGTTTACCATTGCAACAAAAAGAATAAAATATCTAGGAATAAACCTACCTAAGGAGACAAAAGACCTGTATGCAGAAAGTTATAAGACACTGATGAAATAAATTAAATATGATACAAATAGATGGAGAGATATACCATGTTCTTGGATTGGAAGAATCAACATTGTGAAAATGTCTCTACTACCCAAAGCAATCTACAGATTCAATGCAATCACTATCAAATTACCCCTGGCATTTTTCACAGAACTAGAACAAAATATTTCACAATTTGTATGGAAAAACAAAAGACCCCGAATAGCCAAAGCAATCTTGAGAAAGAAAAACGGAACTGGAGGAATCAGGCTCCCTGACTTCAGACTACACTACAAAGCTACAGTAATCAAGACAGTTTGGTACCGGCACAAAACCAGAAACATAGATCAAGGGAACAGGATAGAAACCCAGATATAAACCCACGCACATATGGTCACCTTATCTTTGATAAAGGAGGCAAGCATATACAGTGGAGAAAAGACAGCCTCTTCAATAAGTGCTGCTGGGAAAACTGGACAGGTACATGTAAAAGTATGAAATTAGAACACTCCCTAACACCGTACACAAAAATAAACTCAAAATGGATTAAAGACCTAAATGTAAGGCCAGACACTATCAAACTCTCAGAGGAAAACTTAGGCAGAACACTCTATGACATAAATCACAGCAAGATCCTTTTTGACCCAGCTCCTAGAGAAATGGAAATAAGAACACAAATAAACAAATGGGACCTAATGAAACTTAAAAGCTTTTGCACAGCAAAGGAAACTATAAACAAGTCCAAAAGACAACCCTCAGAATGGGAGATAATATTTGCAAATGAAGCAACTGACAAAGGATTAATCTCCAAGATTTACAAGCAGCTCATGCAGCTCAATAACAAAAAAACGAACAACCCAATCCCAAAATGGACAGAAGACCTAAATAGACATTTCTCCAAAGAAGATATACAGATTGCCAACAAACACATGAAAGAATGCTCAACATCATTAATCATTAGAGAAATGCAAATCAAAACTACAATGAGATATCATCTCACACTGGCCAGAATGGCCATCACCAAGAAATCTGCAAACAGTAAATGCTGGGGAGGTTGTGGAGAAGAGGGAACACTCTTGCACTGTTGGTGGGAATGTAAATTGATATAGCCACTATGGAGAACAGTATGGAGCTTCCTTAAAAAAACTGAAAAGAGAACAACCATACGACCTAGCAACCCCACTACTGGGCATATACCCTGAGAAAACCATAATTCAAAAAGAGTCATGTACCAAAATGTTCATTGCAGCTCTATTTACAATAGCCAGGACATGGAAGCGACCTAAGTGTCCATCTTCAGATGAATGGATAAAGAAGATGTGGCACATATATACAGTGGAATATTACTCAGCCATAAAAAGAAACGAAATGGAGGTATTTGTAGTGAGATGGATGGAGTTAGAGTCTGTTATACATAGTGAAGTATGTCAGAAAGAGAAAAACAAATACTGTATGCTAACACATATATATGGAATCTAAGGAACAACAACAACAAAAAAGGTCCTGAAGAACCTAGTGGCAAGATGGGAATAAAGATGCAGACCTACTAGAGAATGGACTTGAGGATACGGGGAGGGTGAAGGGTAAGCTGGGACAAAGTGAGAGAGTGGCATGGACATATATACACTACCAAATGTAAAATAGATAGCTAGTGGGAAGCAACTGCATAGCACAGGGAGATCAGCTCTGTGCTTTGTGACCACCTAGAGGTGTGGGATAGGGAGGGCGGGAGGGAGGGATATGCAAGAGGGAAGAGATATGGGAACATATGTATATGTATAACTGATTCACTTTGTTATAAACAGAAACTAACACACCATTGTAAAGCAATTATACTCCAATAAAGATGTTAAAAAAAAGGTCTAATCTTTATCCTTCTCAAGCTACTCCAAAAAATTGAAAAGGACAGAATACTTTCAAATTCATTCTACAAGGCCACCATTACCCTGATAGCAAATCCAAAGACATTACCATAAAATAAAATTAAATGCCATATCTTTGATGAATATAGATGCAAAATCCTCAACAAAATATTAGCAATCTGAACCCAACAACATACAAAAAGTGTCATACAACATGATAAAGTTGGACTTATTCCAGAGATACAAGGCTGGTTCAATATTCTCAAATCAATCAATGTGATATACCACATTAATAAAAGGAAGGATTAAGAAAAAACAAAACAACCACGGGATCATATCATAAATGCAGAAAAAGCATTTGAGAAAATTCAGCATCCATTCATGATGAAAACTTTCATCAAAGTGGACGTAGAGGGAACATATCTCAACATAATAAAGGCCATTTATAAGAAACCCAAAGCTAACATCATACTCAATGGTGAAAAGATGAAAGTCTTTCCTATAAATTCAGGAACAAGACAAGGATTTCCACTCTCTCCACTACTATTTTCCTAGCCATAGCAATCAAAGAAAAGAAATAAAAGACATCCAAATTGGAAGGGAAAAAGTAAAACTGTCATTATTTGCAGATGACTTGGTACTTTATATAGAAAATCCTAAAGTCTCTACCCAAAACTATTAGAACTGATAAGTGAATTCAGTAACATTGAGGATATAAGATTAATAATATACAGTAATCTGTTGCATTTCTATACACTAATAATAAAATAGCAGAGAGAGAAAGTAAAATATCCCATTTAAAACCACATCAAAAAGAATAAGAGTAGGGGCAAGATGGCGGAAGAGTAAGACGCGGAGATCACCTTCCTTCCCACAGATACAGTAGAAATACATCTACACGTGGAACTGCTCCTACAGAACACCCACTGAACGCTGGCAGAAGACGTCAAACCTCCCAAAAGGCAAGAAAATCCCCACGTACTTGGGTAGGGTAAAAGAAAAAAGAAATAACAGAGACAAAAGAATAGGGATGGGACCTGCGCCAGTGGGAGGGAGCCGTGAAGGAGGAAAGGTTTCCAGGCACTAGGAAGCCCCTTTGCAGGCAGAGACTGCGGGTGGCAGAGGGGGGAAGCTTCGGAGCCGCAGAGGAGAGCGCAGCCACAGGGGTGCAGAGGGCAAAGTGGAGAGACTCCCGCACAGAGGCTCGGCGCCAACCAGCACTCACCAGCCCGAGCAGCTTGTCTGCTCACTCGCCGGGGTGGGCGGGGGCTGGGAGCTGAGGCTCGGGCTTTGGTGCTAGCCGGGAGGGAGTCCGGGAAAAAGTCTGCAGCTGCCAAAGAGGCAAGAGACTTTTTCTTGCCTCTTTGTTTCGCGGCGCGCAAGGAGAGGGGATTCAGAGCGCTGCCTAAACGAAATCCAGAGACGGGTGCAAGCCGCGCGGCTATCAGCGCGGATCCCACAGCAACAGGGGCACAGAGGGAAAAACGGAGAGATTCCCACACAGAGGCTCAGCGCCTAGCAGTGCTCACCAGCCCGAGAGGCTTGTCTGCTCACCCGCTGGGGCAGGCGGGGCTGGGAGCTGAGGCATGGGCTTCGGTCGGATTGCAGGGAGAGGACTGGGGTTGGCAGCGTGAACACAGCCTGAAGGGGTTGGCGTGCCGTGGCGAGCCGGGAGGGAGCCGGAGAGGAGGTCTGCAGCCGCCGAAGAGGCAAGAGACATTTTCTTGCCTCTTTGTTTCGCGGCACGCAAGGAGAGGGGATTCAGAGCGCCGCCTAGACGAACTCCAGAGGCGGGTGCGAGCCGCGGCTAACAGCGCGGACCCCAGAGACGGGCGCGAGCCGCGGCCATCAGCGCGGACCCCAGAGACTGGTAGGAAACGCTAAGGCTGCTGCTGCCGCCACCAAGAAGCCTGTGTGCGAGCACAGGTCACTCTCCACACTGCCCCTCCCGGGAGCCGGTGCAGCTCGCCACTGCCAGGCTCCCGTGATCCGGGGACAACTTCCCCGGGAGAACACACGGCACGCCTCAGGCTGCTGCAACGTCACGACGCCTCTGACGCCGCAGGCTCGCCCCACCTCCTCCGTACTGCTCCCTCCCCCGGCCTGAGTGAGCCAGAGCCCCCGAAGCAGCTGCTCCTTTAACCCCGTTCTGTCTGGGCAGGGAACGGACGCCCTCAGGCGACGTACATGCAGAGGCGGGTCCAAATCCAAAGCTGAACGCTGGGAGCTGTACAAACAAAGAAGAGAAAGGGAAATCTCCCCCAGCAGCCTCAGAAGCAGCAGATTAAAGCTCCACAAACAACTTGATGTGCCTGCATCTGTTGAATACCTGAATAGACAACGAATCATCCCAAATTCAAAAGGTGGACTTTTGGAACAGGATATATTAATTTCCCCTTTTCCTTTTTTTGTGAGTGTATATGTGTATGCTTCTGGGTGAGATTTTGTCTGTATAGCTTTGCTTTCACCATCAGTCCTAGGGTTAGGTCCGTCCATTTTTTTTTTTTTTTTTACTTAAAAATTTTTTTTTCCTAATATATGCTTTCGTAATAATTTTTTCCGTATTTTCTATTTTTAGAAATTAAAAAAAATTTTAATAAGTTTTTTCATATTTTTTATTTTAAAAAATTAAAATTTTTTTTCTTAATAAATTTTTTTTCTTTAAATTTTTTTCTTATTTTTTGCTATAAAAAATTAATAAATCTATTTTTAAAAATTAAAAAAAAATTTTTTCTGAATACATTTACTCTTAATAATATTTTTTCTTATTTTTTATTATAATAGCTTTATTTTATTTTATTTTATCCTCTTTTTATCTTTCTATTTTTTTCTCCCTTATATTCTGAGCTGTGTGGATGAAAGGCTCTTGGTGCTCCAGCCAGGCATCAGGGCTGTGCCTCTGAGGTGGGAGAGCCAACTTCAGGACACTGGTACACAAGAGACATCCCAGCTCCACATAATATCAAAGAGCAAAAATCTCCAGAGATCTCCATCTCAACGCCAAGACCCAGCTCCACTCAACGACCAGCAAGCTACAGGGCTGGACACCCTATGCCAAACAACTAGCAAGACAGGAACACAGCCCCATCCATTAGCAGGGAGGCTGCCTAAAATCATAAGGCCACAGACACCCCAAAACACACCACCAGACGTGGACGTGCCCACCAGAAAGACAAGATTCAACCTCATCCA
This sequence comes from Balaenoptera ricei, assembly GCF_028023285.1. Classification (NCBI taxonomy): domain Eukaryota; kingdom Metazoa; phylum Chordata; class Mammalia; order Artiodactyla; family Balaenopteridae; genus Balaenoptera; species Balaenoptera ricei. The sequence continues at coordinate 49,584,773 of NC_082660.1, forward strand.
CCAGAACACAGGCACTAGTCCCCTCCACCAGGAAGCCTACACAACCCACTGAACCAACCTTACCCACTGGGGACAGATACCAAAAACAACGGGAACTACGAACCTGCAGCCTGTGAAAAGGAGACCCCAAACACAGTAAGATAAGCAAAATGAGACGACAGAAAAACACACAGCAGATGAAGGAGCAGGGTCAACACACACGAGACCTAACAAATGAAGAGGAAATAGGTAGTCTACCTGAAAAAGAATTCAGAATAATGATAGTAAGGATGATCCAAAATCTTGGAAATAGAATAGACAAAATGAAAGAAACATTTAACAAGGACGTAGAAGAACTAAAGAGGAACAAAGCAATGATGAAAAACACAATAAATGAAATTAAAAATACTCTAGATGGGATCAATAGCAGAATAACTGAGGCAGAAGAAAGGATAAGTGACCTGGAAGATAAAATGGTGGAAATAACTACTGCAGAGCAGGATAAAGAAAAAAGAATGAAAAGAACTGAGGACAGACTCAGAGACCACTGGGACAACATTAAATGCACCAACATTCGAATTATAGGGGTCCCAGAAGAAGAAGAGAAAAAGAAAGGGACTGAGAAAATATTTGAATAGATTACAGATGAAAACTTCCCTAATATGGGAAAGGAAATAGTTAATCAAGTCCTGGAAGCACAGAGAGTCCCATACAGGATAAATCCAAGGAGAAACACGCCAAGACACGTACTAATCAAACTATCAAAAATTAAATATAAAGAAAACATATTAAAAGCAGCAAGGGAAAAACAACAAATAACACACAAGGGAATCCCCATAAGGTTAGCAGCTGATCTTTCAGCAGAAACTCTGGAAGCCAGAAGGGAGTGGCAGGATATACCTAAAGTGATGAAGGAGAAAAACCTACAACCAAGGTTACTCTACCCAGCAAGGATCTCATTCAGATGTGATGGAGAAATTAAAACCTTTACAGACAAGCAAAAGCTGAGAGAGTTCAGCACCATCAAACCAGCTTTACAACAAATGCTAAAGGAACTTCTCTAGGCAAGAAACACAAGAGAAGGAAAACACCTACAATAACAAACCCAAAACATTTAAGAAAATAGGAATGGGAACATACATATCGATAATTACCTTGAATGTAAATGGATTGAATGCTCCCACCAAAAGACACAGACTGGCTGAATGGATACAAAAACAAGACCCATATATATGCTGTCTACAAGAGACCCACTTCAGACCTAGAGACACATACAGACTGAAAGTGAGGGGATGGAAAAAGATATTCCATGCAAATGGAAATCAAAAGAAAGCTGGAGTAGCAATTCTCATATCAGACAAAATAGACTTTAAAATAAAGAATATTATAAGAGACAAAGAAGGACACTATATAATGATCAAGGGATCGATCCAAGAGGAATGTATAACAATTGTAAATATTTATGCACCCAACATAGGAGCACCTCAATACATAAGGCAAATACTAACAGCCATAAAAGGGGAAATTGACAGAAACACAATCATAGTAGGGGACTTTAACACCCCACTTTCACCAATGGACAGATCATCCAAAATGAAAATAAATAAGGAAACACAAGCTTTAAATGATACATTAAACAAGATGGACTTAATTGATATTTATAGGACATTCCACCCAAAAACAACAGAATACAAATTTTTCTCAAGTGTGCATGGAACATTTTCCAGGATAGATCATATCTTGGGTCACAAAGCAAGCCTTGGTAAATTTAAGAAAATTGAAATCGTATCAAGTATCTTTTCCGACCACAACCCTATGAGACTAGATATCAATTACAGGAAAAGATCTGTAAAAAATACAAACACATGGAGGCTACACAATACACTACTTAATAACGAAGTGATCACTGAAGAAATCAAAGGGGAAATCAAAAAATACCTAGAAACAAATGACAATGGAGACACGACGACCCAAAACCTATGGGACGCAGCAAAAGCAGTGCTAAGAGGGAAGTTTATAGCAATACAAGCCTACCTCAAGAAACAGGAAACATCTCGAATAAACAACCTAACCTTGCACCTAAAGCAATTAGAGAAAGAAGAACAAAAAAACCCCAAAGCTAGCAGAAAGAAAGAAATCATAAAGATCAGGTCAGAAATAAATGAAAAAGATATGAAGGAAACAATAGCAAAAATCAATAAAACTAAAAGCTGGTTCTTTGAGAAGATAAACAAAATTGATAAACCATTAGCCAGACTCATCAAGAGAAAAAGGGAGAAGACTCAAATCAATAGTATTAGAAATGAAAAAGGAGAAGTAACCACTAACACTGCAGAAATACAAAAGATCATGAGAGATTACTACAAGCAACTCTACGCCAATAAAATGGACAACCTGGAAGAAATGGACAGATTCTTAGAAATGCACAAACTGCCGAGACTGAACCAGGAAGAAATAGAAAATATGAAAAGACCAATCACAAGCACTGAAATTGAAACTGTGATTAAAAACCTTCCAACAAACAAAAGCCCAGGACCAGATGGCTTCACAGGTGAATTCTATCAAACATTTAGAGAAGAGCTAACACCTATCCTTCTCAAACTATTCCAAAATATTGCAGAGGGAGGAACACTCCCAAACTCATTCTACGAGGCCACCATCACCCTGATACCAAAACCAGACAAAGATGTCACAAAGAAAGAAAACTACAGGCCAATATCACTGATGAACATAGATGCAAAAATCCTCAACAAAATATTCGCAAACAGAATCCAACAGCACATTAAAAGGATCATACACCAAGATCAAGTGGGGTTTATCCCAGGAATGCAAGGATTCTTCAATATACGCAAATCAATCAATGTGATACACCATATTAACAAATTGAAGGAGAAAAACCATATGATCATCTCAATAGATGCAGAGAAAGCTTTCGACAAAATTCAACACCCATTTATGATAAAAGCCCTGCAGAAACTAGGCATAGAGGGAACTTTCCTCAACATAATAAAGGCAAAATATGAAAAACCCACAGCCAACATCATCCTCAGTGGTGAAAAACTGAAACCATTTCCACTAAGATCAGGAACAAGACAAGGTTGCCCACTCTCACCACTATTATTCAACATAGTTTTGGAAGTGTTAGCCACAGCAATCAGAGAAGAAAAAGAAATAAAAGGAATCCAAATCGGAAAAGAAGAAGTAAAACTGTCACTGTTTGCAGATGACATGATACTATACATAGAGAATCCTAAAGATGCTACCAGAAAACTCCTAGAGCTAATCAATGAATTTGGTAAAGTAGCAGGATACAAAATTAATGCACAGAAATCTCTTGCATTCCTATATACTAATGATGAAAAATCTGAAAGGGAAATTATGAAAACACTCCCTTTTACAATTGCAACAAAAAGAATAAAATATCTAGGAATAAACCTACCTAAGGAGACAAAAGACCTGTATGCAGAAAATTATAAGACACTGATGAAAGAAATTAAAGATGATACAAATAGATGGAAAGATATACCATGTTCCTGGATTGGAAGAATCAACATTGTGAAATTGACTATAGTACCCAAAGCAATCTACAGATTCAATGCAATCCCTATCAAACTACCACTGGCATTTTTCAGAGAACTAGAACAAAAAATTTCACAATTTGTATGGAAACACAAAAGACCCCGAATAGCCAAAGCAATCTTGAGAACGAAAAATGGAGCTGGGGGAATCAGGCTCCCTGACTTCAGACTATATTACAAAGCTACAGTAATCAAGACAGTTTGGTACTGGCACAAAAACAGAAATAGTGATCAATGGAACAGGATAGAAAGCCCAGAGATAAACCCACGCACATATGGTCACCTTATCTTTGATAAAGGAGGCAAGCATATACAGTGGAGAAAAGACAGCCTCTTCAATAAGTGGTGCTGGGAAAATTGGACAGATACATGTAAAAGTATGAAATTAGAACACTCCCTGACACCATGCACAAAAATAAACTCAAAATGGATTAAAGACCTAAGTGTAAGACCAGACACTATCAAACTCTTAGAGGAAAACATAGGCAGAACACTCAGTCACATAAATCACAGCAAGATTCTTTTTGACCCAGCTCCCAGAGAAATGGAAATATAACACAAATAAACAAATGGGACCTAATGAAACTTAAAAGCTTTTGCACAGCAAAGGAAACCATAAACAAGACCAAAAGACAACCATCAGAATGGGAGAAAATATTTGCAAATGAAGCAACTGACAAAGGATTAGTCTCCAAGATTTACAAGCAGCTCATGCAGCTCAATAACAAAAAAACGAACAACCCAATCCAAAAATGGGCAGAAGACCTAAATAGACATTTCTCCAAATAAGATATACAGATGGCCTACAGACACATGAAAGAATGCTCAAAATCATTAATCATTAGAGAAATGCAAATCAAAACTACAATGAGATATCATCTCACACCGGTCAGAATGGCCATCATCAAAAAATCTAGAAACAATAAATGCTGGAGAGGGTGTGGAGGAAAAGGAACTCTCTTGCAGTGTTGGTGGGAATGTAAATTGATACAGCCACTATGGAGAACAGTATGGAGGTTCCTTAAAAAACTACAAATAGAACTACCATATGATCCAGCAATGCCACTACTGGGCATATACCCTGAGAAAACCATAGGTCAAAAAGAGTCATGTACCAAAATGTTCATTGCAGCTCTATTTACAATAGCCAGGACATGGAAGCAACCTAAATGTCCATCGACAGATGAATGGATAAAGAAGATGTGGCACATATATACAATGGAATATTACTCAGCCATAAAAAGAAATGAAATGGAGGTATTTGTAATGAGGTGGATGGAGTTAGATTCTGTCATACAGAGTGAAGTAAGTCAGAAAGAGAAAAACAAATACAGTATGCTAACACATATATACGGAATCTAAGGGAAAAAAAAGCCATGAAGAACCTAGTGGCCAGACGGGAATAAAGACAGAGACCTACTAGAGAATGGACTTGAGGATATGGGGAGGGGGTGGGGTGAGATGTGACAGGGTAAGAGAGTGTCATGGACATATATACACTACCAAATGTAAAATAGATAGCTAGTGGGAAGCAGCCGCATAGCACAGGGAGATCAGCTCGATGCTTTGTGACCACCTGGAGGGGTGGGATGGGGAGGGTGGGAGGGAGGGAGATGCAAGAGGGAAGAGATATGGGAACATATTGTATATGTATAACTGATTAACTTTGTTATAAAGCAGAAGCTAACACACCATTGTAAGGCAATTATACTTCAATAAAGATGTTTTTTTTAAAAAAAAAAAAAGAATAAAATAAATAGGAATCAATTTATCCAAGGAAGTAAAAAACCTATACTCTGAAAGCTATTAAACTATGATGAAGGAAACTGAAGATGATACAATGAAATGGAACAATATCCTGTGCTCTTGGATTGGAAGAATTTCTATTATTAAAATGGCCATACTGGAGGACTTTCCAAGATGTCGGAGTGATAGGAGGACATGGAGTTCATCTCTCCCCACAAACACATCAGGAATACATCTACAAATGGAACAATTCTCACAGAACCTCTGTTGAACACAGGCAGAGGACCTCAGACACCTAAAAGGAGAAGGGGGATCCCCACGTAGCCAGATAGCACTAAAGAAAGAAGGGAAAAGTAAGAGGTGAGGAAGAAGGATGGTACCTGCATCCTTGGCTGAGCTGAGAATGAGGAGAAGTTTCCACATCTGTGGAGGCCCCCTCACCAGCGGGGAGATCAGCTGGGACAGAGGGGGAGCTTCAGGGGCTCAGAGGAGAGCCCAGCAACCAGTCTGTGTCAGGCAGGACAGAGTGAGACTTACACAGATGGTCTGTTCCATGGCACTGTGCACCCCAGCCTGAGATGGGTGTCCGCCAGGGCGCATTGGGGCTGGGTGCTAGAACTTGGGGTTCAGGCAGTGAACCCAGGGAGGGGACTACTGTTGGCTGTGAGGAGACAGCCTGAGGGCACAGGAGGGAGGATCTCCATATCCAGAAGTGCTCATGGAGGAAGCCCAGACCACACAGAGGTGAAGAACAATTGTTGGATGATGTGCAGGGGGGCAGGGCCACCATTGCAGCCTCTCTCCTCATGCACCAGCCCCTGCCTCCATGGGCACTGGGGGGGGCTCCCACCGGAGCCAGTTCTTGGTCCCCTGCCATCACCTCCTCTACCACACCCCACCTTCCTCCTGGGTGACCTGCTTGTCCCAATCACAACCTTGGCTCCTTCTTGCCTGGCAGGCTCATGTACTCTGGCAACCTCTGGAGCAGACTCTGGTGAATCTGCAAATGGAAATCAAAAGAAAGCTGGAGTAGCTAAACTCATATCAGAGAAAAGAGACTTTAAAACAAAGACTGTAGGGCTTCCCTGGTGGCGCAGTGGTTGAGAATCTGCCTGCCAATGCAGGGGACACGGGTTCAAGCCCTGGTCTGGGAAGATCCCACATGCTGTGGAGCGACTGGGCCCGTGAGCCACAACTGCTGAGCCTGCGCGTCTGGAGCTCGTGCTCCGCAACAAGAGAAGCCGCGACAGTGAGAGGCCCGCGCACTGCGATGAAGAGTGGCCCCCACTCGCCACAACTGCAGAAAGCCCTCGCACAGAAACAAAGACCCAACACAGCCAAAAATAAATATAAATAAATAAATTTTAAAAAACAAAGACTGTAACAAGAGACAAGGAAGGACACTACATAATGTTCAAGGGATCAATCCAAGAATAAGATATAACAATTGTAAATATATATGCACCCAACATAAGAGCACCTCAATACATAAGACAAATGTTAACAGCAGTAAAAGGGGAAGTCGACACTAACGCATTAATAGTGGGGGTTGTTAATACCCCACTTGCACCAATTAACAGATCACCCAGACAGGAAATTAATAAGGAAACACAGCCTTACATGACACATTAGACTAGATAGAATTAATATTGATAGGACATTCCATCTGAAAGCAGCAGAATACACTTTCTTCTGAAATGTACATGGGACATTCTCGATGACAGATCACATCTTGGGTCACAAATCAAGTCTCAGTAAATTTAAAAAAATTGAAATCATATCAAGCATCTATTCTGACCACAATGCTGTGATATTAGAAATCAATTACAGGAGAAAAAAAAACACTGTAAAAAACACAAACACATGGAGGCTAAAGAATATGTTACTAAATAAGTAATGGATCAGTGAAGAAATCAAAGAGGAAATCAAAAAATACCTAGAAAAAACAACCATGAAAACACGATGATCCAAAACCTGTAGGATACAGCAAAAGCAGTTCTAAGAAGGAAGTTTATAGCAGTACAATCTTATCTCAGAAAGTAAGAAAAATCTCTAATAAAAAACCTAACCTTACATCTAAAGCAATTAGAGAAAGAAGAATAAATAAAACCCAAAGTTAGTATAAGGAAAGAAATCATAAAGGTCACAGCAGAAATAAATGAAACAGAGATGAAGAGAACAATATCAAACATCAATGAAACTACAAGCTGGTTCTTTGAGAAGATAAAACTGATAAACCTTTAGTGAGACTCATCAACAAAAAAAGGGAGAGGATTCAAATCAATAAAATTAGTAATGAAAAAAAAGTTACAACAGAGACCACAGAAATACAAAGGATCATAAGAGACTGCTGCAAGCAACTATACGCCAATAAAATGGACAACCTAGAAGAAATGGACAAATTCTTAAAAAGGTACAGCCTTCCAAGACTGAACCAAGAAGAAATAGAAAATATGAACAGACCAATCACAAGTAATGAAACTGAAACTGTGATTAAAAATCTTCCAACAAACAAAAGCCCAAGACCAGAAGGGTTCACGGGTGAATTCTATCAAACATTTAGAGAAGAGTTAACAAATATCCTATGAAACTATTCCAAAAAATTGCAGAGGAATGAATACTCCCAAGCTCATTCTATCAGGCCACCATCACCCTGAAAACAAAACCAGACAAAGATATCACACACAGAAAATTACAGGCCAATATCACTGATGAACAGAGACACAAAAATCCTCAACAAAATACTAGGAAACTGAATCCAACAGCACATTAAAAAGATCACACACCATGGTCAAGTGGGATTTATCCCAGGGATGCAAGGAATCTTCAATATACACAAATCAATCAATGTGATACACCATATTAACACACTGAAGAATAAAGACCATATGATCATCTCAGTAGATGCAGAAAAAGCTTTTAACAAAATTCAACACCTATTTATGATTTAAAAAAAAGCTCTTCAGAAAGTGGGAATATAGGGAACATACTTGAACATAATAAAGGCCATATATGACAAAGGCTCAGCAAACATCATTCTCAATGGTGAAAAACTGAAAGCATTTCCTCTAAGGTCAGGAAGAAGACAAGGATGTCGACTCTCACCACTATAATTCAACATAGTTTTTGAAGTCCTATCTACGGTGATCAAAGAAGAAAAAGAAATAAAAGGAATCCAAATGGGAAAAGAAGTAAAATTGTCACTGTTTGCAGGTGACATTATACTATACATAGAAAATCCTAAAGATGCTACCAGAGAGCTACTAAAGCTTATCAACGTATTTGGTAAAGTTGCAGAATACAAAATTAATACACAGAAATCTCTTGCATTCCTATACAATAACAACGAAAGATCAGAAAGAGAAATTAAAGAAACAATTCCATTTACCACCAGAGCAAAAAGAATAAAATACATAGGGACAAACCTAACTAAGGAGTCAGAAGAACTATATTATGAAAACGAAAAGATATTCATGAAAGAAATCAAAGATGAGACAAACAAATGGTGAGTTATACCATGTTCTTGGATTGGAAGAATCAATATTATGAAAATGACTATACTCCCTAAACCAATCTACAGATTCAGTGCAAACCCTATCAATTTACCAATGGCATTTTTTCACACAATTAGAACAAAAAGGTTTACAATTTGTAGGGAAACACAAAGACCCCAAATGCCCAAAGCAATCTTGAGAAAGAAAAGTGGAGCTGGAGGAATCAGGCTGCCTGACTTCAGACTATACTACAAAGCTACAGTAATCAAAACACTATTGTACTGGCACAGAAACAGAAATATAGATCAATGGAACAGGATAGAAAGCCAAGAGATAAACCTACACACCTATGGTCACCTAATCTATGACAAAGGAGACAAGAATATACAATAGAGAAAAGACAGTCTTTTTAAAAAGTGGTGCTGTGGAAACTGGACAGCTACATGTAAACGAATGAAATGAGAACACTCTCTAACACCATACAAAAAATAAACTCAAAATGGATTAAAGACCTAAATGTAAGGTCCAATACTATAAAACTCTTAGAGGAAAACATAGGCAGGACACTCTTTGACATAAATCACAGCAAGATCTTTTTTGATCCACCTCCCAGAGAAATGAAAATAAAAACAAAAATTAACATATGGGACCTAACTAAACTTAAAAGCTTTGGCACAACAAAGGAAACCATAAACAAAACAAAAAAAGAACCCTCAGAATGGGAAAAAATGTTTTCAAATGAAGCAACTGACAAGTGATTAACCTCCAAAATATACAAACAGCTCATGCAGCTCAATATCAAAAAAGCAAACAACACAATCACAAAATGGGTGGAAGATCTATATAGACATTTCTCCAAAGAAAACGTACAGATGGCCTAAAAGCATGTGAAAAGATTCTCAGAACCACTAATTATTAGAGAAATGTAAATCCAAACTACAATAAGTTATCACCTTACACCAGTCAGAATGGCTATCCTTAAAAAGCCTACAAACAATAAAGGCTGGAGAGGGTGTGGAGAAAAGGGTACCCTCCTACAGTGTTGGTACAGCCACTATGGAGAACAGTATGGAGGTTCCTTAAAAAATTAAAAATAGAGCTACCATATGATCCAGCTATCCCACTCCTGGGCTATATCTGGATAAAACCATAATTCAAAAAGATATATGCACCCCAATGTTAATTGCAGCACTATTTACAATAGCCAGGCCATGGAAGCAACCTAAATGTCCATCCACAGAGGAATGGATAAAGAAGATGTGGAACATATATTTAATGGAATATTACTCAACCATAAAAAAGAATGAAATAATGCCATTTGCAGCAACATGGATGGACCTAGAGATTTTCCTGCTGAGTGAAGTAAGTCAGACAGAGAAAGACAAATATCATATGATATAATTTATGTGTGGAATCTAAAAAAATGTTAGAAATGAACTTATGTACAAAACAGATATAAAAAACAAATATATAGAATATATAGTTTGTTTCACAGATATAGAAAACAAACTTACAGTTACCAAGGGGGAAAGGGGAGGGAAGGGATAAAGTGGGAGATTGGGATTGACTCATACACAATACTATATATAAAATATTGATAGATAACTAATACGAACCTACTGCATAGCACTGGGAGCTCTACTCAATACTCTGTCATGACCTATATGGGAAAAGAATCTAAACAAAGAGTGGATATATGTATATGCATAAGTGATTCACTTTGCTGTACAGCAGAAACTAACACAACATTGTAAATTAATTATACTCCAATGAAAATTAATTTTAAAAAAGGGCCGTAATACCCAAAGCAGTCTACAGATTTAGTGCAATCCCAATCAAAATACCCATGACATTTTTCACAGAACTAGAACAAATAATCCTAAAATTTATGTGGAATGACAGAAGACTTTGAATTGCCAACGGAATCTTGAGTAGAAAGACAATGTTGGAGGTATCACCCTCCTAGAGTTCAGAATATACTACAAAGCTACAGGTTTCAAAACAGCATGGTACTGGCACAAAAACGGACACACTGATCAATGAAACAGAATAGATAGTGCATATTTAAACCCGCACACCTATGGTGAATTAGTCTACTGCAAAGGAGGCAAGAATATACAATGGAGAAAAAGCAGTCTCTTCAATAAGTGGTGTTGGGAATACTGGATAGCTACAGGTAAAAAAATGAGTTTACAAGACTTCTTCATATCATATACAAAAATAAACTTCAAAATGGGTTAAAAACCTAAATGTAAACCCTGAAAACATGAAAATCCTAAAAGAGAACATAGGTAAAACCCTCCTGACATAAATTGTAGCAATATTTTTTGGATCTGTACCCTAAAACAATGGAAATAAAAGCAAAAACAAATAAATGGGACTAATTAAAATTAAAAGCTTTGCCTAGCAAAGGAAACCTTCGATGAAATGGAAAGACAACCACTGAGAGAAAATATTTACAAATTATATGATGAACAGGAAGTTAATGTCCAAAATATATAACCAGCTGGTACAACTCAACATAAAAAAAAAAAAAAAATTAAAATATGGGCAGAGGACCTGAATAGACATTTTCTAAAGAAGACATATATAAGGCTAACTGGCACATGAGAAGATGCTCAACATCACTAACTATTAGAGAAATGCAAATCAAAACAACAAGGTATCACCTCAAAACTATCAGAATTGTTATCATCAAAAAGTCTACAAATAACAAATGTTGGAGACCTTCAAGATGGTGGAGGAGTAAGACGTGGAGATCACCTTTCTCCCCACAAATACATCAGAAATACATCTACATGTGGAAAAACTCCTACAAAACACCTACTGAACGCCAGCAGAAGACCTCAGACTTCACAAAAGGCAAGAAACTCCCCACCTACCAGAGTAGGGCAAAAGAAAAAACAGACAAAAGAATAGGGAAGGGACCTGCACCACTGGGAGGGAGCTGTGAAGGAGGAAAAGTTTCCACACACCAGGAAACCCTTTCACTGGCGGAGACAGGGAGTGGTGGGGGGGAAGCTTTGGAGTCACGGAGGAGAGTGCAGCAACAGGGGTGCAGAGGGCAAAGAGGAGAGATTCCTACACAGAGGATTGGTGCTGACGAGCACTTAACAGCCCGAGAGGCTTGTCTGCTCACCTGCCAGCCAGGACTGGTGGGAGCTGCGTCCAGAGGCTCCAGCTTATTCGGAGGACACATCCCAGGGAGAGGACTGGGGTTGGCTGCGTGAAAACAGCCTGAAGGGGGTTAGTGTGCCACAGCTACCTGGGAGGGAATCCAGAAAAAAGTCTGAAACTGCCTAAGAGTCAAGAGACCATTGTTTTGGGGTGAGCAAGGAGAGGGGATTCAGAGCACCGCCTAAATGAGCTCCAGAGACAGGCACGAGCCATGGCTATCAGTGTGAACACCAGATACGCCATGAAACGTTAAGGCAGCTGCTGCAGCCACCAAGAAGGCTGTGTGCAAGCACAGGTCACTTTCCACACCTCCCTTCCCAGGAGCCTGTGCAGCCTGCCACTGCCAGGGTCCCGTGATACAGGGACAAACTCCCCTGGAAAATACACGGCCCTCCTCAGGCTGTTGCCACATCACGCTGACCTCAGCCACCGCAGGCTTGCCCTGCATTCCGTACCCCTCCCTCTGCACAGCTTGAGGGAGCCAGAGCCCCCTAATCAGTTGCTATTTTAACCCCATCTTTTCTGAGCAAAGAACAGGCACCCTCAGGCGACCTACATGCAGAGGTGGGTCCAAATCCAAAGCTGAACCACAGGAGCTGTGTGAACAAATAAAAGAAAGGGAAATCTCCCCCAGTGGCCTCAGGAACAGTGGACTAAATCTCCACAATCAACTGATGTACCCTGTATATACCTGAATAGACAACGAATCATCCCAAAATTGAGGTGGTGCACTTTGGGAGCAACGATATATATATTTTTTTCCTTTCTTTCTTTTTATGAGTGTGTATGTGTATGCTTCTTTGTGTGATTTTGTCAGTATAGCTTCGCTTTTACCATTTATCATAGGCTCCACTCTGTCCGTTTTTTTTTTTTTTAGTATAATTTTTCGCACTTGTTATCATTGGTGGATTTGTTTTTTAGTTTGGTTGCTCTCTTCTTGCTTTCTTTTTTTAATTACTTTTTAAATTTTTTAATTTTTAATAAATATTTTTTATTTTTATCTTAATAACATTATTTTATTTTATTTTACTCCTTTACTTCTTTTTTTTCCTCCCTTTACTTCTGAGCCGTGTAGCCTACTGGGTCTTGGTGCTCCGACTGGGTGTCAGGCCTGTGCCTCTGAGGTGGGAGAGCCGAGTTCAAGACATTGGTCCACCAGAGACATCCCGGCTCCAGTAATATCAAATGGGGAAAGCTCTCCCAGAGATCTCCATCTCAGAGCTAAGACCCAGCTCCACTCAACGACAAGCAACCTACAGTGCTGGACACCCTATGCCAAACAAATAGCAAGACAGGAACACAACCCTACCCATTGGCAGAGAAGCTGCCTAAAATCATAATAAGGTCACAGACACCCCAAAACACACCACCGAATGCAGTCCTGCCCACCAGAAAGACAAGATCCAGCCTCATCCACCGGAACACAGACACTAGTCCCCTCCAACAGGAAGCCTACTCAACCCACCGAACCAACCTTAGCCACTGGGGGCAGACACCAAAAACAAAGGTAACTACAAACCTGCAGCCTGTGAAAAGGAGACCAAAACACAGCAAGTTAAGGAAAATGAGAAGACAGAGAAACACACAGAAGATGAAGGAGCAAGGTAAAAACCCACCAGACCAAACAAATGAAGAGGAAATAGGCAGTCTATCTGAAAAATAATTCAGAGTAATGATAGTAAAGATGATCCAAAATCTTGGAACTAGAATGGAGAAAATACAAAAAACGTTTAACAAGGACCTAGAAGAACGAAAGAGAAAACAAACAATGATGAACACACAAAAATGAAATTAAATATTCTCTGGAAGGAATCAATAGCAGAATAACTGAGGCAGAAGAATGGATAAGTGACCTGGAAGATAAAATAGTAGAAATAATTACTGCAGAGCAGAATAAAGAAAAAAGAATGAAAAGAATTGAGTACAGTCTCAAAGAACTCTGGGAAAATATTAAATGCACCAACATTTGAATTATAGGGGTCCCAGAAGAAGAAGAGGAAAAGAAAGGGACTGAGAAAATATTTGAAGAGATTATAGTTGAAAACTTCCCTAATATGGGAAAGGAAATAGTTAATCAAGTACAGGAGGCACAGAGAGTCCCATACAGGATGAATCCAAGGAGAAACACAACAAGACACATATTAATCACAATAGCAAAAAGTAAATACAAAGAAAACATATTAAAAGTAGCAAGGGAAAAACAACAAATAACATACAAGGGAATCCACACATAAGCTTAAGAGCTGATCTTTCAGCAGAAACACTGAAAGCCAGAAGGGAGTGGCAGGACATATTTATAGTGATGAAAGGGAAAAATCTACAACCAGGATTACTCTACCCAGCAAATATCTCATTCAGATTTGATGGAGAAATTAAAAGCTTTACAGACAAGCCAAAGCAAAGAGAATTCAGCACCAACAATCCAGCTTTACCACAAATGCTAAAGGAACTTCTCTAGGCAGGAAACACAAGAGAAGGAAAAGACCTACAATAACAAACCCAAAACAATTAACAAAATGGTAATAAGAACAAACATATCGATAATTACCTTAAATGTAAATGCTCCAACCAAAAGATATAGACTGGCTGAATGGATACAGAAACAAGACCCATATATATGCTGTCTACAAGAGACTCATTTCAGACCTAGGGACACATACAGATGGAAAGTGAGGGGACTGAAAAAGATACTCCATGCAAATGGAAATCAACAGAAAACTGGAATAGCAATTCTTATATCAGACAAAATAGACATTAAAATAAAGACTATTACAATAGACAAAGAAGGACACTACATAATGATCAAGGGATCAATCCAAGAAGAAGATGAACAATTGTAAATATTTATGCACCCAACATAGGAACACCTCAATACATAAGGCAAATGCTAACAGCCATAAAAGGGGAAATTGAAAGTAACACAATCATAGTAGGGGACTTTAACACCCCACTTTCACCAAGGACAGATCATCCAAAATGAAAATAAATAAGGAAACACAAGCTTTAAATGATACATTAAACAAGTTGGACATAATTGATATTTATAGGACATTCTATCCAAAAACAACAGAATACACTTTCTTCTCAAGTCCTCATAGAACATTCTCCAGGATAGATCATATCTTGGGTCACAAATCAAGCCGTGGTAAATTTAAGAAAATTGAAATTGTATCAAGTATCTTTTCCGACAACAAAGCTATGAGACTAGATATCAACTACAGGAAAAAATCTGTAAAAATTACAAACATATGGACACTAAACAGTACACTACTTCATAACCAAGAGATCACTGAAGAAATCAAAGATGAAATTTAAAAATACCTAGAAACAAATGACAATGAAAACACGATGACCCAAAACCTATGGGAGGCAGAAAAAGCAGTGCTAAGAAGGAAGTTTATAGCAATACAATCCTACTTCAAGAAGCAAGAAACATCTCAAATAAAAAGCCTAACCTTACACCTAAAGCAATTAGAGAGAGAAGAATAAAAAAAAAACCCCAAAGTTAGCAGAAGAAAAAGAATTATAAAGATTAGATTAGAAATAAATGGAAAAAAATGAAGGAAACAATAGCAAAGATCAATAAAACTAAAAGCTGGTTCTATGAGAAGATAGACAAAATTGATAAACCATTAGCCAGACTCACGAAGAAAAAAAGGGAGAATTCTTAAATCAATAGGATTAGAAATTAAAAAGGAGAAGTAACAATGGACACTGCAGAAGTACAAAGGATCATGAGAGATTACTACAAGCAACTCAATGCCAATAAAATGGACAACCTGGAAGGAAGGGATAAATTGTTAGAAAAGCACAACCTTCCGAGACTGACCCAGGAAGAAATAGAAAACATAAATGGACCAATCACAAACACTGAAATTGAGACTGTGATTAACAATCTTCCAGCAAATAAAATCCCAGGAACACTTGGCTTCACAGGCAAATTCTATCAAACATTTAGAGAAGAGCTAACACCTATCCTTCTCAAACTCTTCCAAAATATAACAGAGGGAGGAACACTCCTAAACTCATTCTATGAGTCAACCACCACCTTGATACCAAAACCAGACAAAGATGTCACAGAAAAGGAAAACTACAGGCCAATATCACTGATGAACATAGATGCAAAAATCCTCAACAAAATACTAGGAAACAGAATCCAAGAGCATATTGGATCATACACAATGATCAAGTGGGTTTTATCCCAGGAATGCAAGGATTCTTCAATATATTCAAATCAATGAATGTGATAAGCCATATTAGCAAACTGAAGGAGAAAAACCATATGATCATCTCAATAGATGGAGAAAAAGATTTTGACAAATTTTAACACATGTTTATGATACAAAACCTCCAGAAAGTAGGCATAGAGGAAACTTACCTCAACATAAAAAAGGCCATATATGACAAACCCACAGCCAACATTGTTCTCAATGGTGAAAAACTGAAAAGATTTCCTCTAAGATAAGGAACAAGACAAGGTTGTTCAGGAAACACAAAAGATCCCAAATAGTCAAAGCAATCATGAGAAAGAAAAATGGAGCTAGAGGAATCAGGCTTCCTGACTTCAGAATATACTACGAATCAACAATAATCAACACTGTATGATACTGGCACAAAAATGGAAATATAGATCAATGGAACAGGATAGAAAGCCCAGAGATAAACCCATGCACATATGGTCACCTTATTTTGACAAGGGAGGCAAGAATATACAATGGAGAAAAGAGCCTCTTTAATAAGTGGTGCTGAGAACACTGGACAGCTACATGGAAAAGAATGAAATTAGAACACTCCCTAACACCATGCACAAAAATAAACTCAAAATGGATTAAAGACCTAATGTAAGGCCAGGCACTATAAAACTCCTAGAGGAAAACATTGGCAGAACACTGTATGACATAAATTAGAGCAAGATCCTTTTTGACCCTCCTCCTAGAGAAATGGAAATAAAAACAAAAATCAACAAGTGGGACCTAAGGACACTTAAAAGCTTTTGCACAGCAAAGGAAACCATAAACAGGATGAAAAGACAACCTTCAGAATGGGAGAAAATATTTGCAAATGAAGCAACTGACAAAGGATTAATCTCCAAAATTTACAAGCAGCCCAATATCATAAAAAACAAATAACCTAATCCAAAAATGGGCAGAAGACCTCAATAGACATTTCTCCAAAGAAGATATACAGATTGCCAACAAACACATGAAAGGATGCTCAACATCACTAATCATTAGAGAAATGCAAATCAAAACCACAATGAGGTATCACCTCACACCAGTCAGAATGGCCATCATCAAAAATCTACAAAAAATAAATGCTGGAGGAGGTGTGGAGAAAAGGGGACCGTCTTGCACTGTTGGTGGGAATGTAAATTGATACAGCCACTATGGAGAACAGCATGGAGGTTCTTTAAAAAACTGAAAATAGAACTACCCTACGACACAGCAATCCCACTACTGGGCATATACCCTGAGAAAACCATAATTCAAACAGAGTCATGTACCACAATGTTCATTGCAGCTCTATTTACAATAGTCAGGACATGGAAGCAATCTAAGTGTCCTTCGACAGATGAATGGATAAAGAAGATGTGGCACATATATACAATGGAATATTACTCAGCCATAAAAAAACCAAAAATGAGTTTTTTGTAGTGAGGTGGATGGAGCTAGAGTCTGTCACACAGAGTTTAGTGAGAAAGAGAAAAACAAATGCTGTATCCTAACACATATATATGGAATCTAAAAAAAAGAAAAAGTTTATGAAGAACCCAAGGGCAGGACAGGAATAAAGGCGTAGTCATAGAGAATGGAGTTGAGGACATGAGGATGGGGAAGGATAAGCTGGGATGAAGTGAGAGAGTGGCATGGACTTATATATACTACCCAATGTAATGTAGATAGCTAGTGGGATGCAGCCTCATAGCACAGGGAGATCAGATCAGTGCTTTGTGACCACCTAGAGGGGTGGAATAAGGCAGGTGGGAGGGAGACACAAGAGGGAGGAGATATGGGGATACATGTATATGTATAGCTGATTCACTTTTCTATAAAGCAGAAACTAACACACCATTTTAAAACAATTATCCTCCAATAAAGATGTGAAAACAAACAAACAAACAAACAAACAAAAAAATGTTGGCAAGGATAAGGAGAAAAGGGAACCCTTGTGAACTGTTAGTGGGAAGTTAAATTGGTGCAATCACTGTGTATAAAAATAAGGAGGTTCCTCAAAAAAGTAAAAATGGAACTGTCATGAGATCCAGCATTCCCACTCCTGTGTATATATCCAGAAACATTAAAACACTAATTTGGAAAGTGACATGAACCCCAATGTTCAAAGCAGCAGTATTTCCAATAGCCACTATATGGAAGCAAATTAAGTTTCCATCAACAGATGAATGGATAAAGAAAATGTGGTATATATATATATATATATATATATATATATATATATAATGGAATATTACTCTGCCATAAAAAGAAAGAATTTATGTCATTTGTAGCAACGTGGATGGACCTAGAGAACATTATGCTTAGTGAAATGTCACACAGAGAAAGACAAATACTGTATGATATCACTTATATGTGAAATTGAAACGTTAAAACAAATGAATATGTATAATAAAACAGAAACAGACTTGCCAATATAGAAAACAAACTAGTGGTTTTCAGTGGGGAGAGGGGTGGAGGGGGAGGCAAGATAGGGGTATGAGATTAAGTGATACAAACTACTATATATAAAATAGATAAGCAACAAGGATATATTGTACATCACAAGGAAGTATAGCCGTTATCTTGTAATAACTTTTAATGGAGTATAATCTTTAAAAGTACTGAATCACTATGCTGTACACCTGAAACTAATACAATATTTTAAATCAACAGTACTTCAATAAAAAACAACAACTGGAAAAAAGTTCTATGACCTATTAGTTCTTTCCTATAAACTCATGTCAACCTAGTGAGAATCGTAAGAAAAAAATGAAATTGAATACAGCATGGTGATTACAGTTTTAAAAGAAAGAACATAAAATGTTATATTTTAATGGCTGCATTAGATTTTTGACCTATATAAATTTAACCAGTTCCCTTATGATATATTCTTCAGTTATTTCCTACTTTTTGTCGTTGTAACTAATGCTGCTATGAATATATTTGTACAACATCATTTCACACATATATATGTTTATTCAAAAGCTCTTCCCTGTGTGTCTACTGAGTGCCAGGCAGGGGACTGAGACAAACCTGCTCCTTGCCATCAAGTAGCTCACAGTTCATCAGGGGAGACAGACATGTCACCAGACAGTGATAACCAGGAATCGAAAGGGATAGCATGAGGGAAGGTGGAATGTAGCAGGGGAGCGAAATTAACCACAGAATGAGAATAATGCTGAATATATGACTTCTTTTTTAACGTGAGGTCAGAGACAATCTCTCTGGGTCGCCCTTACTCCCCTGTCCCTGGTGCCTGGCACAGGGTTTTGCATAATAGGGGGCTCAGTGAGCATTTGGGAAAGGAGTAACTAGGCCTTCAGTTCCAGCACCAAGATTAGATGCTGGTCCCAACATCTCTCCTGACGTTGTGTGAATGTGGGCAAATCATGTCCATATCTGGACCTTTCTTCCCTCATCAGTTATATGAGAGTTTTGGTGGCTAAGATCATAGTTTGTGGATTCAAACATGGGTTTTCATCATGACTAACCACCACTGGCTGTGTGACCTTAAACAGGTTACTTAAACACACGCTTGTCTTGAATTCCTCATCTGTAAAATGATGCTGATAATAATAGTAGCACTTAACTTTTAGATTTATGGAGAGGATTTGATAGATAATAAATACTAAGTGCTTAGAACAGAGCCTGCTACATAGTAAAGGCTAAATTCATGTAAACTCTGTGCTCTTTTCAAAACATAAGCTTATTTTCATCTCAGGGTTATTGTACACATTACTCTACCTGGAATAGTCTTCCCCCATATTTTCCCTTTTCTTCATTTGGGTTTCTGCTCAAATATCACCCAGAGCGGCCTTCCTTAACCAGCCAAAATTCTGTCAATCTATTTTCCTTTTCCTGACATTATTTCTCTTAATTTTCTTTATTACGTACTTTATAACATGTTTATACCATTCTTCAATAGAATCAAAGTGTCCCAAGGGAAGGGAGGTTTTCTTTTTACTTACTGCTATATCTTTGGTGTCTAGAAGAAAGCCTAGCACATATCAAACCTTCAAAATCAACTATGACTGATGAAAAAATAGCTAAGTGAGGCGGTTGCTACTGTATCCCCCATTTTACAGATGAGGTGAAGTCATTTTCCTAAAGACAAGCAACTAATGAACAGTGCAGTCAAAAATGAACCCCAGTCATTTGACACAAGAGCCCATTCTCTTTTTTTAATTTTTTAAATTTTTTAACATCTTTATTGGAGTATAATTGCTTTACAATGGTGTGTTACTTTCTGCTGTATAACAAAGTGAATCAGCTATACATATACATATAT
This sequence comes from Balaenoptera ricei, assembly GCF_028023285.1. Taxonomy (NCBI): domain Eukaryota; kingdom Metazoa; phylum Chordata; class Mammalia; order Artiodactyla; family Balaenopteridae; genus Balaenoptera; species Balaenoptera ricei. Next base: position 49,605,249 of record NC_082660.1, read on the forward strand.
CCCAATATCTCCATCCTCTTGTGTCTCCCTCCCACACTCCCTATCAGACCCCTCTAGGTGGGCACAAAGCACCGAGCTGTTCTCCTTGTGCTATGTGTCTGCTTCCCACTAGCTATCTACTTTACATTTGGTAGTGTATATATGTCCATGACACTCTCTCACTTTGTCGCAGCTTGCCCTTTCCCCTCCCCGTGACCTCAAGTCCATACTCTACATCTGCATCTCTATTCCAGTCCTGCCTCTAGGTTCTTCAGAACCATTTTTTTCTTTAGATTCCATATATATGTGTTAGCATATGATATTTGTATTTCTCTTTCTGACTTATTTCACTCTGTATGACAGTCTCTAGGTCCATCCACCTCACTACAAACAACTCATTTTCATTTTTTTTTAATGGCTGAGAAATATTCCATTGTATACATGTGCCACATCTTCTTTATCCATTCATCTGTCGATGGACAATGAGGTTGCTTCCATGTCCTGGCTATTGTAAATAGAGATGCAATGAACGTTGTGGCACATGACACTTTTTGAATTATGGTTTTCTCAGGGTATATGCTCAGTAGTGGAATTGCTGGGTTGTCTGGAAGTTCTATTTTCAGATTTTTAAGGAACCTCCATACTGTACTCCATAGTGGCTGTATCAAATTACGTTCCCACCAACAGTACAAGAGGGTTCCCTTTCCTCCACACCCTCTCCAGCATTTATTGTTTGTAGATTTTTTGATGATGGCCATTCTGACTGGTGTGAGGTGACACCTCATTGAGGTTTTGATTTGCATTTCTCTAATGATTAGTGATGTTGAGCATCCTTTCATGTGTTTGTTGGCAATCTGTATATCTTCCTTGGAGAAAGGTCTATTTAGCCCTTCTGCCTATTTTAGATTGGGTTGTGTGGTTTTTTGGTATTTAGTTGCATGAGCTGCTTGTAAATTTTGGAGATCAATCCTTTGTTAGTTGCTGCATTTGCAACTATGTTCACGCATTCTGAGGGTTCTTTTCGTCTTGTTTATGGTTTCCTATGCTGTGCAAAAGCTTCTAAGTTTCATTAGGTCCCAGTTGTTTATGTTGTTTTTATTTCCATTTCTCTAGGAGGAGAGTCAAAAAGGATCTTGCTGTGATTTATGTCATAGATCGTTCTGCCTATGTTTTCCTCTAGGAGTTTTATAGTGCCTTGCCTTACGTTTAGGTGCTTAATCTATTTTGAGTTTATTTTTGTGTACGGAGTTAGGGAGTGTTCTAATTTCATTCTTTTACATGTAGCTGTCCTGTTTTCCCAGCACCACTTATTGAAGAGGCTGTATTTTCTCCATTGTATATTCTTGCTTCCTTTATCAAAAATAAGGTGACCATATGTGCATGGGTTTATTTCTGGGTTTTCTATCTGGTTCTATTGATCTATATTTCTGTTTTTGTGCCACTACCATACTGTCTTGATTACTGTAACTTTGCAGTTTAGTCTGAAGTGAGGGAGCCTGATTCCTCCAGCTTCACTTTTCTTTCTCAAGATTGCTTTAGCTATTCGGGGTCTTTTGTGTTTCCACACAAATTGTGAAATTTTTTGTTCTAGTTCTGTGAAAGCTGCCATTGGTAGTTTGATAGTGATTGCATTGAATCTGTAGATTGCTTTGGGTAGTATTGTCATTTTCACAAAGTTGATTCTTCCAATCCAAGAACATGGTATATCTCTCTATCTGTTTGTATCCTCTTTAATTTTTTTCATCAGTGTCTTATAGTTTTCTGCATACAGGTCTTTTGTCTCCTTAGGTAGGTTTGCTCCTAGGTATTTTATTCTTTTTGTTGCAATGGTTAATGGGAGTGTTTCCTTAATTTCTCTTTCAGAATTTTCATCATTAGTTTACAGGAATGCAAGAGATTACTGTGCATTAATTTTGCATCCTGCTACTTTACCAAATTCATTGATTAGCTCTAGTAGTTTTCTGGTAGCATCTTTAGGATTCTCTGTATAGTATCATGTCATATGCAAACAGTGACAGTTTTACTTCTTCTTTTCCGATTTGGATTTTTTTAACTTCTTTTTCTTCTCTGATGGCTGTGGTAAAACTTCCAAAACTATGTTGAATAAAAGTGGTGAGAGCAGGCAAACTTGTCCTATTCCCGATCTTAGTGGAAATGGTTTCAGTTTTTCACCGTTGAGAACAATATTGGCTGTGGGTTTGTCATATATGGCTTTTATTATGCTGAGTTAAGTTCCCTCTATGCCTACTTTCTAGAGGGTTTTTTATCATAAATGGGTGTTGAATTTTGTCAAAAGCTTTTTCTGCATCTATTGAGATGACAATATGATTTTTCTCCTTCAATTAGTTAATACGTTTTTTCACCTTGATTGATTTGCATATATTGAAGAATCCTTGCATTCCTGGGATAAACCTTACTTGATTATGCGGTATGATATTTTTAATTCTGTTTGCTAGTATTTTGTTGAGAATTTTTACACCTCTGTTCATAGGTGATATTGGCCTGTAGTTTTCTTTTTTTTGTGACATCTTTGTCTGGTTTTGGTATCAGGGTGATGGTGGCCTTGTGGAATGAATTTGGGAGTGTTCCTTCCTCTGCTATATATTGGAAGAGTTTCAGAAGGATAGGTGTTAGTTTTTTATAAATGCTTGATAGAATTCACCTTTGAAGCCTTCTGGTCCTGCTCTTTTATTTTTGTTGGAAAATTTTTAGTCACAGTTTCAATTTCTGTGCTTGTGATTTGTCTGTTTATATTTTCTATTTATTTCTGGTTAAGTCTCAGAAGGGTGTGCTGTTCTAAGAATTTGTCCATTTCTTCCAGGTCGCCCATTTTATTGGCATATAGTTGCTTGTAGTAATTTCTCATGATCCTTTGTATTTCTGCAGTGTCAGTTTTTCCTTCTCCTTTTTTTTTTCTAATTGTATTGATTTGAGTCTTCTCCATTTATTTCTTGATGAGTCTGGCTAATGGTTTATCAACTTTGTTTATTTTCTCAAAGAACCAGCTTTAAATTTTATTAATGTTTGCTATCATTTCCTTAATTTCTTTTTCATTTACTTCTGATCTGATCTTTATGATTTCCTATTTTCTTCTAACTTTGGCCTTTTATGGTTCTTCTTTCTCTAATTATTTTCAGTGTAAGTCTAAGTTGTTTATTTGAGATGTTTCTCGTTTCTTGACGTAGGATTGTCTTGCTATAAACTTCCCTCTTAAAACAACTTTTGCTGCATTCCATAGGTTTTGGGTCGTTGTATTTTCATTGTCATTTGTTTCTAGGTATTTTTTGATTCCCCTTTGCTTTCTTCAGGGATCTCTTGGTTATTTTGTAGAGTATTGTTTAGCATCCATATGTTTGCATATTTCACAGGTATTTTCCTGTAATTAATATCTAGTCTCATAGCGTTGTTGTCAGAAATGATACTTGATACGATTTCAGTTTTCTCAAATTTACCAAGGCTTGATTTGTGAGCCAAGATATGGTTTACCCTGGGGAATGCTCCATGAGCAGTTGAGGAGAAAGTGTATTCTGTTGTTTTTGGATGGAATGTCCTATAAATATCAATTAAGTCCAACCTGTTTAATGTATCATTTAAAGCTTGTGTTTCCTTATTTATTTTCATTTTGGATGATCTGTCCATTGGTGAAAGTGAGGTGTTAATGTCCTCTAGTATGACTGTGTTACTGTCGATTTCCCCTTTCATGGCTGTGAGTATTTGCCTTATGTATTGAGGTGTTCCTCTGTTGGGTGCATAAATATTTACAATGGTTACATCTTCTTCTTGGATTGATCCCTTGATAATTATGTAGTGTTCTTCTTTGTCTCTTGTAATAGTCTTTATTTTAATGTCTATTTTTTCTGATATGAGAATTGCTACTCTAGCTTTCTTTTGATTTCCTTTTGCAGGGAATATCTTTTTCCTTCCTCTCATTTTACATCTGTATGTGTCCCTAGGTCTGAAGTGAGTCTCTTGTAGACAGCATATATACAGGTCTTGTTTTTGTATCCATTCAGCCAGTCTATGTCTTTTGGTTGGAGCATTTAATCCATTTTCATTTACGGTAGTTATCAATATGTATGTTCCTATTACCCTTTCCTTAATTGTTTTGGGTTTCTTATTGTAGGCCTTTTCCTTCTCTTGTGTTTCCTGCCTAGAGAAGTTCCTTTAGCATTTGTTGTAAAGGTGGTTTGGTGGTGCTGAACTCCCTCAGCTTTTACTTGCCTGTAAAGGTTTTAATATCTCTGTCAAATCTGAATGAGATCCTTGCTGGGTAGAGTAATCTTTGTTGTAGATTTTTCCCTTTCATCACTTTAAATATGTCCTGCCACTCCCTTCTGGCTTGCAGAGTTTCTGCTGAAAGATCAGCTGTTAACTTTATGGGGATTCCCTTGTATGTTATTTGTTCTTTTTCACTTGTTGCTTTTAATATGTTTTCTTTGTATTTAATTTTTGATAGTTTGATTAATATGTGTCTTGGCATGTTTCTCCTTGGATTTATCCTGTATGGGACTCTCTGCACTTCCTGGACTTGATTGACTATTTCCTTTCCCATATTAGGGAAATTTTAAACTATAATCTCTTCAAATATTTTCTCAGTCCCTTTTTTTCTCTTCTTCTTCGAGACCCCTATAATTCGAATGTTGGTGCATTTGGTGTTGTCCCAGAAGTCTCTGAGACTGTCCTCAATTCTTTTCATTCTTTTTCCTTTATCCTGCCCTGTGGTAGTTATTTCCAACCTTCTATCTTCCAGGTCACTTATCCATTCTTCTGCCTCATTTATTCTGTTGTTGTTTCCTTCTAGAGAATTTTAAATTTCATTTATTGTGTTGTTCATCCTTGTTTGCTTAAGAGCACGTACTTAAGCCAGAATTGTTTTCTTTTGCACAAGATATAAATGTTTGATGCAAGGGGCTCAAAAATTATATCTAAAAGTTGAAATTGGGGCTTCCCTGGTGGCGAAGTGGTTGAGAGTCTGCCTGCCAATGCAGGGGACGCGGGTTCGAGCCCTGGTCTGGGAGGATCCCACATGCCGCGGAGCAACTAGGCCCGGGAGCCACAATTGCTGAGCCTGCGCGTCTGGAGCCTGTGCTCCATAACAGGAGAGGCCGCGATGGTGAGAGGCCCGCACACCATTATGAAGATTGACCCCTACTTGCCGCGACTGGAGAGGGCCCTCACACTGAAACGAGGACCCAGCACAGCCATAAATAAATAAATAATTAAAAAATAAAAAATAAAATAAAAGTTGAAATTGCTCTACACACATAATTCACAGAATGACAGTCATTCTGTTCTGTTAGTGGATCAAATAAGTAAAATTTACAGTCATCAATGATGATCAAACTAAACAATCATCATGTATGAATTCCACACAATCACATATTTAAATAATAGAAAATTTAAAAATATTTTACCTGAATGTTCAAGGAAGAAATGAAAAATACTCATAAAATATCAAAATTTTTAAAACATCTACTGTGTGATAACAAATAATAATCTTCAGCCATGAAATATTAATGGAACTTCAGAAAAAGACGATATGTGTATCTTTGCAATTTTGACTCATAGTCTCCCTTAGAAAACCTGTCTACTGAAATGAAAAGGCAACTTTTAAACAGCCTTACATATCACAAAATGAAGCTTTGGGTGACCAATTTTTAGGGTGCTAACCATGGACACAGACATAGAGACAAGAAAGCATAATGTAATAAATAATGATACACGTATATGTTATTGCTTTAACACAAAATACGAAAAATAGATGTTTCATCTTAATGCCATATTACTCTGATTTTTTCTTTTCAATTCCAAAACTGTTTTTGTTTAAACAAAAAAACAATAGGACTAGTTAACACTAGAAAAGTAGTAATTAATAGTAGGACAAATTATATAATATGTGTGAAAATATATGATACATTTGTAGTGCTTCTTTCTACTCTCTGATACAGCAATTTATTTTAACTCTTTTTTAAAAAGTTTAATATTTAAAAAAAAATTGTTGCCTCTATTGTTCTTTATTCTTAACATGCATCTGTGTAAGATTTTATTCAAAAAAGGATGCAAATAAGGCAGGAATAATTATATGGATATTACCTAAATTTGGAAAAATCAAACAATAAAATGCTTCATTCTGTCTCACAATACAGTAAGATATTTTTATTCTTTCTGTTCCCCTTTCTATTAATTCTTCTCTCAACTGTCTGTGGCCTTCAGGACACTTTCTTTTTTTTTAGCATCTTTATTGGAGTATATTTGCTTTAAAATGGTGTATTAGTTTCTGCTTTATAACAAAGTGAATCAGTTATACATATACATATGTTCCCATATCTGTTCCCCCTTGCATCTCCTTCCCTCCCACCATCCCTATCCCTCCCTTCTAGGTGGTCACAAAGCACTGAGCTTATCTCCCTGTGCAATGCAGATGCTTCCCAGTAGCTATCTATTTTACGTTTGGTAGTGTATATATGTCCATGCCACATTGTCACAGCTTACCCTTCCCCCTCCCCATATCCTCAAGTCTATTCTCTAGTAGGTCTGTG